>NC_041390.1:138746577-138788814 GCF_002162155.2 Triticum dicoccoides
CTCCCCGCGCCGGCTCCTTCCCCGCCCAAGCCGGCAAGCCGCGCCGCCTCCTTCTCTTCGCCGCGCCGCCGCCCGAGCTCGTCGCCAGCTGCCGCGCCTCCTCGCCACCACCGCCCGACGACGCCTCGACCGCGCCGCCCCGGCAGCTCCGGTGGCCGCCGCCCCCGCCGACGCCGCCCTCTGCCGCCGCCTCGCCATCCTCTCCCCGACCGGCAAGTCCCCGGCGAGCTCTCCCTCCTCCGGCCATCTCTCTCCTCCGGCGAGCACTGTTCCGGTCGTCCTCGAATTCCGTGCCGATCCGGATCTAGATCTGAGAAAATATCTCGGGTTGACTTTTGCCCGAAACCATAATCATTTTGCATATTTCATCGTGCTATAACTCCGCATCCGTAGCTCTGTTTTGGGCATATGGCATATCAAAATATTCATCTCGGAGAGTACATCATTTCATCTCATTGCATCATTTTCATTTGAGTTCATCTTGATGCCTGTAATGCTGTTAGAAGAGTGCTACTTGAGATATTTGTCAGATCTGCTGCTCCATTTAGATTTTTGTCATTTTTGCCATGATTATTGTGTGCATGATATGCCCATGAGCTCTACATAGGTTTTGTTAAGGGCTTTTCCATCTTTCCAGAGGTGCAACCCATGTATTTTTGTGATGTGTGAGGTCACTAGCACAAGCTTGCAAAGTGAGGCACTTGGTAATGCTGATTTCAGGGACTTAGCATTTCCACTAAGTCCTTGACCTGTTTATCTCATATGGCCATATGTTCATGTTGTTTCCTAGTGATTCGTGCCTCGTTTGAGGATGATCAGTAAGGATGTTTTGTTAATCTTGTAGTGCTCTATCCATCCATGTCTTTGTTTGCAATTATGGAGCAACCTAGCTTGAGTGAATCGAGCTCTACTTTTGCTACTTTGTGAATCTGGGCAGATTGTCTACTTGTTTGCGATTTTGCCGAGGATGTTGTAGTTGATCCGTGCATACTATGCTATTGTTCTTGCCATGTATAGCTTGCATTTTGTGTATTATTGATGGGTGTATGCTTAGCTTGTCATGACTTGCTCTGTAGTGAGTGCATCGAGCTCGTAAACATGCCTACTTGATATCTGTTTCAGCATGCTCCAGTTTTCACTAAGTCTGAGAACTGATTATGTTTTTGCCATGTTCACATGCTTGCAATTGTATTTTCTTATCCCTTTTGGCTCAAGGTCACCAAGGGACTTTTGTTAAGCTCTTTGAGTAGCTCCATGCCATGCTTTACTTTGCCATGTTCAGGTCCTGTAGCATGTAGTTTTGTTGCTCTGAAGAGTGCTACCTGATCTGAAATTCCAAACAAGTGTTAATTTCACCAAGTCTGAAATCTGTTTACCATATGCATTTTTGCCATGCTTGTTTGAACCTGTTAATGGATGAAGTGGCCGTAGCTCAGTGCTAGACTTTTGTTAAGCATCATGAATGCATCCCTGCCATGTATTTTGTTGTCATGTTTGAGTGCTGTAGCATGTTCATCTCATTACATTTAGATGACTACTTGTTGTAAATCGCAGAACGTGGTCATATTTAAATTGCTTGCCATTTCCAAACCGTAACTCCGATTCCGGCGTTCTTTATATTGTTTTCAAGCGATTTCATCTCATCTTTCCACTGGCACACTTGGATTTCCAAGTTGAGGCCAGATTCATGCATCCCTTGTCAAATCTTGCCTATGCATCCCGCATAGCATACCATCCTTGCATCATATTGTTTGATCCTTGCACGTGGTTGATTGTGTTCTTGTTGCTTGTTTGTCTTGTTTAGGTAGAGACAGGAGACGAGTTCGCTAATGAGGAGCCCGTTGAGTTTGCTTTCTAGGATCCAGTCAACTCTGACAACTTTGCAGGCAAGATGATCATACCCTCGAAATCACTACTATCTTTGCTTTGCTAGATGCTCGCTCTTTTGCTATGCCTATGCTACGATGCCTACCACTTGCTTTCAAGCCTCCCAAATTGCCATGCCAAACCTCTAACCCACCATGTCCTAGCAAACCGTTGATTGGCTATGTTACCTCTTTGCTCAGCCCCTCTTATAGCGTTGCTAGTTGTAGGTGAAGATTGGAGACCGTTCCTTGTTGGAACATTTATTTATTTGTTGTGATATCATTATATTGCCATGTTATCTTAATGCATCTATACACTTGGTAAAGGGTGGAAGGCTCGGCCTCTTGCCTAGTGTTTTGTTCCACTCTTGCCGCCCTAGTTTCCGTCATATCGGTGTTATGTTCCCGGATTTTGCGTTCCTTACGCGGTTGGGTTATAATGCCTTGATAGTTCGCCTTGATTAAAGCTTTTCCAGCAATGCCCAACCTTGGTTTTACCATTTGCCACCTAGCCTATTTTTCCCTTGGGTTTCCGGAGCCCGAGGGTCATCTTATTTAAACCCCCCCCCCGGGCCAGTGCTCCTCTGAGTGTTGGTCCGACCGAGTAGACTGCGGGGCCACCTCGGGGCAACTTGAAGGTTGGTTTTACTAGTAGGATGTCTCATCTGAGTGTGCCCTGAGAACGAGATATGTGCAGCTCCTATCGGGATTTGTCGGCACATTCGGGCGGTGTTGCTGGTCTTGTTTTAACCTGTCGAAGTGTCTTGAAGAACCGAGATATCGAGTCTGATCGAAACGTCTCGGGAGGAGGTCTATTCCTTCGTTGACCGTGAGAGCTTGTCATGGGCTAAGTTGGGACTCCCCTGCAGGGATTTGAACTTTCGAAAGCCGTGCCCGTGGTTATGGGCAGATGGGAATTTGTTAATGTCCGGTTGTAGATAACTTGAACCTTAACTTAATTAAAATGAATCAACAGTGTGAGTTACCGTGATGGCCTATTCTCGGGGGAGTCCGGGAAGTGCACATGGTGTTGGAGTAATGTTTGCGCAGGATTTGCCCTCTAGTTATGCGTTCATGCTTTGCCTCCTCTTCTCGCTCTCTTTTGCGAACAGGTTAGCCACCATATATGCTAGTCGCTTGCTGCAGCTCCACATATTTACCTTGCCTTCCCTATAAGCTTAAATAGTCTTGATCACGAGGGTGCGAAATTGCTGAGTCTCTGTGGCTCACAGATTACTATTACACCAGATGCAGGACCCGATGATTCCGCTCCAGGTGACGCGCTCGAGCTCAAGTGGGAGTTCGACGAGGACTCTCAACGATACTATGTTTCCTTTCCTGATGATCAGTAGTGGTGCCCAGTTGGGGGTGATCGGAACCGTGTCGCATGTTGGGTTATCTTTTATTTTGGCGCCGTAGTTGGGCCATGAGTGTTTGAATGATGTAATGCTATTTTATGTACTTGATTGACGTGGCGAGTGTAAGCCAACTATGTTATCTCCCCTTTTATTATCTATATTACATGGGATGTTGTGACGATTGCCTAACTTGTGACTTATGCCTTCAATGCGATTATGTCTCTAAGTCGTGCCTCGACACGTGGGAGCTATAGTCGCATCGAGGGTGTGACACTATGGCCATGAAGAAGCGTGAGTTTCGCAACTTGCGCCAAGGAGGACGGACAGTTGGCCAGTATGTGGAGGACTTTAGTAAGTTAGCACGTTATGCCCCAGATGACGTTGCTACGGATGCAGCTAAGCAGGAGAAGTTTCTGGAAGGACTGAATGATGAGTTGAGCATGCAGTTGATGGTAGCAACCTTCAACAACTACCAGGAGTTGGTAGATCGTGCTCTTATGATTGAAGGGAAGCAACAGCAAATTGAGAATCGCAAGAGGAAGTATGGACAAGGAAAGTACACTTCGGGAGCTCAGCAGAAGCCATGTTTTACCCCTAGACCGGGAGGACACTTTCAGCATACCCATGGAGGACGTAGCTCGCACAATCACAATGGCACCAGGAATGGAAATGGAAATGGAGGAAGCAATGGCCAGAATCGCACCAACCCATCAACCCCAGCCAAGAAGGACCTGAGCCAAGTCACTTGCTTTAAGTGTTCGAAGACCGGAGATTATGCCAATGAATGCCCTGAGATACAAAATGGAAATGGCAATGGAAGCTCTGGGAAGAAGCCGAACCCTTTTAATAGGGGACAGGTGAACCACTTTAGTGTGGAGGAGGTTGAAGCTCAGCCTGATGCAGTAATAGGTAAGTTTCTGGTTAAGTCATTTACTGCACTCGTTCTTTTTGATACTGGTGCATCGCATTCATACATCTCCAGGGGATTTGTGGATAAGTATAACCTACCAACCCAAGCCCTTAGGTCACCCATGTTAGTAACCTCGCCTCGAGCAGAGTATGTGGCTAGTCTATGGTGTGATTGGTTACCATTAAGGATTGGTAACTATGTTTTTCCCTCAGACCAAATAGTATTGGAATCTCAAGGATAGGATGTGATATTAGGCATGGATTGGTTATCAAAGTATGAAGGAAATATTGAATGCGCTAGTAAGTCAATCTTGCTTACCACCCCAGAAGGGAGAAGGATCAAGTATGTATCCCGACATGTGCCGAAGAGGACTCAAGTAAATTGCTTAACAGGAGTTGTGCAAGAGGAAGTACCAGTGGTAAAGGATTTCCCTGAAGTATTTCTAAGGAGTTGCCAGGCATGCCACCGGATAGAGATATTGAGTTTTTGATTGAGCTATTGCCAGGCACCGGGCCAATATCAAAGAGACCATATAGGATGCCAGCAAAGGATTTGGTAGAAATTAAGAAGAAGATTAAGGAGTTACTGGATAAGGGATACATTCGCCCAAGTTCTTCGCCTTGGGGATCGCCAGTACTTCTAGTGGAGAAGAAGGATGGATCGTTAAGGATGGTTGTTGATTATCGAGGATTGAATGAAGTAACGATCAAGAACAAGTACCCACTACCAATGATTAATGATCTGTTTGATCGATTGCAAGGAGCTAAGGTGTTTTCAAAGATCGATCTGCGATCAGGATACCACCAGTTGAAGATTCGAGAACAGGATATTCCTAAGACAGCTTTTACCACCAGGTATGGGCTGTACGAGTATACCGTTATGTCATTTGGTCTGACTAATGCACCTGCCTATTTTATGAACATGATGAACAAAGTATTTATGGAGTTTTTGGATAAGTTCGTTGTAGTGTTCATTGATGATATCCTGGTTTATTCGAAGAATGAAGAGGAGCATAAGGAGCATTTGCGTTTGGTACTTGGAAAGCTCAAAGAACATCAAGTATATGCCAAGTTCAGCAAATGTGAGTTTTTGTTGAAGGAAGTAGGATTCCTCGGACACGTTATATCTGGAGAAGGTATAGCAGTAGATCCTACCAAAGTAGATACGTGACCAAGTGGGAAGCACCCACTATAGTGGGAGAGATCCGGAGTTTTCTTGGACTCGTAGGATACTACCGGAGATTCATTGAGAATTTCTCAAAGATTGCGAACCCTATGACGGAGTTATTATAGAAAGATACCAAGTTCATATGGACAGAGGAATGTGAGGCTAGTTTCTAGGAGTTGAAGAAATGTTTGGTTACCTCACCAGTGTTGATTTTGCCAGACCAGACCAAAGATTATGAGGTGTATTGCGACGCTTCACGTCGAGGACTTGGAGCAGTGCTTATGCAGGAAGGGAGAGTTGTTTCATATGCCTCAAGACAACTGAAGCCTCATGAGTTGAATTATGCTACGCATGATTTGGAGTTAGAAGCTGTAGTGCATGCTTTGAAAACATGGAGGCATTTCCTCATTGGAAACCATTGTGAGGTGTACACGGATCATAAGAGTTTGAAGTACATTTTCACACAGAAGGAGTTGAATCTCAGACAAAGGAGATGGTTGGAGCTCATCAAGGATTATGATATGAAATTGCATTATCATCCCGGGAAGGCTAATGTAGTACCTGACGCATTAAGCCGTAAGAGCCATGTCAATACGTTAATGACGGGAGAAATACCCAAGGAGTTAGCATAAAATCTTCGTGAACTATGTTTGGAAATAGTTTCGAGAGGCTATGTAGCAGCATCGGAAATTCAGTCAACCTTGATGGATAGAATCAGAGAAGCTCAGAAGACTGACAAAGAGATTGCCGCTATAAAGGAGAAACTGAGCAAAGGAAAAGCTAAAGGATTTCGTGAGGATGAGCACGACACCTGATGGTTTGAAGACCGTGTTTATGTGCCCAATGACCCGGAGATCAGGAAGTTGATTCTGCAAGAGGCAAACGATTCACCATATTCGATTCACCCAGGAAATACCAAGATGTATTTGGATTTGAAGGATATTTTCTGGTGGACCGGAATGAAGAAAGATATTGCGGAGTATGTAGCAGTTTGTGATGTATGTCAGAGAGTAAAGGCAGAGCATTAGAAGCCAGCAGGATTGCTACAACCATTGCCGATACCCGAATGGAAGTGGGATAAGCTAGGCATGGATTTTATCACAGGATTACCCAGGACTCGTTCAGGCTATGACTCGATTTGGGTTGTAGTTGATCGCTTGACGAAAGTAGCTCATTTCATCCCAGTAAAGACCACTTACACCAGTGCTAAGTTGGCAAAGATATACATGACCAGGATCGTATGTTTGCATGGAGTTCCAAGGAGTATCGTATCAGATAGAGGAACCCAGTTTACCTCAACGTTATGGAAGCAGGTCCATGAAAGTTTGGGTACCAGGCTAGAATTCAGTACAGCTTTTCATCCACAGACAGATGGACAAACTGAGAGAGTCAATCAGATTTTGGAGGATATTTTGAGATCTTGTGCGCTAGATTATGGATCTAGTTGGGACGACATTTTCCCATATGCAGAGTTCTCTGACAACAACAGTTACCAAACCAGTTTGAAGATGGCCCCTTTCGAAGCATTGTACGGAAGGAGGTGCAGGACACCGTTATCGTGGGACGAAGTTGGAGACCGCCAGTTGTTTGGACCTGACTTGATTAACGAGTCTGAACAAAAGGTGAAGTTGATTCGCGATAGGCTCAAGGTAGCCCAGTCCAGACAGAAGAGTTATGCAGATTCTAAACGCAAGGAGACCGTTTTCGAAGTCGGAGATAGAGCTTATCTTCGAGTATCTCCACTTCGGGGAACAAAGCGTTTTGGAGTTAAAGGGAAGTTAGCGCCATGATTTGTAGGACCATATCGAGTTTTGGAGCGTATTGGAGAAGTGGCCTACAAGTTGGAATTACCTGAAGGATTGTCAGGAGTTCATGATGTGTTCCACGTTTCCCAGTTGAAGAAGTGTCACGCGGAGACGGCTGACATACCGTTGAGAGACACAGCGCCCTTGGAAACTATTCAGTTGGAGAACGATTTGACCTACGAGGAGAGACCCGTTAAGATTCTCGAGTTTGCCAATCTAGTTACCCGCAGCAAGGTTATCAAGTTTTGCAAAGTTCAGTGGAGCCACCACACAGAGGATGAAGCCACCTGCGAATGAGAGGAAGATTTGCTCAAGGACCACCCTCACCTATTTTCTAGCCAACCCGAATCTCGAGGGCGTGATTCATCTTAAGGGGGGTAGGTTTGCAACATCCCAAATTTTCAATTTGGAATGTTATACATTAGATCATAAATGCATATCATATTTTATTTTGCATTTTGGTTGATCCTAGAAATTCTACGCAACTCAATGACCCACGGAGAGAGTTGGGGATTTTGTTATTTTCATATTTGAGTTTTCTCAAAATTTGAGAACAGGATCATTTGATTTTATTTATTTTATCATCAATTATTTCTATTACAAAAATATGAGAGAGGGAATAAAATGACTTTCCCAAAATAAAGAAATATTGAGGATCTAATGATAAAATCAAATAAGATTTTATTTCAGAGTTTTTCGGTGTTTTATTTGAATTTAGGAAAAATGTGTGTTTTTCAAAATTGCATTTAGGCCCCAAATAAATGTTCACCTTGTGCGGCTTGATTTTAGAAGCCCGCGAAAATTTATTTCAGAATTTTTGGAGTCGGTTTAGTATTTCTTTTATTTTTTCTTCTGCGCGTAATATTAAAAAAACGCGCACCGACCTACGGGCCGTGTCCGACCTGGACACCGGCCCGGGAAGGCCTTATAAGCCGGGGGAGAGGCCCAGCCGAGCCAGCGCCCCAGCCCCCGAAACCGTAGTCGCCAGCTCCCGCCGCCGCCGCCGCGCCGCGCCGCCCCGCCGCCGCCGCCCGCCGCCCGAGGTCCGCCGCCGCCTCGTTTTCCGCACCGGGTTTTTTTAATTTTTTTTCGAAAAACCATTCGGTTTTTCCGTCGGTTTTTTTTACATTCGGTTTTTTTTAATAGATCGGTTTTTCCGGTTTATTTAAATAGTGAGCGTTCGTCCGTTCGTTCGTTCTAGCGAACATTCGTCGTTTTTCTTTTTCTCGGATTAAATCCGCGATTTTTCTGATCGCGATTCCTGATGCGATTTTCGTTTTAGTATAACTTTTCGCTCGTTTATCGGAATCAGGCGATTCAAGCGCCTGGAGTTTCGTCTTGAAACCCTCTATCCGTTTAACCAACTTAAACAAGATTTTGATACTGTAAAAAGATCCAGATTTGTAGAACGAAGTTGTTTTCTTTCGCCGTTTGACTTTAGTTGCTTCGTTCGATTTGATTCTTTTTGCAAACCGGAGTTCTTAAGCTGAACCTTCTGGTTAGATCTCTTATTTGAGTTTTACCCGTGCATTAGATGAGTACTTATTGTATGCTTGTTTGTTTGTCTGTGATAGAATACCCGGAGTGTGCCGCTTGTTACTTCGAACCTCTAGGGTTCGCGGATCATCAGCAAGGCAAGTAACACTTTGATCATACCTTTTCTACAACCCGGTTTTATTGCATTAGATCTAATCTTCACACATTGCATGATTAGGATCTAATTAAACTGTGGGATGGGAAGTAGTTGAGGTAGTACCTATTACCTGTTTATTTTCAAACCTTTGGGAGTTACTTCCGCGTTTGCTTATTATGCCATGCTATGCTAGTAGACGTGGATTGGGTGAGTGATATCCATGACAGATGTGAGTTTGTTAATTAATGGTTTATCTAAGGTGGCAACTTAAACACACATCTGGGTGGATTGAGGCACCTGGGTATTCCAGGACTTGCCTGTTTTTCTTTATGGACCGCCACCCAGGCTCAAAGGGATCATGAGACTATTCATACTAGAAACTTCCGTGTGTAGCCACAAGCTATTATGGGCTCTAGCATAGTTGACTAAGTCGTGTGAACTCTTACAGTGGTAGACTAGCAGATGTAGGGGATGTAGGTGGTACGGTCTACCCGATCATAAGGTGCTAGCGCTTCTGAAAGACTATGTCTTGGTCATCCGTCTTCTCAACCACCTGGTAGTGCGAGAAACCAAATGGAGGCGATCGTGTCTTGTGGAGAAAAGTGCGCAAACCTCTACAGAGTGTAATAAACTAATCATGGTTAGCCGTGTCCCCGGTTATGGACATCTTGAGTATCTAGTACCTGGATTATCATGTGAATCTCAACATGTTACTCTAAAAATTAATTTTGTTGGGTTTTGTTTAATGATGCTTAATTGGGATTGAGGACGCTGTCAACGATTCTCAATATTTAACAACCACCATGATAGTAATCAAATTTATTCCTTTGTAGTAGGGAAAATTGGCTTTACGCAAAACTGCAACCATAGAGCTTTCCACCAGCCAAATATGCATATAATATAGTTGTTTCATTCCATTACTCTCTATGTGTTACATTGCCAGCATATTCCATGTGCTGACCCGTTTCGGGCTGCAACGTTAATGTTGCAGACTTTTCAGACGATGATTAAGGAGTTTTTAGGTCGTGGTCCTATACTCAGTGATGCCATTGGAGTTGATGGACTCACTTATCTTCCAAGCCTTCCGCTGTTATTGTTATTAGATGGCCTTAAGCCATATTTAGTGTAGTAAGTTCTCGTTTGAGACACTCGATGTAATAAGTGTGTGATTGCTACTCTGTTATAAATCCTCCGAGTACTGTGTGGTGTCAGCATTACTGATCCAGGGATGACACCGGAGCACAGAGATCAGACTGTTGAGATCTGGTCGCTACAACTTCACACCTTGTAACATAGGAAAGAACCCTTTCTTTGCTTGATCCATTTTGAACTTTTTCAAAACTTTATCAAGGTATGTGCTTTGTGAAAGTCCAATTAAGCGTCTTGATCTATCTCTATAGATCTTGATGCCCAATATATAAGCAGCTTCACCGAGGTCTTTCATTGAAAAACTCTTATTCATGTATCCTTTTATGCTATCCAGAAATTCTATATCATTTCCAATCAACAATATGTCATCCACATATAATATTAGAAATGCTACAGAGCTCCCACTCACTTTCTTGTAAATACAGGCTTCTCCAAAAGTCTGTATAAAACCATATGCTTTGATCACACTATCAAAACATTTATTCCAACTCCGAGATGCTTGCACCAGTCCATAAATGGATCGCTGGAGCTTGCACACTTTGTTAGCATCCTTTGGATCGATAAAACCTTCGGGTAGCATCATATACAACTCTTCTTCCAAAAATCCATTTAGGAATGCAGTCTGTACATCCATTTGCCAAATTTCATAATCATAAAATGCAGCAATTGCTAACATGATTCGGATGGACTTAAGCATCGGTACGTGTGAGAAGGTCTCATCGTAGTCAACTCCTTGAACTTGTCAAAAACACTACAAAAAAAGACACTTCCGTGACATTTTGGGCCGAACAATTTTTTTCTTTCATACTTATGACACTTCAATGACGACAATTGTGACAAAACCCGGCATCATCATAGATGTGGCGGGCTCCTACTTCCATGACAAAAAATCATGGCAAAAAATGGGATTTTCATCCTGGGCGGGCCGGAGACGCAGCTGCATGACATTCTTTGGGCCGTCCATGACGGAAAAAACCATGGTAGAAGTGAGGGCGAGGAAAATATTGGGGTGTTCCCGGTTACGGTGGGTGGTCAGGGCCGAGCGATGTGCGTTTCTCTCGTACACTCATGCGCGTGGGTGCGAGGCGTTGGGCTCTAACTAAACTCGAGCAAGGCGTTGGGCTCTAACTAAACCCGAGCGATTGCACTGCAGGCTACGCGTTACTGAACCCAAGCGATCGATCGATGGCTGTTAACTGAACCCGATCGAGCGATTCCTTCACTACAGCTGCTAACTGAAGTCGATCGATGCTGCCCCTGGATGAACAGTGACCGTTGTTGGGGGGCTTTGAATGAACAGTTCCCGGTGGGGGTGGATGAACAGGACCCCGTGGTGTTGCCTCTGGATGAACAGGACCCCGATCGACCCAGCCGGTTGGGGCTGGATGAAAAGGACCACGTGGAGGGCTGGATGAACAGGACCACCCCATGGAGGGCTGGATGAATAGTAGATGGTGGAGGGCTGGATGCACAGTAGCCTGTGGAGGGGTGGTTGAACAGGAGCCCATGGAGAGGGCTGGTTGAACAGTAGCCGGTGCAGTAGTGTGTGGTGGAGGCTGGATGAACAGGAGCCCGTGGATGAACAGTCGCAGGTGGAGGTTGGAGGAGGTCGACGGTGGATGAACAGTAGCCCATGGAGGCTGGAAGGAGTCGACGATGGAGATGAAGAGTATCCCGTGGAGTCCCATTTTGCGGTATGCCACACTCCTCCTGATGAACAGGACCCCCGTTTCGACCGTAGTGCTCCAACACAAGTCCGTTTCCTCCATTTTGCGGTACGCCACACCCCTCCCGATCAACAGGACCCCCGTTTCGACCGTAGGAGGTCCGTTTCCTCCGTTTTGTGGTACGCCAGACCCCTCCCGATGAACAGGATCCCGTTTCGGCCGTGGCCGGTCGAACACAAGGCCGTTTCCTTCGTTTTGTGGTACGCCATGCCTCGTTTCCATCGGCTGTTCCGTCCAAGCCCTCCTGATGAACACGACGACGCATTCCGTTTTGACCTAGCCGGTTGGCTCCCAATGAACACGACGATGACGTTGTTTCTCCGTTCCGACCCAGCCATGTACACAAGCCCTGGCCGTATGTATGCGCGAGTAGGCATTCAAGACCCCGCCTGTATGTACGTATGTGGACGTATTTTCTTTCTTGCACACTGGCCGTTCTACGTACGTGTACATGCTACGTGCACGCCTCTACTACGACATGTGCGCTCTCTACATCGACCAGTATGTACGTACACATTCGCGACCAGAATGACAACACTACGTACGCTTCGACCAGGTGGGTCCCGACTATCAGGCACTTCCTTGCATGTGAAGATGTAGCTGGTGGGTCTCAGTAGTCAGGGGGCGAATCGTTTTTTTTTTGCCCGGACGCACTTCCTTGTGTGCGAAGATGTAGCTGGTGGGTCCCAGCAGTCTGGGGGAAATGTTTTTTTCGCGAAATACGGTGGCCCGTCCGATGGATCCCCGCTATCAGGTGGAGGAATAATTATTTTGCGCGTAATAAGGAGGCACTTCCTTGCTGCGGCCATGGACCCATCTGTCAGCCTCTCCACGTATAGTCCACGTCCGATGGAAGCCGTTCCTTGACCACGTTGACCACGCTGCGCCGAGAGCACCAGGGTGGTGGAAGACGGTGAGGCCTAGGAAGGGGACGATGTGGAGCCGGGGAAGACGCGGCAGTGGATGCCCACATGTAGAGGAGTATGAGGGTTCACTGGTTCGCTGCGGTGTGAGGCTGTCGTCGTCGCAGAATAACAGGGGGTGTGGGTGAGTAGAGGGATGGCCTGGCCAGCGGTGGGAGTTGTAGGGGACGGTGAAGCCTTCACCGCATCGCAGCCGGCCACGGGAGCAGGAGCACAAGGCACGACCGACGCTGGTTTGGGCGGCTGGAGAAAGAAGACCAGAGGTTGAAGAAGCACTTCGGGCGTTGGATGGACATCATACGGTCACTGGAGCTAGAATCGTGCATATTGACTAAGTTGACAAATCCCTCCATCCCCGTCAACTTAGTAGGCCCACAAGTCAGCCTGCCACTATACTGGGTCCCAGCTAGCAGGGGGAGTATTCATTTTTTTTGTGCGTAATAAGGAGGCACTTCCTTGCATGAGAAAATATAGCTGGTGGGCCCGAGCTGTCAGCGGCGGTAACGTTTTTTCGCGAAATACAGAGGCCCTTTTGGTGGGTCCCAGATGTCAAGTTGAGGATTCATTATTTTGCGTGTAATAAGGAGGCATTTCCTTGTGTGCGTCTGTGGACCCAGCTGTCAGCCTCTCCACGTGCAGTCCACTTCAGATGCATGTCGGTCGTTGACCACGTTGACCACGCCGCGCCGAGAGCACCAGGGCGGTGGACGATGGTGAGGCATAGGAAGGGAACAATACAGAGGCAGGGAAGACTCGGCAGTTGTTTCCCACACGGAGGGGAGTACAACTGTACGAGGGTTTACTGGTTCGTCTGCCGTCGCTGGAGAATAACAGCAGATGTGGGTGAGTAGAGGGATGGCTAGGATAGCGATGGGAGTACGGTGGGGAGGTGAGGCCTGCGCGGCAGCACAGCCGGCCATGGGGAGGAGGGAGCAGGCAGTTCCGCCGACGCTTGTTTGAGCGGCCGGAGCAGGAAGAGGAGAGATTGAAGAAGCACGACGGCCGTTGGATGGACATCCAGCAGTCACTGCTTGTGCGTCAACCTTTTTTTAGGAAAGACTCAAATCTGTGGAAAATAGCATACATTCCATCTCCCATTATTTCTAATAATTTATAGCCCATTTGCTAATTCTTAAGGTTTTTTTGGAGCCCATATTCTTTTTGTTAGCATTACAACCCATATTGTGGCCACGGTTAAAAAATTGTACGAAATTTTGCATATTTCGGTGCGGTCTGAACTGCTTTTAATCCCAAAATTTCGAGTCACATTCAAACCGATTTTAAAAATAAATGTATATCAATATAAAATCCAACAAATTGTCCACACATAAAAATCAATGCAATTTAAAATCTCGAAATGAAAAAAAAAAGAAATTTGAAACTAATTGTCGGTTTGATGTGTTTTAAAAATGTACAGCCCATTTCTCATTACTGATAGGCCATTTTCTCCGCCAGCCAAATGAAGTTGTCCTCGTCTTGAAAGATTTGTAGCCCAACAGGCCTGACAAAGCGACTTACTTGGCAAATCACAAAAAAACTGGGCTCCGGCCGTGGACCCAGCTGCGACCGTGGACCCAGCTGTCAACCTCTCCACGTACAGTACTCTTCCAATGGAAGTCGGTCATTGACCACATTGACCATGCCGTGTCGAGAGCACCAAGGCGGTGGACAACGGTGAGGCCTAGGAAGGGGACGACGCAAAGCCGGGTAAGACACGGCAGTGGATGCCCACGTGGAGCGGAGTACGAGGGTTCACTGGTTCGGCTGCGGTGTGAGGCTGTTGTCGCTGCAGAATAACAGGGGGTGTGGGTGAGTAGAGGGATGCTGTGGCCAGCGGTGGGAGTAGTAGGGGGCAGTGACGCCTCTGTGGCATCACAGCCGGCCACGGGAGGCAGGAGCACGCGGCACGACCGGCGCTGGTTTGGGCGGCTAGAGCAAGAAGACCAGAGGTTGAAGAAGCACTACGGCCGTTGGATGAACATCGTAAGGTAACTGGAGCTAGAATCGTTCATATTGACTAAGTTGACAAAGCCCTCCTTCCCCGTCAACTTGGTAGGCCCACAAGTCAGCCTCCCACTATGCTGGGTTCCAACTGGCAGGGGGAGTATTCATTTTTTGTGCATAATAAGGAGGCACTTCCTTGCGTGCGAAGATAGCTGGTGGGTCCGACCTGTCAGCGGGGGGCACGTTTTTTTCGCGAAATACAGAGGCCCTTCCGGTGGGTCCCAGATGTCAGGTGGAGGAATCAAAGACTTGAGAAGGCGTGCAGAACAAGCTAGTGTACCAGTAAAGAGACGTTGTTGAGTTTTAGAAAAAAGAGAGACATGCTCCTGTAGCTGGTTCGAATCCAAACCTAGAGTATGACTATACATGGTGTTATGCTACTCTGCTAGTAATGAAACTGACATATCCAACGTTCGCTTCTCCTCTTCTCTACTTACTCTGCCTAGCATCAGAAGCTCTGTCCGCAGCAACCCTGTCTGCTGGCTGCAAGTCCACCTGTTGTTCAGTAGGAAACAACCAAATATGCGCCAATTCGCCACCCGTACCATCGCCTGTGGGTCTCATCACACCCCCGACGGCACGCGCACCGCAGAAGATTGCTCATCGCAACCCGCTGCCGTTTGTGTGGTGCCACTGCTGCAAATCCCGCAGAGTCATCCGTCGCGTCTCAACCATAATCCTCAACCCTGGCCGAGTCTTCTACAAATGCCCGAATCATGGGGTAATAATATGTTTAAGTGTTGTTCTGCTGCTTTCAGTTGCTGATTTTTTTAATAGTTTGGTTGATGATCTTCGAATTTGATTCGTGCAGAAAAGGGAAGATTCGTGTGATTTGTATTTCTGGGAAGTTGCTAATGTGGGGGAGTGCAACTACGCTGATTATTTGGTTAGCCGAGGAATCCCAATACCAGCAGGTTGGGGTGTTGGACAAGTAACTGAAGGAACAACAGAAGAGGAAGATGCAGAGCAGAAGGTTAAAGATGCAGTTCCTCTGATCATGGCCAAGCAATAGCTGCTGAACGGCCTTGACAGCAATGAGGAGATGAAAGAGCTTGTGAAGATAATGGGAAAAATCGATGTGCTGTGTAGGATGATTGTCTCTTTATTTGAAGTGTATGTAGCAGTCATGATGTATTCAGTGGCTATGACATGAGCACTTTGCTGAAACTAGTAATGAATGAAACCTGTGTAGCAGGTTGGGCGTAGTGTTGTGAACATCTAATGATTTCTATTAACGGAAATCAGGGGGTATCCCCTTTTGCTCATAAATAAATAAATAGCAGAGGCCCTTTTCGTAATAAATAAATAAATTAGCAGAGGCCCTCTCGGGTCAGTTTTTTTCTCATTCGAAGACGTCGAGCAAATTGCAGTCCAACAGCAAACTATGTCATCCAATTCAAGTTTCACAGCCAAATATGAGTACAACTAAACAACAGTGTCATCATGTTTTAGTCGTCATACAATCACCAAACACAAATCAGCATACATAACAAGTGATGTTCTCACAGGAAAATACTAAACAACATGTTCATCTGGTTTTAGTTGTCATAGCAAACACAATTTCACATAGTAGATAAAAAAACGTCTTTTGGCAGGCAAATACGACAAAAGCAATGTAATCATCATCCGCAGCAGCAGCGTCAACATCTTTGCCATGTGTATCAGTCTGAATCGTAATTCCCCATGGTGTCTTCTTCTTCTTCGTCCTCAACATCCTCGAACGTTGGCTTCTTCTTGATCAACTCTTGTATGTCCATAGCACGACAGGCAATCTTTTCGCCGGCGTCATTGACGTGATGCTTCTCAAAGATATTAGGAACATCTGTGTTATCTTGTACATCAGGAGCAGTGTAAGCATCATCTTGTTGTGCAACTTCATTAAACGAATTCCTCTGCTCAAACCTTTGCAATACTCTCCAGTCATCGCTACATGCAAATGTGTCTTCCAAGAAAAATATTTGTGTTGCTTGATTTGCCAAAATAAAAGGCTCATTGGTCTGGTACGCCGCCTTGACATTGATGGATTTGAAATAATGATCAGCTCTGGGTTTTGCGATCCTGGAAAACAGGTTATACCAACGACAGCACAACAGAACCACACACCGATGATCCACGAAACTTGATATATACTGCAACTGAACAATGTCTATTATGTTAGCATAAATTTCAGTTGTCTCTCTGTCATACGTATCCGTGCTCATGATGGCACTGTTTTGTGTCTTCCTGCCTTCGTCTCGTGCAAGGGTGTTGTAGCGCACATCTCCAACAATGCAAGATTCATAATGTCTTACCCGAGTATTAGGACCCATTGCTAGTGAGTAAAGGGCATCATCAACTGCCGGCCCATCCTCCAGCATCTTCTTAACCTATGGTTAGAAAATAGACAAGCTGATCATCTTACGTACTCAATATATTAAAAAACTGACAGTGCAATTCAAAAGCTTACATGGCTCTTGAACCATTTCGCAAATCCTGCCATAACAAGTTTGTCAATGTTTCTTGGATTTTGCGGCAGTAACTCCTTTTTGTAGATGCTGCACAACATAGTGATCGCGTCAAACATCTAAATATATAAGAATGTATTGCAAGTTTAGTAGATTATGATGTATAAGCTGCAGTACTTAGCACTTACTTGATATAAGGTAGTATCTCAGGACATTTATTCAACACATACCAAACCATTTTGTCCAAATCTTTAGGTTTGTCCTCTTGTCGACTCTTCCCTGTAACTCTAACAGAATAATCGAAAATATTGAGCCCGAGATTGTCTTCATCCACCTCTTTGCTAAGCTGATTAGCTGTTTCAACGTATTTTGAGCAGAATGTCAATGCTTCTGTACCAATGTAGGCCTCTGCAATGGAACCCTCTGGTCTAGCTCTGTTCCTAACATAGCCCTTGAAAGTTCCTAGCCGCCTTTCAATAGGGTACATCCAGCCACACTATACTGGACCTCTAAGTAGTGCCTCATCAGGTAGATGAACAACCAAATGCACCATCACATCAAAGAAGGCTGGAGGATATATCTTCTCAAGGTCGCATAGGATAGTTGGTATCTTGTCTCTAAGGCGCTCCAAAGCATCTATCCTGATATTTCTACTGCAGAGTTCCCTGAACAATTGTCCCAACTCTGCAACTGCTCTGTATAAGTCAGAGTGGCCCAATCCTCTAAGGATAACAGGTAAAACCCTTTGAAGTAGGACGTGGCAGTCATGAGTTTTCAACCCTTATACCTTGTTTCCATATGCACTGACTCTCCTTTCAGGGTTGGAAGCAAATCCATGTGGGAATCTCACATGTGACAGGACGTCTCATAACTCTTTTCTTTTTACCTTGTCCAAGACATACACAGCTGGTGCCATATCCCGTGGTTTACCTTCATCTTGGACCTGCAAATCCTGTCTGACACCCAGGTGTGTCAAATCAATCCTAGATTTTAAGGTATCTTTCATCTTGCCTTCAATATTAAGAAGTGTCCCGATAATGTTGTCACATATATTTTTCTCGATGTGCATCACATCAAGATTATGCCGCAGATCCAAATCTTTCCAATACTCCAAGTCCCACAAAGTGGACCTGCGGGTAAAGAATAATATCTCTTTTGCCCTTCCACGCTTCCTTTTCCCACTACCATTACAAGGATGGTTTCCTGGTGTAATATGCCTGACCTTCTCTAATTCCACTTGCAACTCATCCACGGTGAGCCTCTTTGGCGCATCACGGTTTTCATGCTTTGCATTGAACACATGTCTTCGGTATTTTCTAGGATGCGGCTTGTCCTTGGCAAGGAAACGGCGGTGTCCAATGTAACAAATCTTGCTATGTATTGCGTATGACAACGGATTCCTGTCACAGCGAACACACGCATTGTAACCATGTGTCGTTCGCCCTGACATAGTGCCCAAAGACGGATAATCATGGATGCACCAAATTATGATAGCACGCAGAAAGAAATCAGCTGGTGGGGTGCTATATAGGTCTCGAGTGAGAACACCCCCCCATAGCTGTTGAAGTTCCTCCACAAGAGGCTCCATGAACAAATCTGATACGTCTCCGTCGTATCTACTTTTCCAAACACTTTTGCCCTTGTTTTGGACTCTAACTTGTATGATTTGAATGGAACTAACCCGGACTGACGTTGTTTTCAGCAGAATTTCCATGATGTTGTTTTATGTGTAGAAAACAAAAGTTCTCGGAATGACTTGAAACTCCACGGGATGTCTTATAAAAAATAATAAAAAATCCTCGCCAAAGATGAAGACCAGGGGGCCCACACCCTGTCCACGAGGGTGCCCCCCTAGGGCGCGTCCCCCTACCTCGTGAGCCCCCTGGACACCCTCCGACGCCAACTCCAACTCTATATATTTGCTTTCGGAGAGAAAAAAATAGGAGAGAAGAAATCATCATGTTTTACGATACGGAGCCGCCGCCAAGCCCTAAAACCTCTCGGGAGGGCTGATCTGGAGTCTGTTTGGGGCTCCGGAGAGGGGGATTCGTCGCCGTCGTTATCATCAACCATCCTCCATCACCAATTTCATGATGCTCACCGCCGTACGTGAGTAATTCTATCGTAGGTTTGCTGGACGGTGATGGGTTGGATGAGATTTATCATGTAATCGAGTTAGTTTTGTTAGGGTTTGATCCCTAGTATCCACTATGTTCTGAGATTGATGTTGCTATGACTTTGCTATGCTTAATGCTTGTCACTAGGGCCCGAGTGCCATGATTTCAGATCTGAACCTATTATGTTTTCATGAATATATGTGTGTTCTTGATCCTATCTTGCAAGTCTATAGTCACCTACTATGTGTTATGATCCGGCAACCCCGAAGTGACAATAATCGGGACCACTCCCGGTGATGACCATAGTTTGAGGAGTTCATGTATTCACTATGTGCTAATGCTTTGTTCCGGTTCTCTATTAAAAGGAGACCTTAATATCCCTTAGTTTCCAATAGGACCCCGCTGCCACGGGAGGGTAGGACAAAAGATGTCATGCAAGTTCTTTTCCATAAGCATGTATGACTATATACGGAATACATGCCTACATTACATTGATGAATTGGAGCTAGTTTTGTGTCACCCTATGTTATGACTATTACATGATGAACCGCATCCGACATAATTATCCATCACTGATCCGGTGCCTATGAGTTTTCCATATACTGGTTCTCGCTTATTTACTTTCCCGTTGCTACTGTTACAATCACTACAAAATACCAAAAATATTTACTATTGCTTGTTCTACTTTCTTGTTACCGTTACCACCACTATCATATTACTTTGCTACTAAACACTTTGTTGCAGATACTAAGTTTCCAGGTGTGGTTGAATTGACAGCTCAACTGCTAATACTTGAGAATATTCTTTGGCTCCCCTTGTGTCGAATCAATAAATTTGCGTTAAATACTCTACCCTCGAAAACTGTTGCGATCCCCTATACTTGTGGGTTATCAAGACCTTTTTCTGGCGCCGTTGTCGGGGAGCATAGCTCTATTCTTTGAGTCACTTGGGATTTATATCTGCTGGACACTATGAAGAACTTGAAAGACGCTAAGACAACAATTTATCCCTCAACTACGAGAGGAGGTAAGTAACTGCCATCTAGCTCTGCACTTGATTCACCTTCTGTAATGAGTAAGCTTGCGACACCTAAACCTGCTTCTGCTATTCGTTCCGATATGTCGCATGTTATTGATGATGCCACTTCTGCGATGCTTGATATTTATGATGAAACTACCTTTATGCCTGATACTACTGTGCCCCTTAGTGAATTTCTTGATGAACAAATTGCTAGGGCTAGAGAGAAAGAAATTATGGAATCAAAATACAATGATGAAAGTGATGATGAAAATATGCCTGTTATTCCTGAGGGTTATGTTTTTGATATGGAATCTTCTGCCGCTATTTTAGCTTGCAAAGATAGATATGAGCTCAAGAGGCTATTAGCTAAATGGAACAAAGAATCACTTAGAGATAAAATGAAACCCGACCCTGCTTGTGCTACTTCACCTATTTGTGTTCCCGATAAGGATTATGAATTCTCTGTTGATCCTGATGTAATTACTTTGGTTGAATCTGATCCCTTTTATGGCTATGAATCTGAAACTGTTGTGGCACATCTTACTAAATTAAATGATATAGCCACCCTTTTACTAATGTTGAGAGATCACGCTACTTTTATATACTCAAGATATTTCCGTTCTCATTAAAGGGTGATGCTAAGATATGGTTTAATTCTCTTGATCCTGGTTGTGTGCGTAGTCCCCAAGATATGATTTATTACTTCTCTGCTAAATATTTCCCTGCTCATAAGAAACAAGCTGCTTTAAAGGAAATATACAACTTTGTGCAAATTAAAGAAGAGAGTCTCCCACAAGCTTGGGGAGGCTTCTCAAGTTACTTAATGCTTTGCCTGATCATCCTCTTAAGAAACCTGAAATACTTGATATCTTTTATAATGGACTAACCGATGCTTCCAGAGATTACCTGGATAGTTGTGTTGGTTCTCCTTTCTGGGAAAGAACACCGCATGAAGCTGAAATTCTATTGAATAATATGTTGACAAATGAAAATAATTGGGCACCTCCTAAGCCAGCTCCTGAGCCAGCTCCTGCTCCAATTACTGAGCCTATTCCTAAACCAACTCCGAAAAAGAGAGGTGTTCTATTTCTCAGTCCCGAAGATATGCAAGAGGCAAAGAAATCTATGAAAGAAAATGGCATTAAAGCTGAAGATGTTAAGAATTTACCTCCTATTGAAGAAATACATGGTCTTAATTTACCGCCTGTCGAAGAAACATATGATCTTAATCCTTTATTTATTGAAGAACCTCCTGATCCCGATATCCCGACACAGGTAGTAAAGGTAAATTCTCTCTATAGATTTGATGAAGGTGATATCCCTCACTATAAGTCTGCTAGGCAATGCTTTGATGAGTTTGATAATTTTATTGTCAAACAAGAAAATTTCAATGCTTATTTTGGTAGACTATTGAAATATGATTCCGATATGATTAAATACTTGGGTGATTATATGGCTAATATTAAAGGTGAACTTAAAATTGTTAGAAAACATGCTTCTATGGTTACCACTCAAGCAGAACAAGTACTTAAAGCTCAAAAAGAAGTGCTTGATGAAATGAATAGTAAGAAAATTGATTATCCTGTTAGAGTGGCTACTAGAACTGGTAGAATGACTCAGGAACCTTTGTATCCTGAAGGCCACCCTAAGAGAATCGAGCAAGATTCTCAGAGAAATAATATTGATGTTACTAGTTCTTCTAAAAAGAAGAAAAAGAAAAATGATAGAACTGTGCAAACTTCTAGTGAACCTATTGCTGAACCACCTGATAATCCAAATGATATCTCTATGTCTGATGCTGAAACACAATCTCGTAATGAACATGAACCTAGTGAAAATATTAATGATGATGTTCATGATGATGCTCAACCTAGTAACAATAATGATGTAGAACTTGAACCTGCTATTGATCTTGATAACCCACAATGAAAGAATCAACATTATGATAAGAGAGACTTTGTTGCTAGAAAACATGGTAAAGAAAGAGAACCTTGGGTTTAGAAACCCATGCCTTTTCCTCCCAAACCATCCAAGAAAAAGGATGATGAGGATTTTGAGCGCTTTGCTGAAATGATTAGACCTATCTTTTTGCGTATGCGATTAACTGATGTGCTCAAAACAAATCCTTATGCTAAATATATGAAGGATATCATTACTAATAAAAGAAAGATACCGGAAGCTGAAATTTCCACCATGCTTGCTAATTATACTTTTAAGGGTGGAATACCAAAGAAACTTGGAGATCCCGGAGTACCTACTATACCTTGCTCCATTAAAAGAAATTATATTAAAACTGCTTTATGTGTTCTTGGAGCCGGTGTTAGTGTTATGCCTCTCTCTTTATATCGTAGACTTGACTTGAATAAGTTGACGCCTACTGAAATATCTTTGCAAATGGCTGATAAATCAACTGCTATACTTGTCGGTATTTGTGAGGATGTTCCTGTTGTGGTTGCAAACGTTACTATTTTAACGGACTTTGTTATTCTTGATATTCCCGAGGATGATAGTATGTCTATTATTCTTGGAAGACCTTTTCTTAATACTGCAGGGGATGTTATTGATTGCAACAAAGGCAGTGTCACTTTTCATGTTAATGGTAATGAGCATACGGTACACTTTCCGAGGAAACAACCTCAAGTTCATAGTATCAACTCTATTGGAAAAATTCCATCGATTATATTTGGAGGTTTTGAATTTCCCCTTCCTACTGTCAAAAAGAAGTATGATATACTTATTATAGGGGATGTGCATATCCCCGTTGAGGTAACCTAGTGTTATTCGAAATTTCTCCGGTTTCATGATTATCGGAATGAGTTTGTTAACAAGACTTGATCAACCTTGTTAGTGGATTCTTTTTGATGAGCATGAGACGGATGAAACTAGAAGCACAACCTTCTGTACCCTCTCTGTACTTTCTGTTATTTAGTAGAAATAAAGTAAAAATAGTATTTTTCTGTCTGTTTCCTGGCTTACCCGTGCAATATAAAAATATCCCGAAAATAAAAGTCCTCAGAATGACATGCCAATTTAATATGATTTTTGGGAATATTTGAGGATTTATTGTGCAAAAATTACCGTGGGAGAGCTGCCACCTGGCCACGAGGGTGGAGGGCGCGCCCTACCCCCCTGGGCGCGCCCCCCTACCTCGTGGGCCCACGATGGCCCTCCTCCACTTATCCCAGCACCCATCTTCTTCCTCTGCCTCACACAAACCCGAAAAACCAACTCAAGCACGAGTTCCAGCCACTTTTGCTGTGATTTTTGATCTCCTTGCTCAAAGCACCTCTCGCAAAACTGCTTGGGGAGATTGTTCCTTGGTATGTGACTCCTCCATTGGTCCAATTAGTTTTTGTTCTAGTGCTTTATTCTTTGCAAATTTGTGCTGCATAGGTTACCATGTTCTTGAGCTTGCATGTCAAATTTATATGGTTCCAAGTAGTTCTAATGCTTGATATAGGCTCTAGGCACTTGTAGCAGTAGTTGCTATCAGTTTTATTGAATTGGTTCACTTTTGTTTGAAGTTACTAAAAAATTCAAATTATTTCAGAAAATAATGAGGAGACTTTTGAGGGGTTCATCAAGCCAAAGCCCAAAGGAGAAACAAAATGAAGAAGTTCAAAGGCCCAAATATAATTTGCCTCGTACCGCGGAGATCTGGCTGTGTGAATGGCCTTCTGATAATTTCGTGAGAGAGGCCGGGATTTATGAGGATTTCTATTCATTGATTGAAAATGCTGGCTCACCGACTTCGTCCGCGACTAACGTCCACAGTATCTCTTACTCACAAATACTTTTGTGCAGAACTTCTACTTTTACCCTAAATAATCACCTCCTTCAGTAGAGTTTCATTTATATGACGTTGTGAAGAAAATTCCATTGTCTGAATTTTGCGCAGTCTGCAACATACCTCCTAAGGGTATCTTAGAGGAACCACCCCGTAAAGAGTTGGAACCATTTATTAACCTTATCTCTGTGGGAGAAACCAGGAAGGTTTCTGATGCGAGAATCACTAGCATACATTTTCCTGTGTTACGCTATTTTGCTTTATTTGCTAGTCGATGCTTGATTGGTCGTGGGAACTGTGGGAACCTTAGTGTTCCTGATATTATTATTCTGTTCCATGGTTTATACCTCGACAACACAGTTAGTATGGGCGGAATTGTTGCTAAACGGTTAAGTCTGAACCGTACTAAGGGTCCCATCTTTGGAGGCATTTATGCTTCACGCCTCGCTGCACACTTTAACATAGCTATTAGGCATTATGAGAAAGAAGAAAAATTGCTGCCTAATGCTTATCTAGATTATAAGAGCATGATAGCCCATGATTTTCTTGTTAAGGGCAGGGATGGAGAGCTCAAATATAAGTTATACTTTGATAAACATCATCCTGAAACTATTATGTTGCCTGCTCCTTCTTTGTTTAATTTTGTAGGACCCTATCTCGTTACGTGGGCTGCCGTCCAAGCTTACAAAAACCTTGCACCAGCCCCGGAACCGGAACCACAAGATGAGCCTCCACGACAATCTGTTTATTCTTGGGATCCAGAGATGACTGTCAGCCAGTGGTAGTCAGAGTCTTCTTCATCACAGTATGATCCCAACTATTCTTCGTCGCAGTATGACCCCAGCTACACCTACGGGTATCCGCCAGGCTATCCCTGGCAATAGACCAACTTAGGCCAAAGGCCTAAGCTTGGGGGAGTATGTATTTCTCACCGACATTACATTTATGTTCACACACACTCATTGCTAGATGTCGGTGCTCATACTCTTTCACTGTAATATCCATGCTAGTTTATTTTATTTTTCCTGCTTCCTACTTGTGTGTTTTTAAACCTTAAGAAAACAAAAAAAATAGTAGTAGTTTATTTCTTTGCTGTAGTAATTAAAAAGAAAACCCAAAAATATTTCCCGTTCTTCTTTTTGCTTGTTGGGAGCTTTCCCGTGTAAATAGTTTTATTTCTTTTTCTTTTCTTTGGGGGTCAGTAGGAGAAGACCATAATTTAATTGTTGAAGTGGCTCTTATATGCACTATTGTTGATTTAACCCAGAGCCCATATTGCCTTGTCTTCTTCTGTTTATTGAATGCTCGCAGATTCCAGCTTAGTCCAATGCACGTGCACTCTTATTATTATTCACATCGTTCATTCGTACGAGTGAAAGGCAATTATGATGATATATGATGGACTGACTGAGATGAGAAAAGCTGGTATGAACTCGACCTCTTTTGTTTTTGTAAATATGATGAGTTCATCGTTCTTGATTCAGCTGTTATGAATAAACATGTTTGCAATGACAATTAGATATCATAGTTTCTTGTGCCATGCTTGATTAGCTATGAGTTATAATGGTTTACCTTGTGTGCCAACATGCTATTGAGATGATTATGATGTGGTATGATGGGGTGGTATCCTCCTTTGAATGATTTAAGTGACTTGACTTGGCACATGTTCACGCATGTAGTTGAAACAAATCAACATAGCCTTCACGATATTTATGTTCATGGTGGATTATATCCTAATCATCCTTGCATCCAATGTTTATTAATTTTAATGCATGTACATGGCTGTTGTCGCTCTCTAATTGGTCGCTTCCCAGTCTTTTGCTTGCCCTCACTTGTACTAAGCGGGAATACTGCTTGTGCATCCAATCTCTTAAACCCCAAAGTTATTCCAGATGAGTCCACTATACCTTCCTATATGCGGTATCTACCTGCCGTTCCAAATAAATTTGTATGTGCCAAACTCTAAACCTTCAAATAAACATTCTGTTTTGTATGCTCGAATAGCTCATGTATCAACCAAGGCTGCCCTTATCTTCCATGTTAGGCGGGTTATTCTTAAGAGGAGTGGACTCCACTCCTCACTCACGAGAAAATGGCTGGTCACCGGGATGCCCAGTCCCATGCTTTATGCAAACTAAATCAAAATTAATTGCAACCAAACCTCCCCCTGGGACCTGATGTATGTTGGAGACACTCGTTGTTTCGAGCAAGTCATGGATTGATGCTTGTTGGTGGAGGGGGGTATAAACTTTACCATTCTGTTTGGGAACCGCCTATAATGTGTTTAGCATGGAAGATATCGCCATCTCTTAGTTGCTACGTTGACAATGAAAGTATACTGCTCAAAATATTATTTATCTCTATTTCAAAACTGAGCTCTGGCACCTCTACAAATCCCTGCTTCCCTCTGCGAAGGGCCTATCTATTTACTTTTATGTAGAGTCATCACCCTCTTATTAAAAAGCACTAGCCGGAGAGCACAACTGTCATTTGCATTCATCATTGTTAATTTATATTGGGTATGACTATGATTGGATCTCTTTTACCATGAATTACAATGTCTAGTCAGTCCTTGAACTTTAAAGGTGCTCCGCATTTATATTTTGCGGTCTCAGAAAGGGCTAGCGAGATACCATCTTGTTATATCATATTATGATTGTTTTGAGAAAGTGTTGTCATTCGAGATTTATTATTATGGCTTGCTAGTTGATTATGCTATTGATACGAGTAATTATGAGACCCGATAATTATTGCAAATGTGGTTAGTTATGATCTTTGCTGAAAACTTGAATGCTGGCTTTACATATTTACAACAACAAGAGCAAACAGAGTTTGTAAAAGTTTTTCTTTCTTTCTTTCGGTTTGTCAACTGAATTGCTTGAGGACAAGCAAGGGTTTAAGCTTGGGGGAGTTGATACTTCTTCGTCGTATCTACTTTTCCAAACACTTTTGCCCTTCTTTTGGACTCTAACTTGTATGATTTGAATGGAACTAACCCGGACTGACACTGTTTTCAGCAGAATTGCCATGATGTTGTTTTATGTGCAAAAAACAAAAGTTCTCGGAATGACCTGCAACTCCATGGGATGTCTTATAAAAAATAATAAAAAATCCTCACCAAAGATGAAGACCAAGGGGCCCACACCCTGTCCACGAGGGTGGGGGGCACCCCCCCCCTAGGGCGCGCCCCCTACCTCGTGGGCCCCTGGACACCCTCCGACGCCAATTCCAACTCTATATATTTGCTTTCGGAGAGAAAAAATAGGAGAGAAGAAATCATCGCGTTTTACGATACGGAGCCGCCGCCAAGCCCTAAAACCTCTCGGGAGGGCTGATCTGTAGTCTGTTCGGGGCTCCGGAGAGGGGGATTCGTCACCGTCGTCATCATCAACCATCCTCCATCACCAATTTCATGATGCTCACCGCCGTGCGTGAGTAATTCCATCGTAGGCTTGCTGGACGGTGATGGGTTGGATGAGATTTATCATGTAATCGAGTTAGTTTTGTTAGGGTTTGATCCCTAGTATCCACTATGTTCTGAGATTGATGTTGCTATGACTTTGCTATGCTTAATGCTTGTCACTAGGGCCCGAGTGCCATGATTTCAGATCTGAACCTATTATGTTTTCATGAATATATGTGTGTTCTTGATCCTCTCTTGCAAGCTATAGTCACCTACTATGTGTTATGATCCGGCAACCCCGAAGTGACAATAATCGGGACCACTCCCGGTGATGACCATAGTTTGAGGAGTTCATGTATTCACTATGTGCTAATGCTTTGTTCCGGTTCTCTATTAAAAGGAGGCCTTAATATCCCTTAGTTTCCAATAGGACCCCGCTACCATGGGAGGGTAGGAGAAAAGATGTCATGCAAGTTCTTTTCCATAAGCACGTATGACTATATACGGAATACATGCCTACATTATATTGATGAATCGGAGCTAGTTCTGTGTCACCCTATGTTATGACTGTTACATGATGAACCGCATCCGGCATAATTATCCATCATTGATCCGGTGCCTACGACTTTTCCATATACTGGTTCTCGCTTATTTACTTTCCCGTTGCTACTGTTACAATCACTACAAAATACCAAAAATATTTACTATTGCTTGTACTACTTTCTTGTTACTGTTACCACCACTATCATATTAGTTTGCTACTAAATACTTTGTTGCAGATACTAAGTTTCTAGGTGTGGTTGAATTGACAACTCAGCTGCTAATACTTGAGAATATTCTTTGGCTCCCCTTGTGTCGAATCAATAAATTTGGGTTAAATACTCTACCCTCGAAAACTGTTGCGATCCCCTATACTTGTGGATTATCAAGACCTTTTTCTGGCGTTGTTGCTGGGGAGCATAGTTCTATTCTTTGATCCACTTGGGATTTATATCTACTGGACACTATGAAGAACTTGAAAGACGCTAAGACAACAATTTATCCCTCAACTATGAGAGGAGGTAAGGAACTGCCATCTAGCTCTGCACTTGATTCACCTTCTGTTATGAGTAAGCTTGCGACACCTAAACCTGCTTCTGCTATTCGTTCTGATATGTCGCATGTTATTGATGATGCCACTTCTGCTATGCATGATACTTATGATGAAACTGCCTCTATGACTAATACTACTGTGTCCCTTAGTGAATATCTTGATGAACAAATTGCTAGGGCAAGAGAGAAAGAAATTATGGAATCTGAATACAATGATGAAAGAGATGATGAAAATATGCCTGTTATTCCTAAGGGTTATGTTTTGATATGGAATCTTCTGCCGCTATTTTAGCTTGCAAAGATAGATATGAGCTCAAGAGGCTATTAGCTAAATGGAACAAAGAATCACTTAGAGATAAAATGAAACCCGACCCTGATTTTGCTACTTCACCTATTTGTGTTGCAGATACTACGTTTCTAGGTGTGGTTGAATTGACAACTCATCTGCTAATACTTGAGAATATTCTTTGGCTCCCCTTGTGTCGAATCAATAAATTTGAGTTAAATAATCTACCCTTGAAAACTGTTGCGATCCCCTATACTTGTGGGTTATCAAAATCAAAATCCTTTCCACGACTTTTTGGACCTAGTATGAGCAAGGCCATCATGTAGTTTCATTCTTTGGTGCAGACATTTGGAGGCATGTTGTCAGGGATAACAAGCACTGGCCACATGCTATATGTGGCGCTCTGGTGGCCAAATGGGTTAAATCAATCTGAAGCTAAGCCAAGTCTAATGTTTCTCGGGTCAGCAGCAAACTTTTCATGTTTATCATTGAAGCTTTTCCACTCACTACCATGTGATGGATGGCTCATTAGATTCTGATCTCTGTACTCCTGGTTCCTAGAATGCCACAGTACATCCTCTCTTGTTTCAGCATCATGAAACAACCTCTGCAATCCTGGTGTAATTGGAAAATGTCTCAGAACATTACGAGGAATCCTCTTCACAGCATCGCCATCTTTCCATCTTGATGATTTGCATTTCGGGCATTCACTTAAGTCGGCATAATCCTTCTGGAACAGAACACAAATATTCTTACAAACATGGATCATATCATATCCAATTCCAACTACACGAAGGAAATTCTTCATTTTACTGTAGGTGTGTGGCAGCTCAGACGCATCTGGGAAAGCTTTGCGGAAAACAGCCAACATCGCATCGAATGATTTGTTGGTCATCCGCTCAGATGTCTTCACCTGAAGAAAGGTGACCATAGCTAAGAATACTGACAGCTTATTTTCTGGGGTGACAGCCATGTTGCATTGTTCCAACATGTGGGCCCATCATTTTTCTTCTGCAGGTGAAAGTTCATGGAATGCACGAGCATTTCGTAGCATTGTTTCAATGTTGGTCAAACTCACTGGCTCCGCCATTTCGTAGCATTGTTTCAATGTTGGTCAAAGTTCATGGTGATCTGCTGCTTCCACGTAGTCAATAACATTGATGTTCACAGCTTCACCATGATGAACCCGCCTAGTATATGTGACCGACATCCCATACAAGTGTAGATGATTTTGCACAGTTGACTGGGTTCTTGTAACTGAATTCATACAATTGCTACACGGGCAGAGCACATCTGATTTTGGACAACCGTACTCAGCTCTGATAAAGTTCATGAAGTTTTCAACCCCCTCGACATATGCAGCGGAGAATCTTCGAGCAGAAGTTATCCAAGTCCTGTCCATCTGTTAGACATACAAATTAGTTCTTCTACTAGATATTATAGGAAAAACATATATGCTTTTTCATGAACTCCAGAAAAAAATACCTAGGTCGATGTCTAAAGCTATGACAAGATATTTGGACGAGCAGATCTAAGTAACGAAATATATGTAAAGCTAATTCAGCAAACATATTTGAGTGCTAAATTATGGCAGGCTGTTTCAGTAGTCAATGAGGCTGAGCACACAACCATCAAACTATCGAAGGCCATCGCAGCAACAAAGATTGAGTATAAAACTGTGTAGAGCTATTTCACCTAACAGATTGGCTACTAGACCATGGCAATCTACGTCACAATAAATATATGGCAGGATAATTTAGCAACTAATCGGCCTTGGCATGCCATCTCAGCTAAGCAGATTGAGTGCAGAACAGGGTAAGGAAGCTTCTTAAGCAGAGCATATTGATTGTAAACTACTTTGGCAAACAGTGAGATTAACAGCGTCTATCAGCTAACATTCAGTGCTACACCGACATGCACGAGGCCTCAGTCTAGAATGCGCTTACCGTGGGAGAAGCTGACCACCGTGCACCTCCACAAGAACGTCGCCAGCGGTGGCGGCGCGGCTAGAGGTCGGCAGTCTATGAGAGCGTACTGTGGGAGAGAGAGGATCGCCGTGCGTCCCCCTCGACAAACCGCGGCGCCGATGTATCGGCGCAACGGGGAGGGCGGCTTTGGCGGAGCGAATGGAGTGGAGGGGGACGGGGGGAGGGGGGTTTGGGGAATATTATTGGCTGGTTGGCCAAATGGCGGTTGAATCTAGGATTTGGGGGAAATTTTGGGTGGGGGAGGATTTTCGCGCGGTGGGCGGGGGGAGTTTGGCGCATGGTCGGTTTCTCCAAGTGCAGTCCCACGTGTCAGTGAAGAGGCAAGTCGAAGCGCGTTCCGTTTGTGTGAGCCGTGTGCAGGACCAAACGTGTGTGAGGTGCAATGTGACCGCGACAGGGGTGTTGTGAGTGTACCGCCTTTTTCCTATTAAACTCGGTGCTTTGCCCCCTCAAAAAAACTTGTTGCTTCGCGCGATCCATCGATACTACTACTAGTAATCCGGTAATCCCGACTAAAACGGCGCGGTCGGGTCTTTTCCCGCGCGATATGCTGGGAGGTTGGCTTAGTTGGGTTTTTTAGGACGAGTAATGCTACACCTACAAAATCCCAGTTACGTAATTAATGTAATGTGAAACGTGTGAGCTGTTGATTGTAGATTGGGGGGAGGGAGGGGCCCACCACCATGAAAATCAGGGGAGGAGAGAGAGAGGCAATTTACGTTAAACCTTTCATAGGTTCCCGTAGATGTAGAAAGATGTGAAATGCATGAATGTGTAGTGGATGTACTATTGGAGTGCCTAAGATAAATTGTGTATGTATAGATCCTATGTGTTTATTTTACTTCGCATGTTAGCTTTGTCTCGGTTCAATAAAAAGCAGAGTTGGTGATGATGGTGTGCCTGCCTGTAATATAGGTCGTCCGATCTATATCTAATGGATAGGAAGGAAACTATGACAATTTACCCGCACTCCTCTCCACATCTGCAGATAAGGCCTTCCCTCGTTCATCCTTTTCTCCCACAAGATCTTGATCTTCCGTGCAACGCACAGGCATCTTGCTAGTACTCCTACAATATACTATATTATTGTGAAAGTTCATATACACCGGCTGAGATTAATGCAAACACGGCAGATTTTCATTACATTCTGAACTTTTATAGGATAGAAAAATAAAAGAAACCTGACCCCAAACCTATTCTACGGTGGCGACCGACCTCCTCCATCTGCGATCTCTATGTACGGGGGCGGGGTTCAAGACCCGTGAAGTGAAGGTGCGGTCTCCGACGAGGAAGAGTAGAACACGGGATACGGACCGGCCAGTTGGCACACCATGCCCTGCCGCCTCCCATGCCCTACTCATCCTCGGAGGAATCCCCTACCTCGGCGGTGTCGGACGTTGGACGGTGGCAAGTAGGACCCATGGCTGACGGTGCTCCCATCGTCGGCCGCCGGCGTGGGCACCGCTTGTGCGGTCGCGTCCGCGTCCGACTACGCTGCTATTGCGTCACGAGAGGCGACTTGAGCGAGGGCGGCGACCTCGAGCTTCATCCCCGAAGACAAGCTCTCGCGCAGAGCGTTCGCGCTTGCGGTCATGGTGGATGTGGTGTCAGGTAGGAGGAGGATGTGCTTTGGTGTGGAGGTTAGCTGGGCATTGCAACTTTAAGTAGCGCATTCCGGTGAGGCCAAGCGTCCTGGTGCGTCATTAAGTCGCCGAAGTTGGTTCCTCGGGCACCGACCCTCTTAACGACGGCATACGGACGGATGGCATGAATGCGGGCAGCTGGCGCCGGCTGGGAACGCATCGCGCGATGGCGCGAGGGACGAGGGTTTTTGGTGTGCCAGGGTAGTCAGCTGCGGTTGTGGCAACGTTGGAGATGCCCTTTGCTCACATGCGATCAACGCATGTCATTGAAAAAGCAAGATGACCCGGCATGGTCTCATGTCCTGAGGATGCAGTTGGCCATGCTACACCACTCTGCGGATGCGTCCCGACGCCCGTGCATCCTCGACGAGCCGGGTGTTGGGGTGTGTTTGGATTGTGGCCAAAGTGCACCTTACCAAAATTTTGGTCATGACCCAAAGATTGGTATTTGTTTGGATGGTTGCCATTTTTTTGGCATGCCAATGAACTTTAGCCAACTCTAGTTCATTTTTCTTGCCAATGTCGGCCAAATCATGGGCAACCAAAACCTCAACAAAATTTTGGCTACCCAATGCTTTGATGGGGCAACCTTGGGCACAAACCAAACATACTGTTGGTCGTGCCACAGCACTAACGCCACCCTCGGCACACTGAAACCGACCGTGTCTAGCAACGATGAGCGTGTCGCTCACCGCGGTCGCCGTGTCCAGAGGCGGTGCTGGAGCTGTGCACGTTGTTGGCCCCCACGACCCACATGAACGGTTGCCGGTGGCGAGGAGGTCATGGGCCAGCTCCTCCATTGGACTAGTCTGCGCTACGTCATCCCGACAGGTGTGCCCCACATGTCGGTTTCCCTGTTTTCTCGGCCATATTCGAGCGTCGGTGCTCCGCGTTGCGCATTAGGCCTTTCACTATGTAGGCCAAGCGAGACAACTTATTGTTCATTTGAGACGTTCAAGTATAATCTATTGGGGAACGTAGCAGAATTTAAAATTTTCTATGCATCACCAAGATCAATCTATGGAGTCTTCTAGCAACGAGAGGAAAGGAGTGCATCTACATACCCTTGTAGATCGCGAGCGGAAGCGTTCAAGAGAACAGGGTTGATGGAGTCGTACTCGTCATGATCCAAATCACCGATGACCGAGCGCCGAACGGACGGCACCTCCGCGTTCAACACACGTACGGTTGGGGAAGACGTCTCCTCCTTCTTGATACAGAAAGGGGGGAGGAGAGGTTGATGGAGATCCAGCAGCACGACGGCGTGGTGGTGGAAGCAGCGGGATCTCGGCAGGGCTTCGCCAAGCTCCAACGAGAGGGAGAGGTGTTACGGGGGAAGAGGGAGGTGCCAGGGGCTTGGGTGCAGCTGCCCTCCCTCCCCCCACTATATATAGGCCCCCTGGGGGCGCCGGCCCTAGGAGATCCAATCCCCAGGGGCTGGTTCCCCTCCCACTTCATCCCATGGGGCCCTCCGAGATAGGTGGCCCGACCCGGTGGACCCCCGGGACCCTTTCGGTGGTCGCGGTACAATACCGATTACCCCCGAAACTTTCCCGATGGCCGAAACTTGACTTCCTATATATAAATCTTTACCTCCGAACCGTTCCGGTACTCCTCGTGACGTCCGGGATCTCATCCGGGACTCCAAACAACTTTCGGGTTACCGCATACTAATATCTCTACAACCCTAGCGTCACTGAACCTTAAGTGTGTAGACCCAACAGGTTCGGGAGACATGCAGACATGACCGAGACGACTCTCAGGTCAATAACCAACAGTGGGATCTGGATACCCATGTTGGCTCCCACATGCTCCTCGATGATCTCATCGGATGAACCACGATTTCGAGGATTCAATCAATCCCGTATACAACTCCCTTTGTCAGTCGGTACGTTACTCGCCCGAGATTCGATCGTCGGTATCCCAATACCTTGTTCAATCTCGTTACCGGCAAGTCACTTTACTCGTACCGTAATGCATGATCCCATGATCAACCACTTGGTCACATTGAGCTCATTATGATGATGCATTACCGAGTGGGCCCAGAGATATCTCTCCATCATACAGAGTGAGAAATCCCAGTCTCGATTCGTGCCAACCCAACAGACACTTTCAGAGATACCCGTAGTGCACCTTTATAGTCACCCAGTTACGTTGTGACGTTTGGCACACCCAAAGCACTCCTACGGTATCCTGGAGTTGCACAATCTCATGGTCTAAGGAAATGATACTTGACATTTCGAAAAGCTCTAGCAAACGAACTACACGATCTTGTGCTATGCTTAGGATTGGGTCTTGTCCATCACATCATTCTCCTAATGATGTGATCCCGTTATCAATGACATCCAATGTCCATAGTCAGGAAACCATCACTATCTTTTGATCAATGAGCTAGTCAACTAGAGGCTCACTAGGGATGTGTTGTGGTCTATGTATTCACACATGTATTACGATTTCCGGATAACACAATTATAGCATGAACAATAGACAATTATCATGAAAAAGGAAATATAATAATAACCATTTTATTATTGCCTCTAGGGCATATTTCCAACAGTCTCCCACTTGCACTGGAGTCAATAATCTAGTTACATTGTGATGAATCGAACACCCATAGAGTTCTGGTGTTGATCATGTTTTGCTCTAGGGAGAGGTTTAGTCAACGGATCTACTACATTCAGGTCCGTATGTACTTTACAAATATCTATGTCTCCATTTTGAACACTTTCACGAATGGATTTGAAGCGATGTTGATATGCCTGGTCTTCCTGTGAAACCTGGGCTCCTTGGCAAGGGCAATAGCTCCAGTGTTTTCACAGAAGAGAGTCATCGGGGCCGACGCATTGGGAATGACTCCTAGGTCGGTAATGAACTCTTTCACCCTGATTGCTTCTTGTGCTGCCTCCGAGGCTGCCATGTACTCCGCTTCACATGTAGATCCCGCCACAACGCTTTGCTTGCAACTGCACCAGCTTACTGCCCCACCATTCAAAATATACACGTATCTGGTTTGTGACCTAGAGTCATCCAGATCTGTGTCGAAGCTAGCATCGATGTAATCCTTTACGACGAGCTCTTCGTCACCTCCATAAACGAGAAACATATCCTTAGTCCTCTTCAGGTACTTTAGGATATTCTTGACCGCTGTCCAGTGTTCCATGCCGGGATTACTTTGGTACCTTCCTACCAAACTTACGGCAAGGTTTACATCAGGTCTGGTACACAGCATGGCATACATAATAGACCCTATGGCCGAGGCATAGGGGACGACACTCATCTTTTCTCGATCTTCTGCCATGGTCGGGCATTGAGCCGTGCTCAATTGCACACCTTCCAATACATGCAAGAACCCCTTCTGGGACTGATCCATATTGAACTTCTTCAATATCTTGTCAAGGTACGTACTTTGTGAAAGACCAATGAGGCGTCTCGATCTATCTCTATAGATCTTGATGCCTAATATATAAGCAGCTTCTCCAAGGTCCTTCATTGAAAAACACTTGTTCAAGTAGGCCTTTATGCTTTCCAAGAATTCTATATCATTTCCCATCAACAGTATGTTATCCACATATAATATGAGAAATGCTACGGAGCTCCCACTCACTTTCTTGTAAACACAGGCTTCTCCATAAGTCTGCATAAACCCAAACGCTTTGATCATCTCATCAAATCGAATGTTCCAACTCCGAGATGCTTGCACCAGCCCATAGATTGAGCGTTGGAGCTTGCACACTTTGTTAGCATTCTTAGGATCGACAAAACCTTCCGGCTGCATCATATACAATTCTTCCTTAAGAAAGCCGTTAAGGAATGCCGTTTTGACGTCCATTTGCCATATCTCATAATCATAGAATGCGGCAATTGCTAACATGATTCGGACGGACTTTAGCTTTGCTACGGGTGAGAAAGTCACATCGTAGTCAACCCCTTGAACTTGTCGACAACCCTTAGCGACAAGTCGAGCCTTGTAGATGGTCACATTACCATCTGCGTCTGTCTTCTTCTTAAAGATCCATTTATTTTCTATGGCTCGCCGATCATCGGACAAGTCAGTCAAAGTCCATACTTCGTTTTCATACATGGATCCTATCTCGGATTTCATGGCTTCTAGCCATTTGTCGGAATCTGGGCCCGCCACCGCTTCTTCATAGTTCAAAGGTTCATCGTTGTCTAACAACATGATTTCCAAGACAGGGTTGCCATACCACTCTGGTGCGGAATGTGTCCTTGTGGACCTACGAAGTTCAGTAGCAACTTGATCTGAAGTTTCATGATCATCATCATTAACTTCCTCTCTAGTCGGTGCAGGCACCTCAGGAACATTTTCCTGAGCTGCGCCACTCTCTGGTTCAAGAGGTAATACTTCATCAAGTTCTACTTTCCTCCCACTTACTTCTTTCGAGAGAAACTCTTTCTCTAGAAAGGATCCATTCTTGGCAACAAAGATCTTGCCTTCGGATCTGAGGTAGAAGGTATACCCAATAGTTTCTTTAGGGTATCCTATGAAGACGCATTTTTCCGACTTGGGTTCGAGCTTTTCAGGTTGAAGTTTCTTGACATAAGCATTGCATCCCCTAACTTTTAGAAACGACTGCTTAGGTTTCTTCCCAAACCATAATTCATACGGTGTCGTCACAACGGATTTCGACGGAGCCCTATTTAAAGTGAATGTGGCAGTCTCTAAAGCATAGCCCCAAAATGAGAGCGGTAGATCGGTAAGAGACATCATAGATCGCACCATATCCAATAGAGTGCGATTACGACATTCGGACACACCATTTCGCTGAGGTGTTCCAGGCGGCGTGAGTTGTGAAACTATTCCACATTTCCTTAAGTGTGTGCCAAATTCGTGACTCAAATATTCCCCTCCACGATCTGATCGTAAGAACTTTATTTTCCTGTCACGTTGATTCTCAACCTCACTCTGAAATTCCTTGAACTTTTCAAAGGTCTCAGACTTGTGTTTCATTAAGTAGACATACCCATATCTACTTAAGTCATCAGTGAGAGTGAGAACATAACGATAGCCACTGCAAGCCTCAACACTCATTGGACCGCACAAATCAGTATGTATGATTTCCAATAAGTTGGTTACTCGCTCCATTATTCCTGAGAACGGAGTCTTGGTCATTTTACCCATGAGGCATGGTTCGCACGTGTCAAATGATTTGTAATCAAGAGACTCCAAAAGTCCATCTGCATGGAGCTTCTTCATGCATTTGACACCTATGTGACCAAGGCGGCAGTGCCACAAGTATGTGGGACTATCATTATCAACCTTACATCTTTTGGTATTCACACTATGAATATGTGTAACGTTACGCTCGAGATTCATCAAAAATAAACCATTTACCAGTGGGGCATGACCATAAAACATATCTCTCATATAAATAGAACAACCATTATTCTCAGATTTAAATGAGTAGCCATCTCGAATTAAACGAGATCCTGATACAATGTTCATGCTCAAAGCTGGCACTAAATAACAATTATTGAGGTTTAAAACTAATCCCGTAGGTAAATGTAGAGGTAGCGTGCCGACGGCGATCACATCGACCTTGGAACCATTCCCGATGCGCATCGTCACCTCGTCCTTCGCCAGTCTCCACTTATTTCGCAGCTCCTGCTTTGAGTTCGAATATGAGCAACCGCACCGGTATCAAATACCCAGGAGCTACTACGAGTACTTGTAAGGTACACATCAATTGCATGTATATCACATATACCTTTAGTGTTGCCGGCCTTCTTGTCCGCTAAGTATTTGGGGCAATTTCGCTTCCAGTGACCACTTTCCTTGCAATAAAAGCATTCAGTCTCAGGCTTGGGTCCATTCTTTGGCTTCTTCCCGGTAGCTGGCTTACCGGGCGCGGCAACTCCCTTGCTGTCCTTCTTGAAGTTCTTCTTACCCTTGCCTTTCTTAAACTTAGTGGTTTTATTCACCATCAACACTTGATGTTCCTTTTTGATCTCCACTTCCGCTGATTTCAGCATTGAATATACCTCGGGAATGGTCTTTTCCATCCCCTGCATATTGAAGTTCATCACAAAGCTCTTGTAGCTCGGTGGAAGCGACTGAAGGATTTTGTCAATGACTGCGTCATCCGGGAGATTAACTCCCAGCTGAGTCAAGCGGTTGTGCAACCCTGACATTTTGAGTATGTGCTCACTGACAGAACTATTTTCCTCCATCTTACAACTGAAGAACTTGTTGGAGACTTCATATCTCTCGACCCGGGCATGAGCTTGGAAAACCATTTTCAGCTCTTCGAACATCTCAGATGCTCCGTGTTGCTCAAAACGCTTTTGGAGCCCTGGTTCTAAGCTGTAAAGCATGCTGCACTGAACGAGGGAGTAATCATCAGCACGCTGCTGCCAAGCGTTCATAACGTCTTGGTTCTCTAGCATAGGTGCGTCACCTAGCGGTGCTTCTAGGACATAATCTTTCTTGGCAGCTATGAGGATGATCCTCAGGTTCTGGACCCAGTCCGTATAGTTGCTGCCATCATCTTTCAGCTTGGTTTTCTCTAGGAACGCGTTGAAGTTGAGGGCAACATTAGCGTGGGCCATTTGATCTACAAGACATATTGTAAAGATTTTAGACTAAGTTCATGATAATTAAGTTCATCAAATCAAATTATTTAATGAACTCCCACTCAGATAGACATCCCTCTAGTCATCTAAGTGAAACATGATCCAAGTCAACTAGGCCGTGTCAGATCATCACGTGGGATGGACTAGTCAACATCGGTGAACATCTTCATGTTGATCGTATCTTCTATACGACTCATGCTCGACCTTTCGGTCTTCTGTGTTCCGAGGCCATATTTGTACATGCTAGGCTCGTCAAGTCAACCTAAGTGTATTGCGTGTGTAAATCTGGCTTACACACGTTGTATTCGAACGTTAGAATCTATCACACCCGATCATCACGTGGTGGATCGAAACAACGAACCTTCGCAACGGTGCACAGTTAGGGGGAACACTTTCTTGAAATTATTGCGAGGGGTCATCTTATTTAAGCTACAGTCGTTCTAAGCAAATAAGATGTAAAACATGATAAACATCACATGCAATCAAATAGTGACATGATATGGCCAATATCATTTTGCTCCTTATGATCTCCATCTTTGGGGCGCCATGATCATCGTCGTCACCGGCATGACACCATGATCTCCATCATCATGATCTCCATCATCGTGTCTTCATGAAGTTGTCTCGTCATCTATTACTTCTACTACTATGGCTAACGGTTTAGCAATAAAGTAAAGTAATTGCATGACGTTATATGTTGACACGCAGGTCATAAATAAATTAAGACAACTCCTATGGCTCCTGCCGGTTGTCATACTCATCGACATGCAAGTCGTGATTCCTATTACAAGAACATGATCAATCTCATACATCACATATATCATTCATCACATCCTTTTGGCCATATCACATCACACGGCACATGCTGCAAAAACAAGTTAGGCGTCCTCTAATTGTTGTTGCAAATTTTTACGTGGCTGCTATAGGTTTCTTAGCAAGAACATTTCGTACCTACGCCAAAACCACAACGTGATATGCCAATTTCTATTTACCCTTCATAAGGACCCTTTTCATCGAATCCGATCCGATTAAAGTGGGAGATACAGACACCCGCTAGCCACCTTATGCAACTAGTGCATGTCAGTCGGTGGAACCTGTCTCACGTAAGCGTACGTGTAAGGTCGGTCCGGGCCGCTTCATCCCATGATGCCACCGAATCAAGAGAAGACTAGTAATGGCAAGTAAATTGACAATATCTACGCCCACAACTGCTTTGTGTTCTACTCGTGCATAGAAACTACGCTTAAACCTAGCTCATGATGCCATTGTTGGGGAACGTAGCAGAATTTAAAAATTTCTACGCATCACCAAGATCAATCTATGGAGTCTTCTAGCAACGAGAGGAAAGGAGTGCATCTACATACCCTTGTAGATCACGAGCGGAAGCGTTCAAGAGAACGGGGTTGATGGAGTCGTACTCGTCGTGAACCAAATCACCGATGACCGAGCGCCGAACGGACGACACCTCCGCGTTCAACACACGTACAGTTGGGGAAGACGTCTCCTCCTTCTTGATCCAGCAAGGGGGGAGGAGAGGTTGATGGAGATCCAGCAGCACGACGTCGTGGTGGTGGAAGTAGCGGGATCTCGGCAGGGCTTCGCCAAGCTCCAACGAGAAGGGAGAGGTGTTACGGGGGAAGAGGGAGGCGCCAGGGGCTTGGGTGTAGCTGCCCTCCCTCCCCCACTATATATAGGCCTCCTGGGGGCGCTGGCCCTAGGAGATCCAATCTCCAAGGGGGGGCGGCGGCCAAGGGGGGACTTGCCCCCCAAGTCAGGTGGGGCGCCCCCCACCCCTAGGGTTTCCAACCCTAGGCGCAGGGGGAAGCCCAAGGGGGGCGCACCAGCCCACTAGGGGCTGGTTCCCCTCCCACTTCAGCCCATGGGGCCCTCCGAGATAGGTGGCCCCACCCGATGGACCCCCGGGACCCTTCCGGTCGTCCCGGTACAAAACCGATTACCCCCGAAACTTTCCCGATGGCCGAAACTTGACTTCCTATATATAAATATTTACCTCCGGGCCATTCCGGAACTCCTCCTGACGTCCGGGATCTCATCCAGGACTCCGAAAAACTTGCGGGTTACCGCATACTAATATCTCTACAACCCTAGTGTCACCGAACCTTAACTGTGTCGACCCTACGGGTTCGGGAGACATGCAGACATGACCGAGACGACTCTCCGGTCAATAACCAACAATGGGATCTGGATACCCATGTTGGCTCCCACATGCTCCTCGATGATCTCATCGGATGAACCACGATGTCGAGGATTCAATCAATCTCGTATACAATTCCCTTTGTCAATCGGTTCGTTACTCGCCCGAGATTCGATCGTCGGTATCCCAATACCTTGTTCAATCTCGTTACCGGCAAGTCAATTTACTCGTATCGTAATGCATGATCCCTGATCAACCACTTGGTCACATTGAGCTCATTATGATGATGCATTACCGAGTGGGCCCAGAGATACCTCTCTGTCATACGGAGTGACAAATCTTAGTCTCGATTCGTGCCAACCCAACAGACACTTTCATAGATACCCGTGGTGCACCTTTATAGTCACCCAGTTACGTTGTGATGTTTGGCACACCCAAAGCACTCCTACGGTATCCGGGAGTTGCACAATCTCATGGTCTAAGGAAGTGATACTTGACATTTGGAAAAGCTCTAGCAAATGAACTACACGATCTTGTGCTATGCTTAGGATTGGGTCTTGTCCATCACATCATTCTCCTAATGATGTGATCCCATTATCAATGACATCCAATGTCCATAGTCAGGAAACCATGACTATCTTTTGATCAACGAGCTAGTCAACTAGACGCTCACTAGGGACGTGTTGTGGTCTATGTATTCACACATGTATTACGATTTCCGGATAACACAATTATAGCATGAACAATAGACAATTATCATGAACAAGGAAATATAATAATAACCATTTTATTATTGCCTCTAGGGCATATTTCCAACAAAATCATGTGGCGTTTTCTTATTTCTTATTCCTCTCCAACCCTCTTCTCCATCGATCATGTCGCCCTCCGGTCGAGTCCATCCTCCCGCATGCCTAATTTGAACATTCCACCGAGTATCATTTGCATGTGGGCCAAAACCATGCTTGTATTTCCAATGTTTTCTAATTTGTCCGACATGCATACAAACAAACGGTTCATTTAAAGTTTCACTTTGCCTCCACTACCTATCGCTTCACGTCTTAGTTTTGACATCCCATTCGGTTCATGCCCCGACACATGTTGACGAGATCGATTGATGTTCAGAGATCAATTGCGTGTCGTGCAAGGAGATAAAGGTTTGGTATGTTTCTA
>NC_041390.1:138788954-138816340 GCF_002162155.2 Triticum dicoccoides
ACGAACGTATTGTACCCACCCTAGTCCTCTTTCAGTCGATCTCCAGACCCCGAGATGAAATCTAGAGAGAACGAGTGGGGGCATGTGTGGTACCTAAGGCGGATTCAAAAATTTTAACCGGTGATCATACCATCCGCAAATCATATATAAAGAGTATTCAATGTTCGTTTCATTTTTGAACGTACAATATACTCTCTCCTATCCTTTCTAGTTTACATATAAGTTCTATGTGTAGTCAAAGTATCTCTACTTTGATCAAAAAAGTATCAACACTCAACAACGCCCAACCAATATTATTAGATTCGTACGTACTCCTAGATTTGTACTCGAGATGGTTTCCAATTAGTTTTCAACCATGTGAATGTGCTTGTTCTCGCGCATGCTCTTCCTACTAGGATTTCGCCACATATAGCCAGTCCAATAGTAACTTTTTTAAGCTCCCTGTCCAATAGTACTAGTGGAGTACTGACAATATCTGTACTAGAGTATGCAGTGCTCATAGCAGTACTCCCTCCTTCCATTTATATAGGGCCTATGTGGAGGAGAGAGATGTGGAAAATTAAGGGGAGTGAGCTCTCATGCAAGAGCCTAGCTATATACGCATTCCTAGTTAAATACAATAAATATGAAGAAAGAGATGGAGAGGAGATGGGGAAAAGTATAATACAATAGCCAACCTTATATTTTTTTGCGGGAAATAGCCAACCTTATAGCCCACACTACTGTATGAGTGCATATAATAGATGATGGCTATAGATGACATGGCAGTTCCTTATAGCCATCGACTGGCTATATTATTAACCATGGTCTAATGCGTTTTTCAAAACCGCATTTGACTATTGACAAGATTAATAGTACATGAGACGTATAATGTGAAAATTACATCATTGGAAGCTCCTTTCACGTACGAATTTGACTGTATGCTTTGTGTAAGTTGCATGTCATATATTATTACTCTAACATTTGGTCAAAGTTAGCCACGAAAAATGCATTAGGCCTTGTAGATGGAAGGAGGGAGTAGTAATGGAAGTGGATCCTGTGACGTAGGTATCCCTGCCTTACCCTCCCTTTCGTTCACTTACTGGCGGACCCCATGCTTGCTAGGCCCCGCATGTCAGTTACTCAATGGGTTCGGCCACGTCAGGGGATCCTCATCCGTAGTATACTCCCTCTGTTTTTATTTACTCCGCATAAAACGGAGGCAGTGGTAGTATAAATGACGCAGGTGGGGGAGGGGGAGGGACGTCAGTTTGCTCTCAATTGTGGTCCCACAAGCGAGCGAAAACACAAGATGAAGCACGGTCCATTCGGCGAGCGACGTGGAGGGTCCAGCATGCCGGGGTGCAATGCGAACGCGACAAGAGCGATGTACAGTCAAAACCGATTGACCGGTCGTCACCGGAACCACTATTCACACTAGAACCTTCACTGCTCGGCATACGCTAGCCACTGCCCCAAAACCACACCTCCTCTCCAGCCCATCCCCCACCTTTCGATCCTCTAGCCCACATCAAGCGTCCCCTAGTTCGCCGGAAAGCCATGGTGCGCCGCAAGATCACGTACTACAAGATGCTGACGCCAGAGCACCGCACAGAAATTGCGGCGGCGGTCAGCGCCACAGACCTCCGTTCCCAAGCTTGCATTGCAGCGGGCCAATCCCCGAGTTCTCTGGAGCCAAGCTACGAGGAGGAGGAAGCCGATCCAATGTTCATGGTGGAGGTCGCGGCGCAGAAGTCCCCCGATGGGTATGAGATGATGTACGTCGACTTCGTGTCGGTGTCCGGGTCCCCCATGGTGCAGGCGGACCAACGGTTCAACCTGGCGATACTAAAGGAGGACCGGGAGGCAAAGGCTCAACTCAACGCGGAGCGCGCGCATGCTGCTGCCATCGAGGCTCTCCTGCAGGCGGAACCGGATGTCGTGGATGTGAACCGGGCGGCGGAGGCTCAACTTGAGGCGGAGCGCGGAGATGCCGCTGCCATCGAGGCCCTCCTATAGGCGGAATCGGACGTCCTCGACTTGAACCGGGCGGTGGAGGCTCAACTCGACGCAGAGCGTGCGGATGCCGCTGCCATCGAGGCCCTCCTGCAGGTGGAACCGGACTTCCTCGACTTGAACCGGGCGGTGGAGGCTCAACTCGACGCGGAGCGCGCAGATGCCGCTGCCATCGAGGCCCTCCTGCTGGCGGAACCGGACATCCTCAACTTGAACCGGGCCGTGCTCTCGTCCGTGCAGAGTGCCCGCATGCTCCGCCTGAGCGAGTAGCTAGAGGCCGACGACAACCATGGTGTGGAGACACACATCGGTAGCTACGGCTGGTTCGCGCTGCCAGCCAAAGACGATGAGGCCGTCTCATTCCGCGAGCAGTGATAGTTTTTCTTTATGTTGTTGTTTTTAGGGATCTTTTGCTGTGTAAAAACATATATTGTTATACAAGTCGCCTGACTTTCATCATTTGGGTTAGTCTACCATTTCAGGCTGTTGGATGAATATCCTACGTCTCCTAACCCTTCTTCCCCACCTCTTCTTCTTCCCCAACAGACCACCGCACGGGCCGTACGGATCCTCCCCAACATGTGGTTGGATAAACATACTGTATGAACGAAAATTATGTGTCAGCAGTAGGATGGCTGAGTTCGGTTTGTTCACATGCGGTAGCACGTGTCAGTGAGGGTGCCTTCCCTTGGTTGGGTTTGCGGCATGCAGGAGTGACTGTGTGAGGGTGCGGAGCGACCGTGTGAGGGTGCGGTGCGACCGCGACAACCGTGCGCATGTGTACCTCCTTTTCATTTTTAAAACTTTAGGCAAGCTTGGCAAAAATGTGTGGCAAAGTATGGCAATGCAAGGCCTAGACCCAAACAGGATAAGTACGTACGTACTAGGAGTACTGGTGTTAATAAAGAAACACAGGGTTTTCCTTCGCAGGATTAATCGATACAAATCCTCGTTTGACGTGTCAATTAATGCATATTTTTTGTCCCAAGCCCAAAGAGCTAACCATCTCACTCCTCATCGCTTGATTAATGCAGCGCCATGCAAACCAACCTTCTCACTTCCGCATGCATGCAAGGGTATATTATTGTCCTTGGTTGCTAGTACGAGGCAAACCCCATCAATTTTGCCTCGATTAGTGTTATTAGCCTTTTGCAAATTGTAATTTTGATATACTAGCCTTATGTATAAGAATGGAGGTAGTAACTATCTGACTTCCTTCCCCATTGCGGTGACGTCGACGATATCTCAAATGTTGTGGTTTGACAAAGTGCATTCGACGGAGAACACCGTTGAGGGAGACCATCGAACGCAAGTGCCGCCTGCAAGCCGAGACAACCGCCTTATTTGCATCCAGGAAGTCCCTTGAACCAAAGGACGCGTAAATGGACTAGTACTACTAGTACACAATAGCGTCATCCGTCCAGCTTAGTGCGGTGAGGTGGTTTCTCGAAGAAGACGATGGAGAAGCGGACTCATCAAAGGGTGAAATGATGGTTGCTGTAGCGATCCGACCTCAAACAGTCAAATCTCTATGCATAAGTGTCATCCCTGGAATGGTAATGCTGACAGACATAGTACTTGAAGGATTTATAACAGAGTGCAATCACACACTTATTACATCTAATGTCTCAAAAGAGAACTTACTACAATAATATATGGCTTAAGGCCATCTAATAAAGATAACTGCGGAAGCATCAAAGGTAAATGAGTCCATCAACTCCAACGGCATAGCTGAGTGCACGACAATGACCTAGCGCATCTTACTCTTCGTCTGAAAAGTCTGCAACATAATACGTTGCAGCCCGAAACGGGTCAGCACATGGAATATGCTGGCAAAATAACACAGTAGAGCAATGAACAAGGTAAATGCTATCACTACATGCATATATGGCTGGTAGGCAAAGGCTCAACTCGACGCGGAGTGCGCGCATGCCGCTGCCATCGAGGCTCTCCTGCAGGCGAAACCGGATGTCATGGATGTGAACCAGCGGCGGAGGCTCAACTTGAGGCGGAGTGCGCGGATGCCGCTGCCATCGAGGCCCTCCTGCAGGCGGAACCGGACGTCTTCGACATGAACTGGGCGGCAGAGGCTCAACTCGATGCGGAGTGCGCGGATGCTGCTCTCATCGAGTCCCTCCTACAGGCGGAACCGGACGTCCTGGACTTGAACCGGGCGGCGGAGGCTCGACTCGACATGGAGCACGCGGATGCCGCTGCCGTCGAGGCCCTCCTGCAGGCGGAACCAGACATCCTCGACTTGAACCGGGCGGTGCTCTCATCCGTCGAGAGCACCTGCACACTCCGCGTGAATGAGTAGCTGGAGGCCAAGGACAACCACAGTGCAGAGACACACGTCGGCAGCTATGGCTAGTTCGCGCCGGCAGCCAAAGACGACGAGGCCGTCTCGTTCCGCGAGCAGTGATAGTTTTCTTTATGTTGTTGTTTTTATGGATATTTTGCTGTGTAAAAACATATATTGTTATGCAAGTCGCCTGACTTGGGTCAGTCTACCATTTTAGGCGGTTGGATGAATATCCTACGTCTCCTAACCCTTCTTCCTCACCTCTTCTTCTTCCCCAACATACCACCGCACGGGCCGTACGGATACTCCCCAACATGCGGTTGGATAAACATACTCTAGGAACGAAAATTATGTGTCAGCGGTAGGATGGATGAGTTTGGTTTGTTCACATGCGACAGCACGTGTCAGTGAGGGTGCGTTCCCTTGGTTGGGTTTGCGGCATGCAGGAGTGACTGTGTGAGGGTGCGGTGCGACCGCAGCGTGCAGGAGCGACCGTGTGAGGGTGCGGTGCGACCGCGGCAGCCGTGCGCAAGTGTACCTCCTTTTCATTTTGAAAACTTTAGGCAAACTTGACAAAAATGTGTGGTGAAGTATGTCAATGAAAGGCCTAGACCCAAACAGGATAAGTACGTACTACGTACTAGAAAAGCAGGGTTTTCCTTCGCTGGATTAATCAATACAAATCCTCGTTTCACTTGTCAATTAATGTGTATTTTTTTCTCCAAAGCCCAAAGAGCTAACCATCTCACTACTCATCGCTTGATTAATGCAGCACCATGCAAACCAACCTTCTCACTTCCGCATGCATGCAGGGGATATTAATGTCCTTGGTTGCTAGTACGAGGCAAACCCCATCAATTTTGCCGCGATTAGTGTTAGTGGCTTTTTGCAAATTGTAATTTTGATATACTGGCCTTGTGTACAAAACATGGAGGTAGTAACTATATTTGACTTCCTTCCCCATTGTGGTGACGTCGACGATATCTCGAACATTGTGGTTTGGCGAAGTGCGTTCGACGGAGAACACCGAGTGAGGGAGACCACGGTAAGTCGTTCGCAAGTGCCGCCTGCAAGCCGAGACAACCGCCTTATTTGCATCCAGGAAGTCCGTTGAACCAAAAGACGCATAAATGTACCAGTACTACTCGTACACAATAGCGTCGTCCGTCCAGCTTAGTGCGGTAAGATGGTTTCTCGAAGAAGATAATGGAGAAGCGGAGTCAGCAAAGAGTGAAATGATGGTTGCTTCTTCTGTTCTTTGTGATTTGACGCCTCACTGCTTTGTGATTTGTGATAGAAGGGATAGGGGAGCAGACTCTATGCTCTATACTGTACATGCGTCCAAGCACGGGAGAAAGAGGAGAGACGTTGCATTTTTCTATTCCTTCAGTCAATCAATCAGGGAGCTTCGGTTCCATCCTTTTGGCTCTGGCAACACCGTCCACAATGGTTCCCACGATGCCAAAAGCTATTTTCACATTTGGCTACGCATTGTGGATGCCCTTAACCATACCACTTGGTTTGCTCCTGTGTGCTATCTATACAAATCTCAATTATATTGATCTAAAAAATTATAGAATCAAGATTAGTAAAAAGGAGGTGATTTTGCCGTGCGGATGGCGGGGGAGGTTTCTTATTTTTAGAGGACGTTGTCCTGGCGGTTTGCTAACATGCGGTCCCACGTGCCAGTGCTTTAGCAAGCCGATCCGCTTCCCGTATGAGGCAGAACAATGGCAGAAGCAACACGTGGTTAACTTGAAGAAGATGAGGGAGAAGCGGATTCAGCAACGAGTGAATGATGGTTGCTTCATCCCTCCAACTTCTTTTTTTAGCATTATTACTTTGTCCCTCAAACTTAACTGCGGGGAATGTGCAGCTTTGTGATTTGATGCCTGCTCATTACTACGCCGGCGCCATGACTGGGTGCTTCACCCCGGCTGCTCTGCACTGTATTCCGGTATGGCACGTGGACCCGGTAGCTTGATGTCCCACATGTCGGTGAAAGGGACTGGAAGATTTATGAAAGCGAGCACTCCACTCTTACGACAGAGGAGTACACGACACGACGACCCAATGAACTATCACTTGTATTGTATAGTACTATAGTTTTGTTGTTTTGCACGATCCATCGATACAAACCCGATTAAACAGGAAAGGGCGGGATTTTTCCCGCGCGGTATATGATACTGGCCATACATTTAAAAGGCAATTTTAATGTATGCAAACTGAATAATTAAGTAACAATATGATATCTAGTAAAACTAAAAACACATATGATTTATTGTGTTAGAGTGTAGTAGTAGTGTTGTATTGCATAGTTGTTAGATGTAACATGCGAGAACGTGTAGAGAAGTAGTTTTCGAGGGCCTACAGAGAGAAAAGCGTAATACATTCACCGAACTTCAGAATAAGCTGATTACGGTCACTATATACATTTTGCGGTGATTATACGGTCACTTGCTCATGGTTCAGCATCGGATTGCACTCTGTTGACCGGTCAAATAGTCTAAGTGGCACCATGTTGACTAGTTAAATTTCCCATGTTCCGTGTGGGTCCCACCTGTCAGTTCGCATAGGGAAAAGGTCAGATAAAACACAAATTTACGCAGGCGCGACAAGACTCCAACTCATGCGCGGGAATCACCTGGTTGTGTATGTGTCTGTCAGGGTCTGATGTGTGTGCATGCACGTGTAGGTTGAGCACTTAAACGTGAGAGTGTGTGTTGGTCATGTGGTGTACTGGTGTGTGCATGCATGCGTCCGTGTGTGTGTGTGTGTGTTGCATGCGTGCGTGGCTACGTATGTGCGTGTGAGTGTTGCGTGCGTGGTTGTGTGTGTACATGTGAGTGTTGCGTGTGTGCGTGGGTGCATGTGTTCGTGTGAGTGTTGTGTGCATGCAGTTCATGTGCATGCGTGCGTGTGTGTATAATCACCACACCAGCTCCTGTGTGTTAAAACAAACGGCTCAGCATACCAATACAAGTCCACCTTATCCGTTGTGCCCGCGGTCATGACTTCGAACCACCGTCCAATATTTTTGTTGTTGTTTGTTTTCATTCTTACTAGCAAGATGCCCGTGTGTTGCACGTAACATCAAGATGCATTTGTATGACTAGTTTATCTTGTGAGAGAAAAGGATGAACGAGGGAAGGCCTTATTTGCAAATGTGGAGAGGTGTGTGGATACCTTTTTGCAAAATTGTCATAGTATCTTTCCTATTCGTCAGATATAAATTGGACGGCCTATATTGCAAGATGGCAGGCACACCATAATCACCAACTCTGTTTTTCATAAGAGTGTATTTTATATTTTATAAGAGTGTAGATGTAGAGTAGATACAAGCCGACAGGTGGGCCCGATGGTAGTGAGATAATGTGATGCAACACTAGAGGTGCCACGTGGAGCGTTTAACTGGTCAAGTAGTCGTGTCTTAAGCATATACAGAGTTGTACGGTGAGCCCGTGACTGTATAATAACCACAAAATGTAAATGGTGGCCGTAATGAGTGGAATCTGAAGTCCAATGTACGTATCATGCTTTCGCTTCAAATACAATGATTGTCACTGTATATATCATGAGAGAAAGATGAAACATGCATGAATGTGTTAGGGGCTTACTTTTAAAGGACCTGGAGATAGTTTGTGTGTGTATGTGAAAGGGGCGAAGAGGGGGGGTATGCGATGGAGAGGGAGATGCTCTTCGTTTCTCTTTATTATGACTAACTTTATATATAGTATAAAAATATACAAATTCACAGTGCAGAATAAATATCATTGTGGGCACCATGCAATGCAAATTAGCGTTCATACTCCTCCATATAACTTTGTAATGTTGTATATATGTAGAAATTCTAAAATAATTTTTTGGCCACACTTTATTCAAAAGGAATGTTGTATGCGAAATAAACGTGAACAGGGGGCTTTTTAGATCAATGGGGTACGTGATGTAACATGTGTGAATGTGTAGTTGATGCATTTGGCAGGGCCTAGAGAGGTATGTGTGTGTATTACGTATTCGAGAGAGGCATGGATAGAGGGGCTGGCAGGGGGCGTGGGAGAGATAGCATGAGAAATGAGAGTGGTCTAGAGAGAGAGAGAGAGATGAATATGACGTCACGGCGAGAGATTCCCTTCAGTGTGTATATGCAAGGGCGGAGTGGATAGAGGCACTAGGAGAATATATTTTTTGTGTGTGGTGTCTGTGTTGGCATGTGTGGGTGTGAGAAGATAACGAGACGTGGGGGCAGAGGGTGTGTCACCGCATGAGGTCCGGTGGGTCGAGGTGAGGCCCTTCGTTCGGTTCCGTCCTGCGCCACATTGGTCGGCCCGTGACGCATTTAGGGAGACCCATGGATGACTAGTCGTACAAGACAAAGATAGCCTAATTGTGAAGGACTCTGTGTCCACTAACAAAGCCGGCTAGGATTTGTAACCCTAGGTTCTCGGACTAAGATAACCCCTTTATCTCTGATATTACTATTCATCCAACCTAACTTTAAGGGGCATCCTATAGAATGCTCTGCTAGAATCATACTCGTTGATTAGGAAGAGAGGTGTGGTACAATGCGTGAGAGAATGGCCTAAAGATAATGTGCATACAGGAGACACGTAGGCAGGTCTATGTATATAGAAAGGGTCGATGGGGATTGTGCATGTGTATGCTTGCGAGAGGAAGAGAGCTTGTGATAAAGGTTAGTGAAAACAGTCGTAAATGGTTATGACAGGGAGGGAGGGTTATATCGAGAGCATGTGTGCGATAAAGACACATCGGGAGAGAGTGTGTGAGCATGTGTGAGAGACCACCGATGGAGAGTGAAACTACACGTAAAAGACTGTTGTACACATTGATTAAAGATATAAATTGTATCCAAATATTAGGATGGGATCATGATATTTACAATTCGCGTAAGGAATGGTCATTGATCCATCAGACATCTAGATTCTATCGAATTTGAGCATGTCTATGTTATTATTCGACACAATTGATCCACATAGTTAGTATTTTGAACTATAGACAATGCATCGCTTTAGCAATCGAATATAAACAAGAGTATAGTTCATGTTGTGTGTGTAAAGCACATTATATATACGAAAGTTACACAATGAACATTATAAATAGCTACCTATGAACTAGCATACATTTGAATTCAACTTAAGGTGGTTTAAAAAATCGAATTCAACATGAAGTCCATTCAATTATTTGAATTTGATATCATGGCATTTGTAAATCATACCTAAATTATGGGGGCACCCATCTTTGCTCTGATTTTGTACATAATAGCATATGTAGTCGTGTACAAAATAGATTCAAATTTAGCTCCTCCATTCCAAAATAATCGTAGTTATAGTATTTTCAAGTGTCAAAATTTCAAAAAGAAGCGGATAATTTAATGAGATTTTCAAACATACAAGGTCAAATTTAACGTTGTCTATTTAGGTTAATCCTCAAAGTTCAAGAGTACTCTAAATGTGAATGCTTGTGTTTCAAAATTTCGAACGAAGCACCAAAAGAGCCTCTACTCGCCCAAAACCGCGTGAGACCAATGTTTGGTAGTACAAGGAAAGTACTTTTCTAATAACTCCAACCCGTGAAACCTACCGGCCCGACGTCCAAAGGTCTAAACCGGCGTAGGTTTGTAGCTTCATCTAGATGCCACGCATTCGCCTCCGAAAAACATTCATACACAATGGTCGCCTAAGCACACATGTGCGCGGCCGAAATCGCTCCCGCCCACTATTTGGGACACCTGGGATTACCATCCTACCCCCGACCCGCAGTAGGTCCGAAATTTAAGAGGGTGGCAAAGTTTGTAATTTCCCCAAATTTCAAACAAGCGCGTCCCATCTTTTGTTCAAAAAAGCCAAAAACAAGCGCGTCCCAGACTGAAACATGGTTCTCCCCCCCCGGCCCACCCATCCGATTCCCCATTCGTACTCCGTGGGCACAAAAACTACCTCTCCACCAACCACGAAATCTTGACGTCCTCCGTCCGCCACCCCATCCCACCCATCAACCGCCACCCTCCTCCATCACGCTGGAGCCGATACCCCGACGTTGTCGTCCACCGCAACCTCAACCGCAATGCCCTCCATGTTGGAAATATGCCCTAGAGGCAATAATAAATTAGTTATTATTATTATTATATTTCCTTGTTCATGATAATCGTTTATTATCCATGCTATAATTGTATTGATAGGAAACTCAGATACATGTGCGGATACATAGACAACACCATGTCCCTAGTAAGCCTCTAGTTGACTAGCTCGTTGATCGATAGATGGTTACGGTTTCCTGACCATGGACATTGGATGTCATTGATAACGGGATCACATCATTAGGAGAATGATCTGATGGACAAGACCCAATCTAAGCATAGCACAAGATCGTGTAGTTCGTTTGCTAAAGCTTTTCTAATGTCAAGTATCATTTCGTTAGACCATGACATTGTGCAACTCCCGGATACCGTATGAATGCTTTGGGTGTACCAAACGTCACAAAGTAACTGGGTGGCTATAAAGGTGCACTGCGGGTATCTCCGAATGTGTCTGTTGGGTTGGCACGAATCGAGACTGGGATTTGTCACTCCGTGTAAGGGAGAGGTATCTTTGGGCCCACTCGGTAGGACATCATCATAATGTGCACAATGTGACCAAGGAGTTGATCACGGGATGATGTGTTACAGAACGAGTAAAGAGACTTGCCGGTAACGAGATTGAATGAGGTATCGGGATATCGAGGATCGAATCTTGGCAAAGTATCGTACCAATAGACAAAGGAAATTGAATACGGGATTGATTGAATCCTCGACATCGTGGTTCATCCGATGAGATCATCGTGGAACATGTGGGAGCCAACATGGGTATCCAGATCACGTTGTTGGTTATTGGCCGGAGAGTTGTCTCGGTCATGTCTGCATGGTTCCCGAACCCGTAGGGTCTACACACTTAAGGTTCGGTGATGCTAGGATTGTACAGATATTAGTATGCGGTAACCCGAAAGTTGTTCGGAGTCCCGGATGAGATCCTGGAAGTCACGAGGAGTTCCGGAATGGCCGGAGGTAAAGATTTATATATAGGAAGTCCAGTTTCGGCCACCGGGAAGGTTTAGGGGGTCATTGGTATTGTACCGGCACCACCGGAAGGGTCCTGGGGGTCCACCGGGTGGGGCCACCTATCCCGGAGGGCCCCATGGGCTGAAGGGGCGTGGGAATCAGCCCCTGGTGGCCTAGTGCGCCCCCTCTTGGGCCTCCCATGCGCCTAGGGTTGGAAACCCTAATGGGTGGGGGCACCTCCACTTGGCTTGGAGGCCAAGCCACTCCTAGGGCCGCCGCCCCTACCTAGATGGGATCTACAAGGGGCCGGCGCCCCCCCTAGGCCCCTATATATAGTGGAGGGGAGGGAGGGCAGCCGCACCTGAAGCCCTGGCACCTCCCTCCCTCCCGTGACACCTCTTCCTCCCCGCTTGCGCTTGGCGAAGCCCTGCCGGGATCCCGCTACTTCCACCACCACGCCATCGTGCTGCTGGATCTCCATCAACCTCTCCTTCCCTTGCTGGATCAAGAAGGAGGAGACGTCTTTCCCAACCGTATGTGTGTTCAACGCGGAGGTGCCGTCCGTTCAGCGCTAGGATCATCGGTGATTTGGATCACGACGAGTACGACTCCATCAACCCCGTTCACTTGAACGCTTCCGCTTAGCGATCTACAAGGGTATGTAGATGCACTCTCCTTCCCCTTGTTGCTAGATGACTCCATAGATTGATCTTGGTGATGCATAGAAAATTTTAAATTTCTGCTACGTTCCCCAACAGTGGCATCATGAGCTAGGTCTATGCGTAGTTTCTATGCACGAGTAGAACACAAGTTGTTGTGGGTGTTGATTTTGTCAATTTACTTGCCGTTACTAGTCTTATCTTGATTCGGCGGCATAGTGGGATGAAGCGTCCCGGACCGACCTTACACGTACTCTTACGTGAGACAGGTCCCACCGACTAACATGCACTAGTTGCATAACGTGGCTAGCGGGTGTCTGTCTCTCACACTTTAGTCGGATCAGATTCGATGAAAAGGGTCCTTATGAAGGGTAAATAGAAATTGGCATATCACGTTGTGGTTTTGGCGTAGGTAAGATTCGTTCTTGCTAAGAAACCTATGCGGCCACGTGAAAAATTTGCAACAACAATTAGAGGACGTCTAACTTGTTTTTGCAGCATATGCGGTGTGATGTGATATGGCCAAAAAGGATGTGATGAATGATATATGTGATGTATGAGATTGATCATGTTCTTGTAATAGGAATCACGACTTGCATGTCGATGAGTATGACAACCGGCAGGAGCCATAGGAGTTGTTTTAATTTATTTATGACCTGTGTGTCAACATAAACGTCTTGTAATTACTTTACTTTATTGCTAAACCGTTAGCCATAGTAGTAGAAGTAATAGATGACGAGACAACTTCATGAAGACACGATGATGGAGATCATGATGATGGAGATCATGGTGTCATGCCGGTGACGATGATGATCATGGCGCCCCGAAGATGGAGATCAAAAGTAGCAAAATGATATTGGCCATATCATGTCACTATTTGATTGCATGTGATGTTTATCATGTTTTACATCTTATTTCCTTAGAATGACGGTAGCTTAAATAAGATGATCCCTCGCAATAATTTCAAGAAAGTGTTCCCCCTAACTATGCATCGTTGCGAAGGATCGTTGTTTCGAAGCACCACGTGATGATCGGGTGTGATAGATTCTAACATTCGAATACAACGGGTGTAAGCCAGATTTACACACGCAATACACTTAGCTTGACTTGACGAGCCTAGCATGTACAGACATGGCCTCGGAACACGGAAGACCGAAATGTCGAACATGAGTCGTATAGAAGATACAATCAACATGAGGATGTTCACCGATGATGACTAGTCCGTCTCACGTGATGGTCGGACACGGCCTAGTTGACTCGGATCATGTATCACTTAGATGACTAGAGGGATGTCTATCTGAGTGGGAGTTCATTAAATTATTAGATGAACTTAATTATCATGAACATAGTCAAAAGGACTTTGCAAATTATGTCGTAGCTTACGCTTTAGTTCTACTGTTTTAGATACGATCCTAGAGAAAATTTAGTTGAAAGTTGATAGTAGCAATTATGCGGACTGGGTCCGTAAACTAAGGATTGTCCTCATTGCTGCGCAGAAGGATTATGTCCTTAATGCACCGCTCAGTGAGCTGAATCTCGAGCATCGGTTGTGGATGTTGCGAACATCTAACATACAGGTTTTGATGACTACATGATAGTTCAGTGCGTAATGCTAAATGGTTTAGAATTGAGGCACCAAAGACGTTTTTTGAAAGATCGCAGAACATATGAGATGTTCCAAGGACTGAAATTGGGATTTCAGGCTAGTGCCCACGTCAAGAGGTATGATACCTCTGACAAGTTTCTTCAGCCTACAAACTAAGGAGAAAAGCTCAATCGTTGAGCATGCGCTCAGATTGTATGAGTACTACAATCGCTTGAATCGAGTGGGAGTTAATCTTCCAGATGAGATAGTGATGGTTCTCCAAAGTCACTGCCACCAAGCTACTGGAGCTTCGTGATGAACTATAACATATCAGGGATAGACATGATGATCCTTGAGCAACTCGCGATGTTTGACACCGCGAAAGTAGAAATCAAGAAGGAGCATCAATTGTTGATGGTTAAACCACTAGTTTCAAGGAGGGCAAGGGAAAGAAGGGATACTTCATGAAACAGCAAATCAATTGCTGCTCTAGTGAGGAAACTCAAGGTTGAACCCAAACCCGAGACTAAGTGCTTCTATAATGAGGGGAACGGTCACTGAAGCGGAACCACCCTAGATACTTGGTAGATAAGAAGGCTGACAAGGCTGACAGAAGTATGTATTGGACATAAATTATATTAAATGCGTACTTTACTAGTACTCCTAGTAGCAGCAGGGTATTAGATACCGGTTCAGTTGCTAAGTGTTAGTAACTTGAAATAAAAGGCTACAGAATAAACGGAGACTAGCCAAAGGTGAGACGATGATATGTGTTGGAAGTGTTTCCAAGGTTGATGTGATCAAGCATCGCACTCTCCGTCTACCATCGGGATTGGTGTTAAACCTAAATAATTGTTATTTGGTTTTTGCGTTGAGCATAGACATGATTGGATTATGTTATCGCAATACGGTTATTCATTTAAGGAGAGTAATGGTTACTCTATTTATTTGAATAATACCTTCAATGGTCTTGCACCTAAATTGAATGGTTTATTGAATCCCGGTCATAGTGATACACATGTTCGTGCCAAAAGATATAAGATAGTAATGATAGTACCACATACTTGTGGCACTGCAATTTGAGTCATAATGGTATAAAACGCATGAAGAAGCTCCATGTTGATGGATCTTTGGACTCACTTGATTTTGAATCACTTGAGACATGCGAACCATGCCTATTGGTATATATGCATGAAGAAACTCCATACAGATGGATCGTTTGGGCTCACTTGATTTTGAATCACTTGAGACATGCAAATCATACCACATGGGCAAGATGACTCAAAGGCCTCATTCTCAGTGAGATGGAACAAGAAAGCAGCTTGTTGGAAGTAATACATCTTGATGTGTGCAGTCCAATGAGTGCTGAGGCATGTAGTGGATATTGTTACGTTCTTACTTCACAGATGATTTGAGTAGATGCTAAGTATATTTACTCGATGAATCACAAGTCTAAATTATTGAAAGGTTCAAGTAATTTCAGGGTGAAGTTGAAAGATCGTCGTGACAAGAGGATAAAATATCTATGGTATGATCATAGAGATGAATATCTGGATTACGAGTTTGGCACACAGTTAAGACATTGTGGAAATTGTTTCACAACTAATACCGCCTGGAACACCATAGTGTGATGGTGTGTTCGAACATCATAACTGCACCCTATTGGATATGGTGCATACCATGATGTCTCTTATCGAATTACCACTGTAGTTTATGGGTTAGGCATTAGAGACAACCACATTCACTTTGAATAGGGCACCACGCAATTCCGTTTGAGTTGACACCGTATGAACTATGGTTCAGAGAAACCTAAGCTGTCGTTACTTAAAAAGTTTGGGGCTGCGACGCTTATGTGAAAAAGTTTCAGGATGATAAGCTCGAACCCAAAGCGGACAAATGCATTTTCATAGGACACCCAAAACAGTTGGGTATACCTCTTGTCTTAGATCTGAAAGCAATAGGGATTGTTTCTAGAATTGGGTCCTTTCTCGAGGAAAAGTTTCTCTTGAAAGAATTGAGTGGGAGGATGGTGGAGACTTGATGAGGTTATTGAACCGTCACTTCAACTAGTGTGTAGCAGGGCACAGGGAGTTGTTCCTATGGCACCTACACCAATTGAAGTGGAAGCTTATGATAGTGATCATGAAACTTCGGATCAAGTCACTACCAAACCTCGTAGGACGACAAGGATGCATACTACTTCAGAGTGGTACGTAATCCTGTCTTGGAAGTCATGTTGCTAGACAACAATGAACCTACAAGCTACGGAGAAGCGATGGTGGGCCCGGATTCCAAAAATGGCTCGAGGCCATAAAATCCGAGAGAGGATCCATGTATGAAAACAAAGTGTAGACTTTGGAAGAACTACTTGATGGTCATAAGGCTGTTGGGTACATATGGATTTTAAAAGGAAGACGGACAATGATGGTAAGTATCACCATTAAGAAAGCTCGACTTGTCGTTAAGATGTTTCCCGACAAGTTCAAGGAGTTGACTACGATGAGTCTTTCTCACTCGTAGCGATGCTAAGAGTCTGTTGGAATTATGTTAGCACTTACTGCATTATTTATGAAATCTTGCAGATAGGATGTCAAAACATTGTTTCCTCGACGATTTTCTTGAGGAAAGGTTGTATGTGATACAACCAGAAGGTTTTGTCAATCCTGAAAGATGCTAACAAGTATGCAAAGCTCCAGCAATCCTTCTAAGGACTGGAGTAAGCATCTCAGAATTGGAATGTACGCTTTGATGAGATGATCAAAGATTTTAGGTTTATACAAAGTTTATGAGAAACATGTATTTCCAAAGAAGTGAGTGGGAGCACTATAGAATTTCTGATGAGTATATGTTGTTGACTATTGTTGATCAGAAATGATGTAGACTTTCTGGAAGGCATATAGGCTTATTTGAAAAGTGTTTTTCAATGGAAACCTGAATTAAGCTACTTGAACATTGATCATCAAGATCTATAAGGATAGATCAAAATCGCTTAATAGTACTTTCAAACGAACACATACCATGACAAGATTTTGAAGGAGTTCAAAAATAGATCGGCAAAGAAGGAGTTCTTGGCTGTGTTATAAGGTATGAGTATTGAGTAAGACTCAAGACCTGACCACGGCAGAATAGAGAGAAAGGACGAAGGTCGTCCCCTATGCTTTAGACGTAGGCTCTAAAATATGCTACGTTGTGTACCGCACCTGAAGTGTGCCAAGCCATGAGTCAGTCAAGGGGTACAAGTGTGATCTAGGAATGGATCACAGGACAACGGTCAAGGTTATCCTTAGTAACTAGTGGACTAAGGAATTTTCTTGATTATGGAGGTGGTAAAAGAGTTCGTCGTAAAGGGTTACACCGATGCAATCTTTGACTCTAATCTGGAGGATTCTAAGTAGTAAACCGGATTTGTATAGTAGAACAGTTATTTGGAATATCTCCAAATAGAGCGTGGTAGCTGCATCTACAAGATGCCATAGAGATTTGTAAAGCACACACGGATCTGAAAGGTTCAGACCCGTTGACTATAACATCTCTCACAGGTATAACATGATCAAACCCAGAACTTATTGAGTGTTAATCACATGGTGATGTGAACTAGGTTATTGACTCTAGTAAACTCTTTGGGTGTTAGTCACATAGGGATGTGACCTTGAGTGTTAATCACATAGCAATGTGAACTGGATTATTGACTCTAGTGCAAGTGGGAGACTGTTGGAAATATGCCCTAGAGGCAATAATAAATTAGTTATTATTATTATATTTCCTTGTTCATGATAATCGTTTATTATCCATGCTAGAATTGTATTGATAGGAAACTCAGATACATGTGTGGATACATAGACAACACCATGTCCCTAGTAAGCCTCTAGTTGACTAGCTCGTTGATCAATAGATGGTTACGGTTTCCTGACCATGGACGTTGGATGTCGTTGATAACAGGATCACATCATTAGGAGAATGATCTGATGGACAAGACCCAATCCTAAGCATAGCACAAGATCGTGTAGTTCGTTTGCTAAAGCTTTTCTAATGTCAAGTATCATTTCCTTAGACCATGAGATTGTGCCACTCCCGGATACCGTAGGAATGCTTTGGGTGTACCAAACGTCACAACGTAACTGGGTGGCTATAAAGATGCATTGCGGGTATCTCCGAAAGTGTCTGTTGGGTTGGCACGAATCGAGACTGGGATTTGTCACTCCGTGTAACGGAGAGGTATCTCTGGGCCCACTCGGTAGGACATCATCATAATGTGCACAATGTGACCAAGGAGTTGATCACGGGATGATGTGTTACGGAACGAGTAAAGAGACTTGCCGGTAACGAGATTTAACGAGGTATCGGGATACCGACGATCGAATCTCGGGCAAGTATCGTACCGATAGACAAAGGGAATTGAATACGGGATTGATTGAATCCTCGACATCGTGGTTCATTCGATGAGATCATTGTGGAGCATGTGGGAGCCAACATGGGTATCCAGATCCCGCTGTTGGTTATTGGCCGGAGAGTTGTCTCGGTCATGTCTGCATGGTTCCCGAACCTGTAGAGTCTACACATTTGAGGTCCGGTGACGCTAGGGTTGTACAGATATTAGTATGCGGTAACCCGAAAGTTGTTTGGAGTCCCAGATGAGATCCTGGACATCACGAGGAGTTCCAGAATGGTCCGGAGGTAAAGATTTGTATATAGGAAGTCCAGTTTCATCCACCGGGAAGGTTTCGGGGGTTATCAGTATTGTACGGGACCACCGGATGGGTCCCGGCGGTCCACCGGGTGGGGCCACCTATCCCGGAGGGCCCGATGGGCTGAAGGGGAGTGGGAACCAGCCCCTGGTGGGCTAGTGCACCCCCCCCCTTGGGCCTCCCATGCACCTAGGGTTGGAAACCCTAAAGGGTGGGGGCGCCTCCACTTGGCTTGGAGGCCAAGCCACCCCTAGGGCCGCCGCCCCCTCCCTAGATGGGATCTACAAGGGGCCGGAGCCCCCCCCCCCTAGGCCCCTATATATAGTGGAGGGGAGGGAGGACGGCTGCACCTGAAGCCCTGGCGCCTCCCTCCCTCCCGTGACACCTCTTGCTCCCCGCTTGCGCTTGGCGAAGCCCTGCCGGGATCCCGCTACTTCCACCACCACGCCGTCGTGCTGCTGGATCTCCATCAACCTCTCCTTCCCTTGATGGATCAAGAAGGAGGAGACGTCTCTCCCAAACATATGTGTGTTGAACGCGGAGGTGCCGTCCGTTCGACGCTAGGATCATCGGTGATTTGGATCACGACGAGTACGACTCCATCAACCCCGTTCACTTGAACTCTTCCGCTTAGTGATCTACAAGGGTATGTAGATGCACTCTCCTTACCCTCGTTGCTAGATGACTCCATAGATTGATCTTGGTGATGCGTAGAAAATTTTAAATTTCTGCTACGTTCCCCAACACTCCACGGCTAGTAGTTGAAGCCAAGGCCGAGCCGTTCGTACCCGAGCCAGTTCAACCACACCGTCCTGCGCCTCACCGCTGCTGCTCCAACTTCGCCACCCTCCACCGCACCGGAGCTATTCCTGCTACATCGTCCTTCGCCGCCTCGTATCTGCTTCCCCTCCGCCGACATACGGCCATGGCAACACAGTCAACAATTTGGCCATGGGTTCGTCCAAGCCTGCACCCTCCTCCAGAACATCGGTTTCCCGGCAAAAAGAAGAAGATCAGCACGACCTGTGGAGGCCACCACACCGGCAACCAAAAATGGTACTCCTCTTCCCTTATTCGTGCAAATCGTACGTGTCTGCTTGCATGGTATTCATCCCACAGAAGACACTAGTTGACCGCTTCTTCTTGATACTAGATGTTCCTAGTTACTCGCGATGCACAAGGTTTCTCGTCATATACTATTTCACCTTAGCTAGAGGTCCGTCGCCCCCCTGGATTTCAATTCCTGGTCAGTTGATTCCCAATTAACGGAAGCATTCCCCGGCGTAACAGGCGCTAGTCCGCCTATTACGATGGGGAAGCAGCGCCTCGGTGTTTATCTTAGGGGCATGTGGGGCCTAGAGCTGCTGGCGCCCGATCTGGATGTCGGCCAGGATTAAAGGGATGGCCTGGGGGCGCTGCCAAGCATGGCGGTGGTGTGAGGTCAAGGGGGTGGGGCAGCGGAGGCAGGGGTCTGGGCCGGTGGTCGCTGGCGGTTCGAGAAAGATCGTCAACAGTGACTAGCGGGAGGTAGACAAAGGCCATCAGCACGTTCCTTATAGATCAGATGGTTCATAAAAAATCGACCGACCTATTTATTTTCAGTCGACTGTTATCTTGATAGAACCACATGTGGTGGTGTGCTGGAGGAGTACCTGCATTTTCTGTGCTCATATATTACAAAATCATACAGAGTAGAATCTAATTTTGTTTGCCATGCAATGTTGTAGAGCTATCATATATCTCCTGTCATTTATTTTTCAGCCACCTGCTATCTGCTACTTTAACAGTGCACTAGTTCTGCACACATTTCACCCATACTCTCACTATTGTGTTTTTATGCAAGGGTATTTCAGACCCTGCCTTGACAAAAGCAGAAAAGAGAAGAGAGAAGTCGCTCCAGCGTGGTACGCGGCTAGGCCAGACATGTTTCAAGGGTTTAAAGGGTGTAGTGTCAGCAGATGGAGACGGGGAACGTAGCTCTAGAGTTGATGATCTCGCTCGCCGTGAACCACCATCCCAGGTGCTTGCTTTAACTTCACGGTGTCATATGTGGTTGCATGTTGCATATGGTGTCTAGCTTGTATTCGAAAGGCCAAAGTCGGTCTTTATCAAGATAAGGAAAGATATGTTTTACATGAACCACCATCCCGGGAGCACCAGAATACAAATAGCTAGTCAGGGCATTGGCTGAGCCAGTGACAAGCCCAGCACAGACATGCATCACCTGGAAGCCAACTAAAAAGCCACGATGGTGGAGAAATAGCCTGCCTCCCACTAGGCTCTCAGGTCCTAGATGATCATGCTCACCACACCAGCCGGATTTCTTGCTTGTATTGCTTCCAATTTGGTTAAATTGCATCTGCTTAGCTTACACACTATACCTTTGAATATGACACGCCTTCCTGTTTTTGGTACATACTAGTACATCTGTCTATTAACCATGTTCTTACATCAAACTAATGTTCTTGTGTATCCCTTATCAATCACTTATGATGAGGCAGTCAGGCCAGTGGACTACTATGATAAAAGATCCTCATTTAAAGAATGCAGCGTCAGCCTCCGACATGATTCTCAAGAAACAGCAAGGCTAGATGAAGATAGTGAACGTAGCTCTGTAGTTGATTACCGCATTTCCCCTATACTAGAATCACAGGTGCTTGCTCTAACTTGGCAGCGTGATATGTGGTTGCATGTTGCATATGGTGTCTAGATTGTAATTCTTCCAATCTGGTTAAATTGCATGTGCTATTCTGCTTAGCTTGTACATTATACCTGTTAATGTGACATGCCTTCCTGTATTTAGTACATAGTACATCTGTCTATTAAGCATGTCCTTACATAAAACTATTTTTTGTATCCCGCATCAATCAATATGACAAGACACCTTTAGTATATGCAGTGCGATATTAGTTGGATCTTTCATATGAGTTATAGCATGCGCTGCTTCTAATTTGTTGAAATTCCATTTATGATGGGACGCTTTTAACTTGGCAGAGTCATATTGGTTGCATCTTTCATGTGGTGTCTAGCTTGCATTGCTTCTTATTTGTTGGAATGGTTTCTGCTTAGTTTACACAAACAGTTGTGAACATGCCATGCCGTCCTATTTTTCGTACATATTCCATCCTGGTATCATGTGTTTGCCTTACATCAAAGTAGTGATTATCAGTATCATGCATGAATGAGTTCTGAAGAGAGAATTTTATTGCTTTTTCTTGTCGGTTTTACTTGACAATTCAAAATCAATAAAGCGGAAGGAAGTTAGCAAGGCAGCGGATAAAGGTGCTCCTTCCAAACGGAGGGCCTCTACAGTTTCTACTCCTCCATCCCCCCAAGATGATTTCCAAGACAACACATGCATAGACACTCAACGTAGCTGTGTTTATGATGAGCACGTCTCTCCTAGTGCACCATCACCGGTGCTCCCTCTAACTTGACACTGTTATATGTGGTTGCATGGTATGTGTGATGTCTAGCTCGTATTGCTTCTAATTTTGTTGAATTCCATCTGCTTACTTTACACATTATACTTGAATAACACACGTGTTCCTATTTCTAGAGCATACAATATCTGTCTATCACACCATGTTCTTACATCAAATTAGTACTGTTGTGTAACCTGCAACAATCACTTATCATAAGACACGTTTGACTTCGGAGTGTGATATAGGTTACATCTCGCATTCTTTTCTAGCTTGTACTACTAATTTGTTGAAATGGCACTTATGACGAGACAGTTTTAACTTGGTAGAGTGATATTCGTTGCATCTTTCATATGGTGTCTAGCTTTCATTGCTTCTAATTTGTTGAAATGCCTTCTCCTTAGTTTACAACTCATAAGCTATGAATATGCAATGCTGTGAATATGCAATGGCACTAATAACGAGAGCCCTTTAACTTGACAGTGTGATGTTGTTTACATCTTGCATATGATATATTTCTTGTACGGCTTCACATTTGTTTAAACGGCATTTATGATGAGACACTGCTAATTTGGCAGAGCAATATTTGTAGCATCTTTCATATGGTGTCTACCTTCCATTGCATTGCTTTAATTTAGTGAAATGTCTTCTGCTTAGTTTACACATCATAGTTCTGGTTATCTCATGTCGTCCTGTTTTTCTTACATATTACATCCTCCTATCATGTGGTTGTCTAACATCAAAGTTCAGTTCGTCTGTATCACACATCAATTTGTTGTGAAGAACTAAATTATTATTCATTTTTCTTGTTGGCTTGACTTAACATGGCACAGAGAAAGAGGAAGCAAGACATAACGACAGGCAAAGGGAAGCGGAAGAATCCTGCAGATTCTGCTGGTACTGATGGTGCAATAGAAGGTCAAAGTCCAGCGAAAAATTGTACCGACGGGGTATCCTGTGCTACACGAGCAGCAGAACAAGCCAAACAGAAACAAATAGCTGCCACCAAACAAGCAGAGACAACCCTAGTTGTTGCAACACCTTCCACAGTACCACCAGCTGCATGATTTACTCGTTGGTCAACTCAGCTAGCAGCATGTTCCCAAGCTCCCTTGCAACCTGACACTACTTCCGAAGCACTCTTCACACAAGATGAGTTGGCAAGATCAGATGAACTTTCTGAGCTTCAACGGCAAGAAGGTAGTTGCTGGAGTCAAGTTACAGTTGCATGCTTCTTTATATGTAGTCTTGCAGTTTGATGTACACTAACACTTCCTATGTTTGTTGTTGGACTAGTGATACGTCTCCGTTGTATCTACTTTTACAAACACTTTTGCCCTTGTTTTGGACTCTAACTTGTATGATTTGAATGGAACTAACCCGGACTGACGCTGTTTTCAGCAGAATTGCCATGATGTTGTTTTATGTGCAAAAAACAAAAGTTCTTGGAATGACCTGAAACTCCAAGGGATGTCTTATAAAAAATAATAAAAAATCCTCGCCAAAGATGAAGACCAGGGGGCCCACACCCTGTCCATGCGGGTGGGGGCGCCCCCCCCCCCTATGGTGCGCCCCCTACCTCGTGGGCCCCTGGACGCCTTCTGATGCCAACTCCAAATCTATATATTGGCTTTCGGGGAGAAAAAATAAGAGAGAAGAAATCATCACGTTTTACGATACGGAGCCACCGCCAAGCCCTAAAACCTCTTGGGAGGACTGATCTAGAGTCCGTTCGGGGCTTCGGAGAGGGGGATTCGTCACTGTCATCATCATCAACCATCCTCCATCACCAATTTGATGATGCTCACCGCCGGTGTGAGTAATTCCATCGTAGGCTTGTTGGATGGTGATGGGTTGGATGAGATTTATCATGTAATCGAGTTAGTTTTGTTAGGGTTTGATCCCTAGTATCCACTATGTTCTGAGATTGATGTTGCTATGACTTTGCTATGCTTAATGCTTGTCACTAGGGCCCGAGTGCCATGATTTCAGATTTGAACCTATTATGTTTTCATGAATATATGTGAGTTCTTGATCCTCTCTTGCAAGTCTATAGTCACCTACTATGTGTTACGATCCGGCAACCCCGAAGTGACAATAATCGGGACCACTCCCGGTGATGACCATAGTTTGAGGAGTTCATGTATTCACTATGTGCTAATGCTTTGTTCCGGTTCTCTATTAAAAGGAGGCCTTAATATCCCATAGTTTCCGCTAGGACCCCACTGCCACGGGAGGGTAGGACAAAATATATCATGCAAGTTCTTTTCCATAAGCATGTATGACTATATTCGGAATACATGCCTACATTACATTGATGAATTGGAGCTAGTTCTGTGTCACCCTATGTTATGACTGTTACATGATGAACCGCATCCGGCATAATTATCCATCACTGATCCGGTGCCTACGAGTTTTCCATATACTGGTTTACGCTTATTTACTTTCCCGCTGCTACTGTTACAATCACTACAAAATACCAAAAATATTTACTATTGCTTGCACTACTCTTTTGTTACCGTTACCACCACTATCATATTATTGTGCTACTAAACACTTTGCTGCAGATACTAAGTTTCCAGGTGTGGTTGAACTGACAACTCAGCTACTAATACTTGAGAATATTCTTTGGCTCCCCTTGTGTCGAATCAATAAATTTGGGTTGAATACTCTACCCTCGAAAACTGTTGCGATCCCCTATACTTGTGGGTTATCAAGACCTTTTTCTGGTGCCGTTGCCGGGGAGTATAGCTCTATTCTTTGAGTCACTTGGGATTTATATCTGCTGGACACTATGAAGAACTTGAAAGACGCTAAGACAACAATTTATCCCGCAACTACGAGGGGAGGTAAGGAACTGACATCTAGCTCTGCACTTGATTCACCTTCTGTTATGAGTAAGCTTGCGACACCTAAACCTGCTTCTGCTATTCGTTCCGATATGTCGCATGTTATTGATGATGCCACTTCTGCTATGCATGATACTTATGATGAAACTACTTCTATGCTTGATACTACTATGCCCCTTAGTGAATTTCTTAATGAACAAATTGCTAGGGCTAGAGAGAAAGAAATTATTGAATCTGATAATATTGATGAAAGTGATGATGAGGATAGGCCTATTATTCCTGAAGGTTATCTTTTTAATAGAGAGGCTTCTGCTGCTATTTTAGCCTGCAACGATAATGATGAGCTTAGAAGGCTAATAACTAAATGGAACAAAGAATCACTTAGAGATAAAATGAGGCCTGATCCTGCTTTTGCTACTTCACCTATATGCGTTCCTGATAAGGACTATGAATTTTCTGTTGATCCTGATATAATTAATTTGGTTGAATCTGATCCTTTCCATGGCTATGAATCTGAAACTATTGTGGCACATCTTTAAGTTAAATAATATAGCCACCCTGTTTACTAATGATGAGAGATCGCGCTACTTTTATATACTCAAAATATTTCCGTTCTCATTAAAGGGTGATGCTAAGATATGGTTTAATTCTCTTGATCCTGGTTGTATGTGTAGTCCCCAGGATATGATTTATTACTTCTCTGCTAAATATTTCCCTGCTCATAAGAAACAAGCTGCTTTAAAGGAAATATACAACTTTGTGCAAATTAAAGAAGAGAGTCTCCCACAAGCTTGGGGGAGGCTTCTCAAGTTACTTAATGCTTTGCATGATCATCCTCTTAAGAAACCCGAAATACTCGATATCTTTTATAATGGACTAACCGATGCTTCCAGAGATTACCTGGATAGTTGTGTTGGTTCTCTTTTCAGGGAAAGAACATCGGATGAAGCTGAAATTTTTTTGAATAATATGTTGACAAATGAAAATAATTGGGCACCTCCTGAGCCAGCCCCTGAGCCAGCTCCTGCTCCAATTACCGAGCCTATTCCTAAACCAACTCCGAAAAAGAGAGGTGTTCTATTTCTCAGTCATGAAGATATGCAAGAGGCAAAGAAACCTATGAAAGAAAAAGGTATTATAGCTGAAGATGTCAAGAATTTACCTCCTATTGAAGAAATACATGGTCTTAATTTACCGCCTATTGAAGAAACATATGATCTCAATTCTTTATTTACTAGAGAACCTCCAGACCCCGATATCCCGACACAGGTAGTAAAGGTAAATTCTCTCTATAGATATGATAAAGCCGAAGTCCCTCCTACTAAAATTGCTAGTCAGTGCTTGGATGAATTTGATAACTTTATGTTTAAGAAAGATGACTTCAATGCTTATTTTGGTAGACAATTAAAACAAAATGCTTATATGATTAGACGCTTGGGTGATTATATGGCTAATATTAGAGGTGAACTTAAACTTGTTAGCAAACATGCTTCTATGGTTACCACTCAAGTAGAACAAGTACTTCAAGCCCAAAAAGAAGTTCTTGATGAAATGAATAGTAAGAAAAATGATTATGCTGTTAGAGTGGCTACTAGAACTGGTAGAATGACTCAGGAAACTTTGTATCCTGAAGGCCACCCTAAGAGAATCAAGCAAGATTCTCAGAGAAATAATATTGATGTTCCAAGTTCTTCTAAAAAGAAGAAAAAGAAAAATGATAGAACTGTGCAAACTTCTAGTGAACCTATTGCTGAACCACCTGATAATCCAAATGATATCTCTATGTCTGATGCTGAAACACAATATGGTAATGAACATGAACCTAGTGAAAATGTTAATGATGATGTTCATGATGATGCTCAACCTAGTAATGATAATGATGTAGAAGTTGAACCTCCTGTTGATCTTGATAACCCATAGTCAAAGAATCAACGTTATGATAAAAGAGACTTTGTTGCTAGGAAACATGGTAAAGAAAGAGAAGCATGGGTTCAGAAACCCATGCCTTTTCCTCCGAAACTATCCAAGAAAAAGGATGATGAGGATTTTGGGAGCTTTGCTGAAATGATTAGACCTATCTTTTTGCGTATGCGATTGACTGATATGCTTAAAATGAATCCTCATGCTAAATATATGAAGGTTATCATTACTAATAAAAGAAAGATACCGGTGTAACATCCCAAATTTTCAATTTGGAATGTTATACATTAGATCATCATGGATATCATATTTTATTTGCTTTTGGGTTTTGATCCTAGAAAATTCTAAGCAACTCAAGGACCCACGGAGAGAGTTGGGGATTTCGTTATTTTCATATTTGAGTTTTCTCAAATTTCGGAAATAGGATCATTTGATTTTATTTATTTTATCATCAATTATTTCTATTAAAAAATATGAGAGAGGGAATAAAATGACTTTCCCAAAATATAGAAATATTGAGGATTTAATAATAAAATCAAATAAGTTTTATTTCGGAGTTTTTCGGTGTTTTTATTTGAATTTAGGAAAATGCGCGTTTTTCAAAATTGCATTTAGGGCCCAACTAAATGTTCACTTTGTCGGGCTTGATTTTACAAGCCCGGGAAAATTTATTTCGGGATTTTTGGAGTCCGTTTAGTATTTCTTTTTATTTGTTTTCCGAGAGTAATTATTTAAAAAAAACGCAACCGACTACGGGCCGTAACCGGCCAGGACTCCGCCTGGCCGGGGCTTTATAAGCCGCGCCTCGGGCCCGAGCCAGCCCACCAGCCGCCGCCGCCCTAACCCTAACACTAGCCGCGCCCTAGCCGCCGCCGCCGCCAGCCGCCGCCTTGCCGCCGACCCGCCGGAGCCGCCGCC
>NC_041390.1:138817163-138892891 GCF_002162155.2 Triticum dicoccoides
CGCCGCCGCCGACGCTGCACGTCGCACGAGGTTCACCGCACCTCGAAATCCGTGCCGGTTTTTAAAAAAACGATTGGTTTTTGTCGGTTTTATTTATTTTTTTTCTTCGTTTTTTCTTCAGTTTAGGTTAATTAATGAACGTTCGTTCGTTAATCCGTTCATCGTTTTCTTTTCTCGGATTAAATCCGCGATTTTTCTAATCGCGATTCCTGATCCGATTTTCGTTTTAGTTTAACTTTTCGCTCGTTCATCGGAATCAGGCGATTCAAGCGCCTGGAGTTTCGTCTCGAAACCCTCTATCCGAATAATCAACTTAAACATGTTTTTGCTACTGTAAAATTTGACTTAGATCCAGATTACTAGAATGAAGTTGTTTTCTTTCGCCGTTTGACTTTCTTTGCTTCGTTCGATTTGACTCTTTTTGCCAACCGGAGTTCTTAAGTTGAACCTTCTGGTTAGATCTCTTATTTGAGTTTTACCCGTGCATTAGATGAGTAATTATTGTATGCTTGTTTGTTTGTCTGCGATAGAGTACCCAGAGTGCGCCGCCTGTTACTTCGAATCGTTAGGTTTCTCAGATCATCGGCAAGGCAAGTAACACTTTGATCATACCTTTTCTACTACCCAGTTTTATTGCATTAGATCAATCCTCACACATTGCATGATTAGGATCTAATTAAATTGTGGGATGGGAAGTAGATGAGGTAGTACCTATTACCTGTTTATTATCAAACCTTTGGGAGTTACTTCTACGTTAGCTTATTATGCCATTCTATGCTAGTAGACGTGGATTGGGTGAGTGAAATCCATGACAGATGTGAGTTTGTTAATTAAAGGTTTATCTAAGATGGCAACTTAAACACACATCTGGGTGGATTGAGGCACCTGGGTATTCCAGGACTTTCCTGTTTTTCTTTTGGACTGCCACCCAGGCTAAAAGGGATCATGAGACTATTCAGACTAGAAACTTCCGTGTGCAGCCACAAGCTATTATGGGCTCTAGCATAGTTGACTAAGTTGTGCGAACTCTTAAAGTGGTAGACTAGCAGATGTAGGGGATGTAGGTGGTACGGTCTACCCGATCGTAAGGTGCTAGCGCTTCTGAAAGACTATGTCTCGGTCATCCGTCTTCTCAAACACCATGTAGTGCTAGAAAACAAATGGAGGCGATCGAGTCTTGTGGGGAAAAGTGCGCAAACCTCTGCAGAGTGTAATAAACTAATCATGGTTAGCCGTGTCCCTGGTTATGGACATCTTGAGTATCTAGTACTTGGATTATCATGTGAATCTCATCATGTTACTTTAATTAATATTGTTGGGTTTTAATGATGTTACTTAATTGGGATTGAGAATGTTTTCAACCATTCTCAATGTTTAACAACCACCATTAGTTAAATAAAATTATTCCTTTGAAGTAGGGAAAAATTGGCTTTACGCAAAAACTGCAACCATAGAGCTTTCCACCAGCCAAATATGCATATAGTATAGCTGTTGCATTCCATTACTCTCTATGTGTTACCTTGCCAGCATATTCCATGTGCTGACCCATTTTCGGGCTGCAACGTTAATGTTGCAGACTTTTCAGTCGATGATTAAGGAGTTTTTAGGTCGTGGTTCTATACTCAGTGATGCCGTTGGAGTTGATGGACTCACTTGTCTTCCAAGCCTTCCGCTGCAATCGTTATTAGATGGCCTTAAGCCATATTTATTGTAATAAGTTCTCTTTTGAGACACTCGATGTAATAAGTGTGTGATTGCTACTCTGCTATAAATCCTCCGAGTACTGTGTGGTGTCAGCATTACTGATCCAGGGATGACACCGGAGCACAGAGATCAGACTGTTTGAGGTCTGGTCGCTACAAAGATGGTATTGTTGGGGAACGTAGCAATAATTCAAAATTTTCTACGTATCACCAAGATCAATCTATGGAGTCATCTATCAATGAGGGAGGAGTGGATCTACATACCCTTGTAGATCACGCGCGGAAGCGTTCAAGAGAACAGGGCTGATGGAGTCGTACTCGTCGTGATCCAAATCACCGATGATCCTAGCGCCGAACGGACGGCACCTCCGCGTTCAACACACATACGGAGCAGCAATGTCTCCTCCTTCTTGATCCAGAAAGGGGGGAGGAGAGGTTGATGGAGATCCAGCAGCACGACGGCATGGTGGTGGAAGTAGCGGGATTCCAACAGGGCTTCGCCAAGCGCTGCGGGAGGAGGGAGATGTGTCATGGGAGGGAGAGGGAGGCGCCAGGGCTTAGGTGTTGCTGCCCTCCCTTCCCCCCACTATATATAGGGCCAAGGGAGAAGGGGGGCGCAGCTTTGGCCCTTCCTCCAAGGAAGGGTGCGGCCAGGGAGGAGTCCATCCTCCCCAAGGCACCTCGGAGGTGCCTTCCCCCTTTAGGACTCTTTCTTTCCCTTATCTCTTGGCGCATGGGCCTCTTGGGGCTGGTGCCCTTGGCCCATACAGGCCTAGGCGCACCCCCTACAGCCCATGTGGCCCCCCGGGGCAGGTGGCCCCACCCGATGGACCCCCGGGACCCTTCCGGTGGTCCCGGTACAATACCGGTGACCCCGAAACTTGTCCCGATAGCCGAAATAGCACTTCCTATATATAATTCTTTACCTCCGGACCATTCCGGAACTCCTCGTGACGTCCGAGATCTCATTCGGGACTCCGAACAACTTTCGGGTTACCGCATACTAATATCTCTATAACCCTAGCGTCACCGAACCTTAAGTGTGTAGACCCTACGGGTTCGGGAGACATGCAGACATGACCGAGATGACTCTCCGGTCCCATCAGCGGGATCTGGATACCCATGTTGGCTCCCACATGTTCCACGATGATCTCATCGGATGAACCATGATGTCAAGGACTTCATCAATCCCGTATACAATTCCCTTTGTCTATCGGTATGATACTTGCCCGAGATTCGATCGTCGGTATCCCGATACCTTGTTCAATCTCGTTACCGGCAAGTCTCTTTACTCGTTCCGTAACACATCATCCCGTGATCAACTCCTTGATCACATTGTGCACATTATGATGATGTCCTACCGAGTGGGCCCAGAGATACCTCTCTGTTTACACGGAGTGACAAATCCCAGTCTCGATTCGCGCCAACCCAACAGACACTTTCGGAGATACCTGTAGTGTACCTTTATAGCCACCCAGTTACGTTGTGACGTTTGGCACACCCAAAGCACTCCTACGGTATCCGGGATTTGCACAATCTCATGGTCTAAGGAAATGTTACTTGACATTAGAAAAGCTTTAGCATACGAACTACATGATCTTGTGCTAGGCTTAGGATTGGGTCTTTGTCCATCAAATCATTCTCCTAATGATGTGATCCCGTTATCAATGACATCTAATGTCCATGGTCAGGAAACGGTAACCATCTATTGATCAACGAGCTAGTCAGCTAGAGGCTTACTAGGGACATGGTGTTGTCTATGTATCCACACATGTATCTGAGTTTCCTATCAATACAATTCTAGCATGGATAATAAACGATTATCATGAACAAGGAAATATAATAATAACTAATTTATTATTGCCTCTAGGACATATTTCCAACAGTCTCCCACTTGCACTAGAGTCAATAATCCAGTTCACATCGATATGTGATTACACTCATGGTCACATCCCCATGTGACTAACACCCAAAGAGTTTACTAGAGTCAATAATCTAGTTCACATTACCATGTGATTAACACTCGATGAGTTCTGGGTTTGATCATGTTATGCTTGTGAGAGATGTTATAGTCAACGGGTCCGAATCTTTCAGATCCGTATGTACTTCGCAAATCTCTATGTCATCTTGTAGATGCAGCTACTACACTATATTTGGAGCCATTTCAAATAACTGTTCTACTTGGAGCTATTCTAAATTGTTGCTCCATTATACGTATCCGGTATATCTACTCAGAGCTATCCGGATAGGTGTTAAGCTTGCATCGACGTAACTCTTTATGTCGAACTCTTTATCTCCTCCATAACCGAGAAACATATCCTTATTCCTCTAAGGATAATTTAGACCGCTATCTGGTGATCTACTCCTAGATTACCTTTGTACCCTCTTGCCAGATATGTGGCAAGGCACACATCAGGTGCGGTACTCAGCATGGCATACTGTATAGAGCCTATGACAAAAGCATAGGGGACGACCTTCGTCCTTCCTCTTTCTTCTGCCGTGGTCGAGCTTTAAGTCTTAACTTCATACCTTACAACACAGCCAAGAACTCCTTCTTTGCCAACCCATTTTGCACTCCTTCAAAATCTTGTCACGGTATGTATTCATTTGAAAGTACTATTAAGCGTTTTGATCTATCATTATAGATCTTAATGCTCAATACTCAAGTAGCCTAATCCAGGTTTTCCATTGAAAAACACTTTTCAAATAACTCTGCATGCTTTCCAGAAATTATACATCATTTCTGATCCATAATATGTCAACAACATATACTCATCAGAAATTCTATAGTGCTCCCACTCACTTCTTTGGAAATAAAAGTTTCTCATAAACTTTGTATACACCCAAAAACTTTGATCATCTCATCAAAGCATACATTCCAACTCCGAGATGCTTACTCCAGTCCTTAGAAGGATTGCTGGAGCTTTGCATACTTGTTAGCATCTTTCAGGATTGACAAAACCTTCCGGTTGTATCACATACAACCTTTCCTCAAGAAAATCGTCGAGGAAACAATGTTTTGACATCCTATCTGCAAGATTTCATAAATAATGAAGTAATCACTAATATAATTCCAACAGACTCTTAGCATCGCTACGAGTGAGAAAGTCTCATCGTAGTCAACTCCTTGAACTTGTCGAAAAACATCTTAACGACAAGTCGAGCTTTCTTAATGGTGACATTTACCATCATTGTCCGTCTTCCTTTTAAAATCCATCTGTACTCAATAGCCTTATGACCATCGAGCCGTTCTACCAAAGTCTACACTTTGTTTTTCATACATGGATCCTCTCTCGGATTTTATGGCCTCGAGCCATTTATCGGAATCCAGGCCCACCATCGCTTGTCCATGGCTCGTAGGTTCATTGTTGTCTAGCAACATGACTTCCAAGACAGGATCACGTACCACTCTGAAGTAGTACGCATCCTTGTCATCCCACGAGGTTTGGTAGTGACTTGATCTGAAGTTTCATGATCACTATCATAAGCTTCCACTTCAATTGGTGTAGGTGTCACAGGAACAACTTCATGTGCCCTGCCACACACTAGTTGAAGAGACGGTTCAACAACCTTATCAAGTCTCCACCATCCTCCCACTCAATTCTTTCGAGAGAAACTTTTCCTCGAGAAAGGACCCGATTCAAGAAACAATCCCTTATTGCTTTCAGATCTAAGACAGGAGGTATACCCAACTGTTTTGGGTGTCCTATGAAGATGCATTTATCCGCTTTGGGTTTGAGCTTATCAGCCTGAAACCTTTTTCACATAAGCGTCGCAGCCCCAAACTTTTAAGAAATGACAGCATAGGTTTCTCTAAACCATAGTTCACACGGTGTCATCTCATCGGAATTATGGGGTGCCCTATTTAAAGTGAATGCAGTTGTCTCTAATGCCTAACCCATAAACTATCGTGGTAATTCGATAAGAGACATCATGGTATGCATCATATCCAATAGGGTGCAGTTATGATGTTCGGACATACCATCACACTATGGTGTTCCAGGTTGTATTAGTGGTGAAACAATTTCCACAATGTCTTAATTCTGTGCCAAACTCGTAATTCAGATATTCATCTCTACGATCATATCATAGACATTTTATCCTATTGTCACAATGATGTTCAACTTCACTCTGAAATTACTTGAACCTTTCAATAATTCAGACTTATGTTTCATCAAGTAAATATACTCAGTATCTACTCAAATCATCTGTGAAGTAAGAACATAACGATATCCACTACATGCCTCAGCACTCATTGGACTGCGCACATCAAGATGTATTACTTCCAACAAGTTGCTTTCTTGTTCCATTTTACTGAAAACGAGGCTTTCAGTCATCTTGCCCATGTGGTATGATTTGCATGTCTCAAGTGATTCAAAATCAAGTGAGTCCAAATGGTCCATTTGCATGGAGTTTCTTCATGCATATACACCAATAGACATGGTTCGCATGTCTCAAACTTTTCAAAAATGAGTGAGTCCAAAGATCCATCAACATGGAGCTTCTTCATGTGTTTTATACCAATATGACTTAAGTGGCAGTGCCACAAGTAGGTGGTACTATCATTACTATCTTATATCTTTTGGCATGAACATGTGTATCACTACGATCGAGATTCAATAAACCATTCATTTCAGGTGTAAGACCATTGAAGGTATTATTCAAATAAACAGAGTAACCATTATTCTCTTTAAATGAATAACCGTATTGCGATAGACATAATCCAATCATGTCTATGCTCAACGCAAACACCAATCTCGATGGTAGAGGGAGCGTACGATATTTGATCAACCTTGGAAATACTTCCAACACATATCGTCATCTCACCTTTAGCTAGTCTGTGTTTATTCCGTAGCTTTTATTTCGAGTTACTAACACTTAGCAACCGAACCGGTATCTAATACCCTGGTGCTCCTAGGAGTACTATTAAAGTACACATTATAATGCATATCCAATATACTTCTGTTGACTTTGCCAGCCTTCTCATCTACCAAGTATCTAGGGTGGTTCTGCTTCAGTGACTGTTCCCCTTATTACAGAAGCACTTAGTCTCAGGCTTGGGTTCAACTTTGGGTTTCTTCACTAGAGCAGCAGCTGATTTGCCGTTTCATGAAGTATCCCTTCTTGCCCTTGCCCTTCTTGAAACTAGTGGTTTCACCAACCATCAACAATTGATGCTCCTTCTTGATTTCTACTTTTGTGGTGTCAAACATCGCGAATATCTCAAGGATCATCATATATGTCCCTGATATATCATAGTTCATCACGAAGCTCTAGCAGCTTGGTGGTAATGACTTCGGAGAAACATCACTATCTCATCTGGAAGATCAACTCCCACTCGATTCAAATGATTATTGTACTTAGACAATCTGAGCACAAGCTCAACAATTGAGCTTTTCTCCCTTAGTTGCAGGCTAAGAAAATCGTCGGAGGTCTTATACCTCTTGACGTGGGCACGAGCCTGAAATCCCAATTTCAGTACTTGGAACATCTCATATGTTCTGCGATGTTTCAAAAACGTCTTTGGTGCCTCAATTCTAAACCATTTAGCATTACGCACTGAACTATCATGTAGTCATCAAAACGTGTATGTCAGATGTTCGCAACATCCACAGACGACGTTCAAGGTTCAGCACACTGAGCGGTGCATTAAGGACATAAGCCTTCTATGAAGCAATGAGGACAATCCTCAGTTTACGGACCTAGTCCGCATAATTGCTACTATCAACTTTCAACTAAATTTTCTCTAGGAACATATCTAAACAATAGAACAGAAACGTGAGCCACGACATAATTTGCGAAGACCTTTTGACTATGTTCAGGATAATTAAGTTCATCTTATGAACTCCCACTCAGATAGACATCCCTCTAGTCATCTAAGTAATTACATGATCCGAGTCAACTAGGCCGTGTCCGATCATCACGTGAGACGGACTAGTCATCATCGGTGAACATCTTCATGTTGATCGTATCTACCATACGACTCATGCTCGACCTTTCAGTCTCTTGTGTTCCGAAGCCATGTCTGTACATGCTAGGCTCGTCAAGTCAACCTAAGTGTTTCGCATGTGTTCTGAGGCCATGTCTGTACATGCTAGGCTCGTCAACACCCGTTGTATTCGAACGTAAGAATCTATCACACCCGATCATCACGTGGTACTTCGAAACGACGAACTTTCGCAACGGTGCACAGTTAGGGGGAACACTTTCTTGAAATTTTAATGAGGGATCATCTTATTTACTACCAACGTTCTAAGCAAATAAGATGTATAAACATGATAAACATCACATGCAATCAAATAGTGACATGATATGGCCAATATCATATTGCTCCTTTTGATCTCCATCTTCGGGGCTCCATGATCATCATCGTCACCGGCATGACACCATGATCTCCATCATCATGATCTCCATCATCGTGTCTTCATGAAGTTGTCTCGCCAACTATTACTTCTACTTCTACAGCTAACGGTTAGCAATAAAGTAAAGTAATTACATGACGTTTATGTTGACACGCAGGTCATAAATAAATTAAGACAACTCCTATGGCTCCTGCCGGTTGTCATACTCATTGACATGCAAGTCGTGATTCCTATTACAAGAACATGATCATCTCATACATCACATATATCATTCATCACATCCTTTGGCCATATCACATCACATAGCACACCCTGCAAAAACAAGTTAGACGTCCTCTAATTGTTGTTTGCATGTTTTACGTGGCTGCTATGGGTTTCTAGCAAGAACGTTTCTTACCTACGCAAAACCACAACGTGATATGCCAATTGCTATTTACCCTTCATAAGGACCCTTTTCATCGAATCCGATCCAACTAAAGTGGGAGAGACAGACACCCGCTAGCCACCTTATGCAACTAGTGCATGTCAGTCGGTGGAACCAATCTCACGTAAGAGTACGTGTAAGGTCGGTCCGGGCCGCTTCATCCCACAATGCCACCGAATCAAGATTGGACTAGTAACGGTAAGCATATTGAACAAAATCAACGCCCACAACTACTTTGTGTTCTACTCGTGCATAGAAACTACGCATAAACATAGCTCATGATGCCACTGTTGGGGAACGTAGCAATAATTCAAAATTTTCTACGTATCACCAAGATCAATCTATGGAGTCATCTAGCAACGAGGGAGGAGTGGATCTACATTCCCTTGTAGATCGCGCGCGGAAGCGTTCAAGAGAACAGGGCTGATGGAGTCGTACTCGTCGTGATCCAAATCACCGATGATCCTAGCGCCGAACGGACGGCACCTCCGCATTCAACACACGTACGGAGCAGCAACGTCTCCTCCTTCTTGATCCAGCAAGGGGGGAGGAGAGGTTGATGGAGATCTAGCAGCACGACGGCGTGGTAGTGGAAGTAGCGGGATTCCAACAGGGCTTCGCCAAGCGCTGCGGGAGGAGGGAGATGTGTCATGGGAGGGAGAGGGAGGCGCCAGGGCTTAGGTGTTGCTGCCCTCCCTTCCCCCCACTATATATAGGGCCAAGGGAGAAGGGGGGGCGCAGCTTTGGCCCTTCCTCCAAGGAAGGGTGCGGCCAGGGAGGAGTCCATCCTCCCCAAGGCACCTCGGAGGTGCCTTCCCCCTTTAGGGCTCTTTCTTTCCCTTATCTCTTGTCGCATGGGCCTCTTGGGGCTGGTGCCCTTGGCCCATACAGGCCTAGGCGCACCCCCTACAGCCTATGTGCCCCCCCGGGGCAGGTGGCCCCACCCGGTGGACCCCCGGGACCCTTTCGGTGGTCCCGGTACAATACCGGTGACCCCGAAACTTGACCCGATAGCCGAAATAGCACTTCCTATATATAATTCTTTACCTCCGGACCATTCCGGAACTCCTCGTGACGTCCGGGATCTCATCCGGGACTCTGAACAACTTTCGGGTTACCGCATACTAATATCTCTATAACCCTAGCGTCACCGAACCTTAAGTGTGTAGACCCTACGGGTTCGGGAGACATGCAGACATGACCGAGATGACTCTCTGGTCAATAACCATCAGCGGGATCTGGATACCCATGTTGGCTCCCACATGTTCCATGATGATCTCATCGGATGAACCACGATGTCAAGGACTTAATCAATCCCGTATACAATTCCCTTTGTCTATCGGTACGATACTTGCCGGAGATTCGATCGTCGGTATCCCGATACCTTGTTCAATCTCGTTACCGGCAAGTCTCTTTACTTGTTCCGTAACACATCATCCCGTGATCAACTCCTTGATCACATTGTGCACATTATGATGATGTCCTACCGAGTGGGCCCAGAGATACCTCTCCGTTTACACGGAGTGACAAATCCCAGTCTCGATTCGCGCCAACCCAACAGACACTTTCAGAGATTCCTGTAGTGTACCTTTATAGCCACCCAGTTACGTTGTGACGTTTGGCACACCCAAAGCACTCCTATGGTATCCGGGAGTTGCACAATCTCATGGTCTAAGGAAATGATACTTGGCATTAGAAAAGCTTTAGCATACGAACTACATGATCTTGTGCTAGGCTTAGGATTGGGTCTTTGTCCATCACATCATTCTCCTAATGATGTGATCCCGTTATCAATGACATCCAATGTCCATGGTCAGGAAACCGTAACCATCTATTGATCAACGAGCTAGTCAACTAGAGGCTTACTAGGGACATGGTGTTGTCTATGTATCCAGACATGTATCTGAGTTTCCTATCAATACAATTCTAGCATGGATAATAAACGATTATCATGAACAAGTAAATATAATAATAACTAATTTATTATTGCCTCTAGGGCATATTTCCAACAGGTATCAGAGCACACGCTGACTGTAGGACACGACCACTAAGCTAAAGACCTAGATCACTCTCTTCTCTTCTGACTTCTCATCTTTTCTACTATTTAGGATGGCGGATGCAAGGAACAAGTTCACACAACCGGATGAAGATACACCTTTTGGACGTCACTTGAAGGAAGTCACTAGATACCTGAACATAGGAGTACCAAGCTTCACGGGAACCTACAATGCCACTTTACCCGAAGAAGAGCGCTGGATGATTCAAGTTCAACTTCCAGGAAGGACGTTCATGCCAGTCACTGAGCCCATAGAGTTTTCTTTTGATGCACCAACTTGGAGTCTAGGAAAGAGTATGGCAGCTCACATCGCCATGGGACGCATTGGAGAAGTCTACCGCAAGGATCTTAAGGATACTATAGATCAGATTTGTGGGCGCCGAGATGAACACTGGGAGATGATCAGTACCAGGAAAGATAGATCAATTGCAGCTTTTATCCAAGAGTTAAACCAACACATTCGACGACAGGAGAATCAGATGTGCGCCGACATGATAGATCTGAAGAAGACTAAGACTAGAATCAAGGAACTGGAGGAAGAACTCAAGACTACACGTGAAGATTATGAAGAAGAAATGGAAGTATTGGTGGATAAGAATGCCGACCTAACAATGAAGTTAGCGATATTTATGGGAGGCCCGACGCCAGTAGAGGAAGACGAAGAACCCAAGGAGATTAGCCCGGAAGACTACATCATCATCGACGGCACCGACTCGGAAGCAGATAGTAGCGATGATGACTATGTTGATGAAGCAGGAGCAGATATTATGGAGTCAACAACCGTATAATATTTCTAGTAGACCACCTCATCAGTAGTAGTAGTCCACCATGTAAATATAGTAGTCCGAGCACTTTGCGATAGTTAGATCGATTGTATGCCTTTGTTTGTTTGAATGAAGTGAATTGTTTTCTTTTGCCTCATGTGCATATGGGTAGTGTTTTCTCTTTAGACCCCCTCTATTCTTATATCTCATCTTTTCTAAACCCTCAGATGCCTCCGAGACGTCACCCCGGATTTGCTTTTCCGCCGGAGCTCACCCAGTTGATCCAGCAGCAAAACACCTTGATGCAGTTGCTAGTCCAGAATCAGAATCAGGGGAACAACAACAACCCACCACCACCACCACCTGTTGACCACTTAGCCCGTTTTCTTAGGCTGAATCCGCCGGTGTTTTCCAGTAGCACCGAGCCGATAGTAGCAGATGATTGGCTCCGCAAGACAGCTAGGGAGTTGACCACAGCAGGATGCACAGATGCGGAGAAGGTGAAGTTTGCCGCACATCATTTAGAAGGACCCGCAGCATCATGGTGGGAGAATTTTACAGCCACCTTCCCAGTCGACACTGTCACATGGGACCAGTTTCAGCAGGCTTTCCGTACTGCTCATGTTTCAGCAGGAGCTATGGCCATGAAGAAGCGTGAGTTTCATAACTTGCGCCAAGGAGGACCGACAGTTGTCCAGTATGTGGAGGAGTTTAGTAAGCTAGCACGTTATGCCCTAGATGACGTTGCTACGGACGCAGCTAAGCAGGAGAAGTTTCTGGAAGGACTGAATGATGAGTTGAGCATGCAGTTGATGGTAGCAACCTTCAACAACTACCAGGAGTTGGTACATCGTGCTCTTATGATTGAAGGGAAGCAGCAGCAAATTGAGAATCGCAAAAGGAAGTATGGACAAGGAAAGTATAATTTAGGAGCTCAGCAGAAGCCACGTTTTACCCCTAGACCGGGAGGACATTTTCAGCATACCCATGGAGTAGGTAGCTCGCACAATCACAATGGCACCAAGAATGGTAATGGCAATGGAGGAAGCAATGGCCAGAACCGCACCAACCCCTCAACCCCAGCCAAGAAGGACTTGAGCCAAGTCATTTGTTATAAGTGTTCGAAGCCAGGACATTATGCCAATGAATGTCCTGAAGGCCAAAACGACAATGGGAGTTCTGGGAAGAAGCCGAACCCTTTCAACAGGGGACAGGTGAACCACGTTAGCGTGGAGGAGGTTGAAGCTCAGCCCGATGCAGTAATAGGTAAGTTTTTGGTTAAGTCATTTACTGCACTCGTTCTTTTTGATACTGGTGCATCGCATTCATACATCTCAAGGGGATTTGTGGATAAGTATAACCTACCAACCCAAGCCCTTAGGTCACCCATGTTAGTAACCTCGCCAGGAGCAGAGTATGTGGCTAGTCTATGGTGTGATCGGTTACCATTAAGGATGGGTAACTATGTTTTTCCCTCAGACCTAATAGTATTGGAATCTCAAGGATTGGATGTGATATTAGGCATGGATTGTTTATCAAAGTATGAAGGGAATATTCAATGTGCTAGTAAGTCAATTTTGCTTACCACACCATAAGGGAGAAGGATTAAGTATGTATCCCGACATGTGCCAAAGAGGACCCAGGTAAATTGCCTAACAGGAGTTGTGCAGGAGGAAGTACCAGTGGTAAGGGATTTTCCTGATGTATTTCCAGAAGAGTTGCCAGGCATGCCACCAGATAGAGATATTGAGTTTTTGATTGAGCTATTGCCAGGCACTGGGCCAATATCAAAGAGACCATATAGGATGCCAGCAAAGGATTTGGTGGAAATTAAGAAACAGATTAAAGAATTACTGGATAAGGGATATATTCGCCCAAGTTCTTCGCCTTGGGGATCACCAGTACTACTAGTGGAGAAGAAGGATGGATCGTTAAGGATGGTTGTTGATTATCGAGGATTGAATGAGGTAACGATCAAGAACAAGTACCCACTACCAATGATCAACGATCTGTTTGATCGATTGCAAGGAGCTAAGGTATTTTCCAAGATCGATCTGCGATCAGGATAGCACCAGTTGAAGATTCGAGAACAGGATATTCTAAAGACAGCTTTTACCACCAGGTATGGGCTGTATGAGTATACCGTTATGTCATTTGGTCTGACTAACGCGCCTGCCTATTTAATGAACATGATGAACAAAGTGTTTATGGAGTTTTTGGATAAGTTCGTCGTAGTGTTCATTGATGATATCCTGGTTTATTCGAAGAATGAAAAGGAGAATAAGGAGCATTTGCGTTTGGTACTTGGAAAGCTCAGAGAACACCAATTATATGCCAAGTTCAGCAAATGTGAGTTTTGGTTGAAGGGAGTAGGATTCCTCAGACACGTTATATCAGGAGAAGGTATAGCAGTAGATCCCGCTAAAGTTGAAACCGTGACCAAGTGGGAAGCCCCAACAACAGTTGGAGAGATCCGGAGTTTTCTTGGACTCGCAGGATACTATCGGAGATTTATTGAGAATTTCTCAAAGAGTGCGAAGCCTATGACGGAGTTGTTGAAGAAGCATACCAAGTTCATATGGACTGAGCAGTGTGAGGCTAGTTTCCAGGAGTTGAAGAAACGCTTGGTTACCTCACCAGTGTTGATTTTGCCAGACCAGACCAAAGATTATGAGGTGTATTGCGACGCTTCACGTCGAGGACTTGGAGCAGTGCTTATGCAGGAAGGGAGAGTTGTTTCATATGCCTCAAGACAACTGAAGCCTCATGAGTTGAATTATGCTACGCATGATTTGGAGTTAGCAGCCGTAGTGCATGCTTTGAAAACATGGAGACATTTCCTCATTGGAAATCATTGTGAGGTGTACATGGATCATAAGAGTTTGAAGTACATTTTCACACAGAAGGAGTTGAATCTCAGACAAAGGAGATGGTTGGAGCTTATCAAGGATTACGATATGAGATTGCATTATCACCCCGGAAATGCTAATGTAGTAGCTGACGCATTAAGCCGTAAGAGCCATTTCAATACATTAATGACGGGAGAAATACCAAGGAAGTTAGCAGAAAATCTTCATGAACTATGTTTGGAAATAGTTCCGAGAGGCTATGTAGCAGCGTTGGAGATTCAGTCAACTTTGATGGATAGAATCAGAGAAGCTCAGAAAGCTGACAAAGAGATTGCCGCTATAAAGGAGAAACTGAGCAAAGGAAAAGCTAAAGGATTTCGTGAGGATGAGCACGACACCCTATGGTTTGAAGACCGCGTTTATGTGCCCAAGGACCCGGAGATCAGGAAGTTGATACTGCAAGAGGCACACAATTCACCATATTCGATTGACCCAGGAAATACCAAGATGTATTTGGATTTGAAGGATATTTTTTGGTGGACCGGTATGAAGAGGGATATAGCGTAGTATGTAGCCGTTTGTGATGTATGCCAGAGAGTAAAGGCAGAGCATCAGAAGCCAGCAGGATTGTTACAACCATTGCCGATACCCGAATGGAAGAGGGATATGTTAGGCATGGATTTTATCACAGGATTGCCTAGGACTCGTTCAGGCTATGACTCGATTTGGGTTATAGTCGATCGATTGACGAAAGTAGCTCATTTCATCCCAGTAAAGACCAATTATACCAGTGCTAAGTTGGCAAAGATATACGTGACTAGGATCGTATGTCTGCATGGAGTTCCAAGGAGTATCGTATCAGATAGAGGAACCCAGTTTACCTCAAAGTTCTGGAAGCAGTTGCACGAAACTTTGGGAACCAGGCTAGAATTCAGTACAGCTTTTCATCCACAGACAGATGGACAGACCGACAGAGTAAATCAGATTTTGGAGGATATGCTGAGATCTTGTGTGCTAGATTATGGATCTAGTTGGGACGATAATTTGCCATATGGAGAGTTCTCTTACAACAACAGTTACCAAACCAGTTTAAAGATGGCCCCTTTCGAAGCCTTATACGGAAGGAGGTGCAGGACACCGTTGTCGTGGGATGAAGATGGAGACCGCCAGTTGTTTGGTCCTGACTTGATTAAGGAGTCTGAACAGAAGGTGAAATTGATTCGCGATAGGCTCAAGGTAGCCCAGTCCAGACAGAAGAGTTATGCGGATTCTAAACGCAAGGAGACAGTTTACGAAGTTGGAGACAGAGCTTACCTTCGAGTATCTCCACTTCGGGGAACAAAGCGTTTTGGAGTTAAAGGGAAGTTAGCGCCACGATTTGTAGGACCATATCGAATTTTGGAGCATATGGGAGAAGTGACCTACAAGTTGGAATTGCCCGAAGGATCGTCAGGAGTTCATGATGTGTTCCACGTTTCTCAGTTAAAGAAGTGTCACGCGGAAATGGCTGACATACCATTGAGAGACACAGTGCCTTTGGAAACTATTCAGTTGGATAACGATTTGACCTACGAGGAGAACCAAGTTAAGATCCTCGAGTTTGCCAGCCGAGTTACCCGCAGCAAAGTTATCAAGTTTTGCAAGGTTCAATGGAGCCACCACACGGAGGATAAAGCCACCTGGGAGCGAGAGGAAGATTTGCTCAAGGACCACCCTCACCTATTTTCTAGCCAACCCGAATCTCGAGGGCAAGATTCATCTTAAGGGGGGTAGGTTTGTAACATCCCAAATTTTCAATTTGGAATGTTATACATTAGATCATCATGCATATCATATTTTATTTGCTTTTGGGTTTTGATCCTAGAAAATTCTAAGCAACTCAAGGACCCACGGAGAGAGTTGGGGATTTCGTTATTTTCATATTTGAGTTTTCTCAAATTTTGGAAATAGGATCATTTGATTTTATTTATTTTATCATCAATTATTTCTATTACAAAAATATGAGAGAGGGAATAAAATGACTTTCCCAAAATATAGAAATATTGAGGATTTAATAATAAAATCAAATAATTTTTATTTCGGAGTTTTTCGGTGTTTTTATTTGAATTTAGGAAAAATGCGCATTTTCAAAATTGCATTTAGGGCCCAAATAAATGTTCACTTTGTCGGGCTTGATTTTAGAAGCCCGGAAAAATTTATTTCGGGATTTTTGGAGTCCGTTTAGTATTTCTTTTTATTTTTTTTCCGAGCGTAATTTTTTTTTAAACGCAACCGACTACGGGCCGTAACCGGCTAGGACTCCGCCTGGCTGGGGCTTTATAAGCCGCGCCTCAGGCCCGAGCCAGCCCACCAGCCGCCGCCGCCCTAACCCTAACCCTAGTCGCGCCCTAGCCGCCGCCAGCCGCCAGCCGCCGCCGCCGCCTTGACGCCGACCCGCCGGAACCGCCGCCACCGACGCTGCATGTCGCACGAGGTTCGCCGCACCTCGAAATCCGTGCCAGTTTTAAAAAAAAACGATTGGTTTTCATCGGTTTTATTTTTTTTCTTTGGTTTTTTCGGTTTAGGTTAATTAACGAATGTTCGTTTGTTAATCCGTTCGTCATTTTCTTTTCTTGGATTAAATCCGCAATTTTTCTGATCGCGATTCCTGATCCGATTTTCCTTTTAGTTTAACTTTTCGCTCGTTTATTGGAATCAGGCGATTCAAGTGCCTGGAGTTTCGTCTCGAAACCCTCTATCCGTTTCACCAACTTAAACAAGATTTTGCAACTGTAAAATTTGCCCTAGATCCAGATTTGTAGAACGAAGTTGTTTTCTTTCGCCGTTTGACTTTCGTTGCTTCGTTCGATTTGATTCTTTTTGCAAACCGGAGTTCTTAAGCTGAACCTTCTGGTTAGATCTCTTATTTTAGTTTTACCCGCGCATTAGATGAGTACTTATTGTATGCTTGTTTGTTTGTCTGCGATAGAATACCCGGAGTGCGCCGCTTGTTACTTCGAATCTCTAGGTTTCGCGGATCATCAGCAAGGCAAGTAACACTTTGATCATACCTTTTCTACTACCTAGTTTTATTGCATTAGATCTAATCCTCACACTTTGCATGATTAGGATCTAATTAAACTGTGGGATGGGAAGTGGTTGAGGTAGTACCTATTACCTATTTATTTTCAAACCTTTGGGAGTTACTTCCGCGTTTGCTTATTATGCCATGCTATGCTAGTAGACGTGGATTGGGTGAGTGATATCCATGACAAATGTGAGTTTGTTAATTAATGGTTTATCTAAGGTGGCAACTTAAACACACATCTGGGTGGATTGAGGCACCTGGGTATTCCAGGACTTGCCTGTTTTTCTTTATGGACCGCCACCCAGGCTCAAAGGGATCATGAGACTATTCATACTAGAAACTTCCATGTGCAGCCACAAGCTATTATGGGCTCTAGCATAGTTGACTAAGTCGTGCGAACTCTTACAGTGGTAGACTAGCAGATGTAGGGGATGTAGGTGGTACGGTCTACCCGATCGTAAGGTGCTAGCGCTTCTGAAAGACTATGTCTCGGCCATCCGTCTTCTCAAACACCTGGTAGTGCGAGAAACCAAACGGAGGCGATCGAGTCTTGTGGGGAAAAGTGCGCAAACCTCTGCAGAGTGTAATATACTAATCATGGTTAGCCGTGTCCCCGGTTATGGACATCTTGAGTATCTAGTACTTGGATTATCATGTGAATCTCATCATGTTACTTTAATTAATATTGTTGGGTTTTAATGATGTTACTTAATTGGGATTGAGAATGCTGTCAACCATTCTCAATGTTTAACAACCACCATTAGTTAAATAAAATTATTCCTTTGAAGTAGGGAAAAATTGGCTTTATGCAAAAACTGTAACCATAGAGCTTTCCACCAGCCAAATATGCATATAGTATAGCTGTTGCATTCCATTACTCTCTATGTGTTACCTTGCCATCATATTCCATGTGCTGACCCGTTTTCGGGCTGCAACGTTAATGTTGCAGACTTTTCAGACGACGATTTAGGAGTTTTTAGGTCGTGGTTCTATACGCAGTGATGCCGTTGGAGTTGATGGACTCACTTATCTTCCAAGCCTTCCGCTGTTATCGTTATTAGATGGCCTTAAGCCATATTTATTGTAATAAGTTCTCTTTTGAGACACTCGATGTAATAAGTGTGTGATTGCTACTCTGCTATAAATCCTCCGAGTACTGTGTGGTGTCAGCATTACTGATCCAGGGATGACACCGGAGCACAGAGATCAGACTGTTTGAGGTCTGGTCGCTACAACCGGAAGCTGAAATTTCCACCATGCTTGGTAATTACACTTTTAAGGGAGGAATACCAAAGAAACTTGGAGACCCAAGAGTACCTATTATACCATGCTCCATTAAAAGAAATTATATTAAAACTGCTTTATGTGATCTTGGAGCCGGTGTTAGTGTCATGCCTCTCTCTTTATATCATAGACTTGCTTGAATAAATTGACACCTACTGAAATATCTTTGCAAATGGCTGATAAATCAACTGCTATACCTGTCGGTATTTGTGAGGATGTGCCTGTTGTGGTTGCAAACGTTACTATTTTAACGGACTTTGTTATTCTTGATATTCCCGAGGATGATAGTAGGTCTATTATTCTTGGAAGGCCTTTTCTTCACACTGCAGGGGCTGTTATTTATTGCAACAAAGGCAATGTCACTTTTCATGTTAATGGTAATGAGCATACGGTACACTTTCCAAGGAAACAACCCCAAGTCCATAGTATCAACTCTATTGGAAAAATTCCATCGATTATATTTGGGGGTTTTGAATTTCCCCTTCCTACTGTTAAGAAGAAATGTGATATACTTATTATAGGGGATGTGCATATCCCCTTTGAGGTAACATAGTGTTATTCAAAATTTCTCCGGTTCCATGTTAATCGGAATGAGTTTGTTAACAAGACCCGATCAACCTTGTTAGTGGATTCTTTTTTATGAGCATGAGATGGATGAAACTAGAAGCACAACCTTCTGTACCCTCTTTATACTTTCTGTTGTTTAGTAGAAATAAAGTAAAAATAGTATTTTTCTGTCTGTTTCTTGGTTTATCCGTGCAATATAAAAATATCCCAAAATAGAAGTCATCAGAATGCCATGCCAATTTAATATGATTTTTTCGGAAATATTTGAGGATTTACTGTGCAAAAATCACCGCGGGGGGAGCTGCCACCTGGTCACGAGGGTGGAGGGCGCGCCCTACCCCCCTGGGTGCGCCCCCCCTGCCTCGTGGGCCCATGGTGGCCCTCCTCCACTTATTCCTGCACCCATCCTCTTCCTCTTCCTCACACAAACACGAAAAACCAACTCAAGCACGAGTTCCAGCCCTCTTTGCTGTGATTTTCGATCTCCTTGCTCAAAGCACCTCTCGCAAAACTGCTTGGGGAGATTGTTCCTTGGTATGTGATTCCCCCATTGGCCCAATTAGTTTTTGTCCTAGTGCTTTATTATTTGCAAATTTGTGTTGCATAGGTGACCATGTTCTTGAGCTTGCATGTCAAATTTATATGGTTCCAAGTAGTTATAATGCTTGATATAGGCTCTAGACACTTGTAGGAGTAGTTGCTATCAGTTTTATTGAACTTGGTTCACATTTGTTTGAAGTTACTAAAAATTTCAGATTATTTCAGAAAATAATGAAGAGACTTTTGAGGGGCTCATCGAGCCGAAGCTCAAAGGAGAAACAAAATGAAGAAGCTCAGAGGACCAAATATAATTTGCCTCGTACCGCGGAAATCCGGCCGTGTGAATGGCCTTCGGATAATTTCTTGAGAGAGGCCGGGATTTATGAGGACTTCTATTCATTGATTGAGAATGCCGGCCTCACCAACTTCGTCCGCGACCAACGTCCTCAGACCTTATCTCGTTATGTGGGCTGCCGTTCAAGCTTACCGGAATCCTGCACCAGCCCCGGAACCGAAACCACAAGATGAGCCTCCACGACAATCTGTTTATTCTTGGGATCCAGAGATGACTGCCAGCCAGTGGCAGTCAGAGTCTTCTTCATCACAGTATGATCCCAGCTATTCTTCGTTGCAGTACGACCCCAGCTACACCTATGGGTATCCACCAGGCTATCCCTGGCAATAGACCAACTTAGGCCAAAAGCCTAAGCTTGGGGGAGTACGTATTTCTCACCGACATTACATTTATGTTCACACACACTCATTGCTAGAAGTCGGTGCTCATACTCTTTCACTGTAATATCCATGCTAGTTTATTTTCTTTTTCCTGCTTTCTTCTTGTGTGTTTAATAAACCTTAAGAAAAACAAAAAAAATTAGTAATTTACTTTTCTGCTGTAGTAGTAATTAAAAAAAGAAAACCCAAAAGTATTTCCCGTTCTTCTTTTGCTTGTTGGGAGCTTTCGCGTGTAAATAGTTTTTATTTCTTTTCTTTTCTTTGGGGGTCAGTAGGAGAAGACCATGATTAAATTGTTGAAGTGGCTCTTATATGCATTATTGATTGATTTAACCAAGAGCCCATATTGCCTTGTCTTCTCCTGTTTATTGAATGCTCGCAGATTCCTGCTTAGTCCAATGCACGTGCACTCTTATTATTATTCACACTGTTCGGTCATGCAAGTGAAAGGCAATTATGATGATATATGATGGACTGACTGAGATGAGAAAAGCTGGTATGAACTCGACCTCTTTTGTTTTTGTAAATATGATGAGTCCATCGCTCTTGATTCAGCTTGTTATGAATAAACATGTTTGCAATGACAATTAGATATCATAGTTGCTTGTGCCATGCTTGATTAGCTATGAGTTATAATGGTTTACCTTGCATGCCAACATGCTATTGAAATGGTTATGATGTGGTATGATGGGGTGGTATCCTCCTTTGAATGATTTGAGTGACTTGACTTGGCACATGTTCATGCATGTAGTTGAAACAAATCAACATAGCCTTCACGATATTTATGTTCATGGTGGATTATATCCTACTCATGCTTGCATCCAATGTTTATTAATTTTAATGCATGTACATGGCTGTTGTCGCTCTCTAGTTGGTCGCTTCCCAGTCTTTTGCTAGCCTTCACTTGTACTAAGTGGGAATACTGCTTGTGCATCCAATCCCTTTAAACCCCAAAGTTATTCCAGATGAGTCCACTATACCTTCCTATATGCGGTATCTACCTGCCGTTCCAAGTAAATTTGTATGTGCCAAACTCTAAACCTTCAAATAAACATTCTGTTTTGTATGCTCGAATAGCTCATGTATCAACCAAGGCTGCCCTTATCTTCCATGTTAGGCGGGTTATTCTCAAGAGGAGTGGACTCCGCTCCACACTCACGAGAAAATGGCTAGTCACCGGGATGCCTAGTCCCATGCTTTATGCAAACTAAGTCAAAATAACTGCAAACAAAACTCCCCCTTGGACCTGATGTATGTTGGAGGCACTCGTTGTTTCGAGCAAGCCATGGATTGATGCTTGTTGGTGGAGCGGGAGTATAAACTTTACCATTCTGTTTGGGAACCGCCTATAATGTGTGTGACATGGAAGATATCGCCATCTCTTAGTTGTTATGTTGACAATGAAATATACCGCTCAAAATATTATTTATCGCTATTTGAAAAGCGAGCTCTGGCACCTCTACAAATCCCTGCTTCCCACTGCGAAGGGCCTATCTATTTACTTTTATGTTGAGTCATCACCCTCTTATTAAAAGCACTAGCTGGAGAGCATAGCTGTCATTTGCATTCATCACTATTAATTTATATTGGGTATGACTATGAATGGATCTCTTTAACCATGAATTACAATGTCTGGTCAGTCCTTGATCTTTAAAGGTGCTCTACATTTATGTTTTGCTGTCCCGGAAAGGGCTAGCGAGATACCATCTTGTTATGTCATATTATGATTGTTTTGAGAAAGTGTTGTCATCCGAGATTTATTATTATGACTCGCTAGTTGATTATGCTATTGATATGAGTGATCATGAGACCTGAGAATTATTGCAAATGTGGTTAGTTATGATATTTTCTGAAAACTTGAATGCTGGCTTTACATATTTACAACAACAAGAGCAAACAGAGTTTGTAAAAGTTTTTTTTCTTTCTTTCAGTTTGTCAACTGAATTACTTGAGGACAAGCAAGGGTTTAAGCTTGGGGGAGTTGATACGTCTCCGTCGTATCTACTTTTCCGAACACTTTTGCCCTTGTTTTGGACTCTAACTTGTATGCTTTGAATGCAACTAACCCGGACTGACGCTGTTTTCAGCGGAATTGCCATGATGTTGTTTTATGTGCAGAAAACAAAAGTTCTCGGAATGACCTGAAACTCCATGAGATGTCTTATAAAAAATAATAAAAAATCCTCGTAAAAGATGAAGACCAGGGGGCCCACACCCTGTCCATGAGGGTGGGGGGCGCCCCCCCCCCCTAGGGCGCGCCCCCCTACCTCGTGGGCCCCCTGGACACCTTCTAACGCCAACTCCAACTCTATATATTATCTTTTGGGGAGGAAAAAATAAGAGAGGAGAAATCATCACGTTTTACAATACGGAGCCGCCGCCAAGCCCTAAAACCTCTCGGGAGGGCTGATCTGGAGTCCGTTCGGCGCTCCGGAGAGGGGGATTCGTCGCCGTCGTCATCATCAACCATCCTCCATCACCAATTTCATGATGCTCACCGCCGTGTGTGAGTAATTCCATCGTAGGCTTGCTGGATGGTGATGGGTTGGATGAGATTTATCATGTAATCGAGTTAGTTTTGTTAGGGTTTGATCCCTAGTATCCACTATGTTCTGAGATTGATGTTGCTATGACTTTGCTATGCTTAATGCTTGTCACTAGGGCCCGAGTGCCATGATTTCAGATCTGAACCTATTATGTTTTCATGAATATATGTTAGTTCTTGATCCTATCTTGCAAGTCTATAGTCACCTACTATGTGTTATGATCCGGCAACCCCGAAGTGACAATAATCGGGACCACTCCCGGTGATGAACATAGTTTGAGGAGTTCATGTATTCACTATGTGCTAATGCTTTGTTCCGGTTCTCTATTAAAAGGAGGCCTTAATATCCCTTAGTTTCCGCTAGGACCCCGCTGCCACGGGAGGGTAGGACAGAAGATGTCATGCAAGTTCTTTTCCATAAGCACGTATGACTATATTCGGAATACATGCCTACATTACATTGATGAATTGGAGCTAGTTCTGTGTCACCCTATGTTATGACTGTTACATGATGAACCGCATCCAGCATAATTATCCATCACTGATCCAGTGCCTACGAGTTTTCTATATACTGGTTTACGCTTATTTACTTTCCCGCTGCTACTGTTACAATCACTACAAAATACCAAAAATATTTACTATTGCTTGCACTACTCTTTTGTTATCGTTACCACTACTACATATTACTGTGCTACTGAACACTTTGCTGCAGATACTAAGTTTGCAGGTGTGGTTGAATTGACAACTCAGCTGCTAATACTTGAGAATATTCTTTGGCTCCCCTTGTGTCGAATCAATAAATTTGGGTTGAATACTCTACCCTCGAAAACTGTTGCGATCCCCTATACTTGTGGGTTATCAACTAGCACCTAGGCGCAAGAGGAAACAAACATTAGGGATAATGCTCGATAGGTTAACTAAATCTAGAGGAGGAAGAATGGAGATCCGTTTTGAGGCAGGTTTAAAAAGGCCATGTGATGCTACAGAGTTAGGCAAGTTAGTATCAGAGGCAGCGGTTGCTGTTAGGTGTCATGTATGTTTCCTCCCAACATGGATTCAACACAGGAATGACAAAGACGAAACCCAGTTCAACACCTTCCTCGACCATTTATCTATAAGTATGGTTATGTATGGAAACTAGTAATATCGTCTTGCTCTGTCCAATACTTTCTAGGTTGCTGATAATGAGACTCCCATAATTTTCAACAGATGAGGTTCAAGTTGGATAGCCAAGATGATGCAACCAGACAAGCTTGCACCCATGTTTTCAAGTCTGCTCTGCGACAGTATCGGTATAACTTGAGGAAAACTCACTTTGAAGGCAAGGCAAACAGTGAACTTGCCCAAACATCTCCAGTGGAAAATATATCTGATGAAGCCTGGAGAGGCCTTGTTAAACACTGGTCTGATCCGAAGTATCAGGTACATTATATATATGTGATCAGATCACATGTTGAAGTCCTATTTACGCATGTGCCACACAAATCTATCTTCTTGTACGTGAACTGTTCAAAGAACAAGGCCAACCATACGAAAGTGAAATTCCAACAGACAACAGGATCTCGTAGCTATATTGCACACTGCGAGGCTCTTGTAATTAGCTATTGTTTCACTCTTTTTGATGTACCATATTATCAGATCTATATTGACTTGTTCCAAATGCAGAGGAAAGCCCGCAAGGACCAAAAAGTACTTGAACCAAATGATGTTGAAATCTTCAAGGACTGTCACACCAGCAAGAACGGCATGACTACACCAGTCAAAGCCGCTGTTGTAAGTCCTTAATCCTCATGCCTTTTAACTACTACTTACTCTGACTTGTGCCTTGAACTGCATGGTTTGCAGCCAATGTCTATTACTCTTTTCAATTTTATACACAATTGTCTTAGCGTATCATTGCACCTTACAAGGTTTAAAAGAGAGGAGTGATGTTCCTTTGATCTTGACCTGTAATCTAGTTCTGTGCTGGACTTTCCCACGCAATGTTACAATTGCCTGTTTTTCTGTTCTCAGTTGTTTTGTGATATGAATGATGTCATACTATGCTTACCGTATTATAAACTTCATCTCTTTATCCTTAGCCCTTAATACAGTGTGAAGAAATAGACAATACATTAGCGACGGTACATGGTCATATGTTTGGAACCTAATTTTATTATGTAGTTTGCAATAAAATACAACTAATATTTTACATGGGTTCACCAGAATAAGTTCTGTATATAGACCAAAGCTATTTTGTTTGGTTTTGCTGCCTCCTTAATATCTTCTATTCTGGTACTACTAATGTAAAACCTCAACTTTTCAGTGAGCTATGGAAAAAATGGTGGAACCGCCACCTTCTGAAGGTGGCGAGGCAACTATAACTGCAATGTCAGCTCTTGCTACAATGGGTCAATACATGTCCACTAACAGTGCCAAAAGCACGTTCCTGCGTAATACTGGGTTGGTTGTTAAGGCAATCTCATCCAAACTGCCTCATGATCAGGATATGCAAGCTCAAAACAATGTTGTATCTGCGCTCCAGACACAAGTCCATTCCCTAACAGAGACCCTTTGTGAAACAAGGAGAGACATTGTTCGATGTTGTCAAGATATGCACGGTTTTGAAACCAGACTATCAGACATTTGCTATGTTGTTTAGGAGCCTAGGAGAACTGAAGGCGAAGGTTATGGTGCTCCATCGGACAATACAGCATGAAAACGTAACAGTCAGGTCAAATGAACTGAGCTTCTGAACTTCTGGTGGTGCATTTATCTTCTAGACTATTAACTTTTATGCCAACCTTCCTTTTTTTTATAGTTGTAATTTGTTTTGGTGCGATAAAAAATTTGTTCTTAATGTGCAGCCACCGGCTGAAGAAAACAGCAAGCAATTCTTGTATAGTGTAGGGTGTTCCCTATATTTGCACTGGTGGCGAACTTTGATGCCCAGTGGATGTAATATGTGTAATAGCCGTGATAGCCTAGCGTAAGTTGCTTGCTTATTTATTTCCTTATTGTCTTGTTTATTTGTTTTCTAGTAGTTAGTGTAGTTCTTTTTCCGCGGTTTGCTAGTGGCCACAATAACCTATTTTTTAAAACTAGGCCACATTAACCATGGGCTACATATTTACTGTAGTTAACATGGGCCTCCTACGGGCCGTAGAAACAATGGGCCTTCTACGGGGCATAGAAACAATGGGCCTTATACGGGCCGTAGACACAATGGGCCTTCTACGGGCCGTATCATCAATGGGCCTTCTACGGGTCGTATTATCGGTTGGCCAAACATGGGCCAATAACAGACCAGATTATGGCCGTAAATGGGCTAGAGTTGAAATCGTCCGTTCATGGGCCGACCATAACGGGTCGTCGTTAATCGGCCGTATTTGATGACGCTATGAAAACTTCCCAACGTATTAATGGGCCACAAACGGGCCGACTATAACCACGGGCTGAATTTGGCCCACAAGCAGAAAATGACAGTAACGGGCCGTAAGTAAATGAATGCTGGAAATGAGCCCAAGAATAAATGGGCCCTATAAGGCCGAAAGATAACATGGGCTGGAAACGGCCCAACTGAATAATGGGCCGTTAATGGGTATAAAGTGATACACTGTTCATTACAGGCCAGGTTTACCACGGGCCGTTAAGGGGCTGAGGGTTACTAAGGGCCTCATATGGGCCGAAAGACTTCATGGGCCATACATGGGTCAGAAGTTAAAACGGGCGAGAATTATATTGGACGGCCCAGATGATGCTACTAGGCCTAATTCGGATAGGCTGTAAACGGGCCCTGGGTTAGCGGGCTATAAATGGGCTATATGCGAACAGGCCGTTAACAGGCTTGTCGTGGGCCGGCCATGTGTTGACGTATCATAGGCGCTTTGGGTCCAATGAGTGGATGACATCTATCCCAACGGTGAGCCGACACGTGTTTCCTCCAGCCAATGATGATTTTACACATGGAAAATACCCATTGGTCGGCGTTGTTAATGGGTTATGGGATCCAAAACCGGACCCGATAGATTAACAGTGTTCCGTTACGGTGGATGCCACGTGTCGGTCACCCTTGACGAAAGCACTTCTGTGACGCGCGATTTATCGTCATCGAAGTGGACACTTCCGTGATGATAATTTTGGTAATGTCATGGAACACTTCTACGACAGCACATGTATGACTATCTTGATTCTTTCATAAATTTGTCATGGATGTACATGCATGACAGAAAACGTGACCTACTGTGACAAACACGTATCATCACGGAAGTGTCTTTTTTTGTAGTGAAACCTTTTGCAACAAGTCAACCTTTGTAGACACTAACATTACCGTCAGCGCCACACTACTAGGAAAAGGCCTACTAATGGCGCACCTAATTTGGCCATTAATGGCGCATTAGTGGTGCGCCATTAGTGCCACGCCATTAGTATATTTTACTAATGGTGCACCACTGGTGCGCCATTAGTATCTGGTATACTAATGGCGCACCTCAGATGCGCCATTAGTATATACAACAGTGCGCCATTAGTATGCCTCCCAGGGGGTCATGTATACCCAGGTGCTTTGGCATACTAATGGCGCACAGCAACAGGATGCGCCATTAGTAACTTCGGCATACTAATGGCGCACTGTTTAATGATGCGCCATTAGTATCCTTTGGCATACTAATGGCGCACTATGATGTGATGTGCCATTAGTATGAATATTAGTTTTTTTATTTTTTAATTTTCTGTTTTTTGCACAGGTTACAAAATGTATAATTGGACAAAATATAGACAGCACACATTAACAACAGATTCATCGAATACAATAGAAGATTAGTCTCTGAATACAATTCATCATTTTAGTCTCCGAATACAATTCATCATATTAGTCTCCGAATTGAAAAGACCGAACAAAGATAGAACATTATATTACAAGTCTCGAGACCGCGAGCTTGTCTTCACATTACAAGTCGATATCGATCATCTAAACTACCATCACATAGAAGAGAGCTGCGGTCATCACGATGAGCATCATCACGATGAAACTCGTCTTCATCCGGTTCCTCCAACGCTCCCTCCCCTCTCCCGCTAGATAGCGGGCGTATCTAGATTCAGCCTCGGCCCTAGTGGCATACCCTTTGTAACTATTACAGCTGAATCGGTGAACCTGTCTCCGACACTCCTCCCAGTCGTCGTAGACTCCGGGAACCTTACCCTTGTACACGACATACCACGGCATCGCTATGCAGTAGCCAAACGAAAAGTTAGTACCAATTCACAGACAATACATAAGCAATATATAAGTATGCAACAGAACGATCGGAAGAGAAAAGCAAGACATTAATAGCATCGATTACATCTAAATTGAACGACTCTTGAAACCAAAGAGACATACTACAAGTTCATTAAAGTTTAATTACAACATGAGCCAATTGATGTTTCAGAACTAGACACAGCATCACTGCTTTCGACTCGACTCAAGGGACCAGAGCATGGATGAAGCCGCCGTCTATCGTGGGAGTCATGAAACAACGGGCGTTGTCAGCCTGCATTTGTAGGATTGTGTCGATGTCACTGTTGGACGGTTGATTTCTGAGGTAGAACTGCCCCGACGTACGAAGGACATCTTGATGGATGATTTCCGCACACTCCGACTAGATGCGAAAGAATTCTTGTCTGATGTCCGCGTCCTGGATTGCCGACACGCTCGCGGCCCAATCTTTGAGTCTACTTGGTAGCAGAAGTTGATGATGGTCCCGTACGATCACCCGCATGTGATGGATGGCGTAGTAGGCACCCTTCTAACCGCCAGGCGGCTGCTTGACGCAGCAGAATGTCGTATTGTGGGAGAACATGTGCTTGTCGTACTTATGAATAGGCCTGGTGAAGGTGCCTCCAGATTTGACGTAGCCGGGGAGAACATCATCAAGAACCTTCTTGACATTTGTGTAGTCTACGTTCGACTGACGGTCCGGGTCGAAATACGTGGCCATGGAATATTTGGGGCTTAGGAGGATGAGCGTGCAATGTGTGACACTGCAGAAAACACGGAATGTTAAAAGAAAACCGATTGAAATCTAAGAATTCATATGTTACGGGGCAGTTGAGGGGAGGACTTACTCGGGAAAGTAAGGCACGAGGAAGTTATCCTTATCTTGGTTTGCCAGAATGACGCCTTCGAGGTAAGAACTCGCGACTTGCTGGTCCCCAGCGCTGCCCAAGATCTTGGCACGCATGTAGAAGGGGTCGACTATCACGATGTTCGGGGTCTTGTCGCGAATGATCCGCATCTCCATACTCAGCGAAAATAGCCGAACGAAGGTGTAGTGCAGTGGATGAAGGTTCAACATAGCATGGATGTCATCAAACCGCAGGACGATCGTACCCCCGATGGAGTTATCCACAAAGCCCTTGCCCTCTGGCACCTTGGCCGCGAAAACCGGGTATGCCACATCCTTCTCTCCGAGATGCCGCTTCTCCAAAGAAAGAACAATGTCATGCAGACTCCGCATAGCACCGGTTGCAGCATCGAGCATATTTCTCGGTAGCATCGTCCTACCCGCCACATGCACCCTCCTCGAGATATCCTCAGGTGAAGGTGGCCCGTCCTGAGCATGGATCGTACTCGGTGCCGGCTGGCCCGCACCCTTGTTAGTCTTTCTTTTGTGTTCCTTCTTCTTCTCCTGTAATGGGACCGAGTTCTGCTCACAGACCGCCTTCTTGAGTGTGTTGGGGCTGATAATATTTCGCACCTCGCCTATCTAAGGCTCGGTGAAGTCGGCAGCTGGAGGCGTCTCCTGAGAGCTGAATGGCAGACGACGCCTGTTGCAACTTGGCTTCTCCGGGGTACCAGCTAGATCGCGCACGTCTTTTGTTGGGTTGGGTTCTTGAGAAGGAGGCCCCATGAAGTCGCCACCGTACCCATGATCGGCAAAGTACTGATCGACGTTGGCAAATGTATCGTCGTCGTCGTCGTTCTGATCCTGTGCCATATGCATGTTTGGATCCAGTGGCATAGGGATGTCCGGCACCGTTGTGGCGGTCTTGCCATGGGGCCGACTTGGCGCCGGCACGACTGGCGGTGTTGTCTTTGGGGTGGTGTCCCCCGCCCCCAAACAAATCTGGCTCTTCGACCAAAGCAGGGGCCAGCTCAGGCAGGCGCTGAGGGTCATCACGTCATCATCGTCGGCCCCGACGGGTCGAATCGGAGGTAACAACTCGTCGCAGCCTGGCAGCACCCGAACCAGTTGAACCCTAAACAAGTTGGGTGGCATCTGGGTACCGTGGAACAAGGGGTTGCCCGGTTGAACGATTTTGCCCTTGGCGACATCGACCAACTCGTTGTTCACGAAGTGCAGGAGAGTGCACGAAACATCGGCGGCGCCCTGCGAAAACATGTAGGGCGTCAGGGATGCCCAGTCAAAGGCAAGGAGATGAAGTCCTCGGCCGAGAGAGGCTTAATTAGTTACCGTGATGATGGCGTCGAGCTCGGCTAATGTCGAGGCACCGCCAACGGCGGGCGTGTAGTTGACGGAGGGGCCGCTTGCTGCAGAGGTGCCGGCCGGCGTACACCCGGGTGCATTAAGCTCCCGTGCCGGCGCCGGAGACACCAATGGCCCCGCCATCGCGTTCTGCGAGTTGCTGGCCGTGAAGCTAGGAATCGGGGGCGGCCCCTATTGGCCGCCCGCAATCCACGCACTAATCCCCTGGATCAAGGTAGGCACAATGGCGGTGATCGTTGCTCCGAGTTGTTGTTGCACTTGCTCTTGGACAATCTCCGGAATCCGCGCCACCTGTGCCCTGAGTTCTTGAACCTCGCGCGCCTGGCTTTCCGAGCTGGTCTTTTTCTCCTTTCACCCACCAGTGTTATAGTATGACGACCATTTTGTCGACAAGCCTTTGCCAGCCACACGACCAGCTAACGTCGGCTTATTGAGCTTATCCTGGTTCTTCATTATATTCAACGCCCTATTTAGAGTGGTGTCCCAAGGGTTGCTCTTAGTCGACCCCGCGCTACTGCTTTCAGTCGCCTGCGGAAGGAATGTGAACCATTTAGAAATTTGGCTTCATTAATTAGAATGCGACCATATGGAGCTAATTACGCGGGGGTGTATTCCTTACCAGAACAAGCTCAAGCGCCCTGGTCTTCGGATCCGTGGTAAGCTCCTTTGTTTTCGGGTCCTTCTTGTACCGGGCCCTGACAAAGTTCCTGGTCTGCTTGTCACCGTATTTATCGAAGAGGGGCGGTAGGCCTTGCTCGGCACGGTCCGCCTCCTCCTTGTCCCATATAGCCTCCGCCACTCTGTAACCGCCGGGAACGAGTGTGTGTTCCCCTAAGTTCAACTCCCGCATTTCTTTCCCCCACTTACTTGATTCGGAGTTTGCGGTGCTTGAGCAATTGATCTTGAAGTCGTTGTAGTCATCTTCGGTGATCGAAGGATTTTTCTCCTTGATCTTCTCATAACTCTCACCTTTCTCGATCATTCTCTTCACATTGCTTTTCCAAGTAGACAGGGCCTTGCTCATCTTCGTGAGGGCAGCATTCTTCACTTTATTCTCTTTGAGGCTTCTGTTTTCAAATTCAGCGGGGAACTTGTATCATTCGTGCAGCTTCGTGAAGAGGAGGTTGCGCAAATTCCCTCAGTCAGGATGCCTCAGGTTCTCGGTGTTGATCGAGACGGTGCTCCGGAGAATGCACCCGAGCTGAAGCGAGTACCCCTTGACTATTCGTTCAGGAGCCGTTGGATTCCCGTCGGAGTCCACTTCAGTAACTTCCTCCTTGAGGGTGCGGAGCACGGTCGGGTGCCGGTCCTTCCGTTGCCTCTTCGGTTGGCTGCCATCTGTGCGTGCGCCGCCATCATCAGTGGTGGCATCCTCGGCGGCACCATCAGTGGTGGCATCAGTGGGGTCATCCTCGGCGGTACCATCAGTGGTCTCAGGATCGGTGGGGAAGGCGGCGTCCTCATACAAGTGAGGTTGTTCCTCCATCTCCTGGGACAGCTTCCAGAATGCCTTGCCGCCCGAACCCCCGGCCTCATCGTTGTTGGCCATGTTTCTCTCTAAATAGGAACAAAGTTTGGTCAAAAAGTTGGTTATTGTCAAGGAACAAGATCATGGTCTCATCATTTAGGGTTTGTCGACACCGAGGCATCCTAAAAGCTAAGCTTTTATCATTGAGGGTTTTTCGACGCCGAGGCACCCTAAAAGCCTAAGCTTTCATCATTTCGGTTTTTATCGACACCGAGGCACCCTAAAAGCCATGCATTAGTCACAAGTACGCTGGGGCACTTGATCCTACTTAATTAACTACTAAGATACCCCGGCCCATGCATTAGTCACAAGTACCCCATATGTCCTATTTTTAGCAAAGTCATGCTAAAATTCACGGAAAATTTCAGCATGACCTTTGCTGAAAATAGGACATATGGAGTACCCGAATTTGCCGGAACGGAAGTTAATCAACATTCCAACAAACTCAAGGGCCTCTCGGGTGGACAAGGCAAAAAAGGCCTCCATCACAACATGGAAAATACATTGGCATGTGAAGAGGTGAAACAATATATGCATCTCCAAGCAGTATCATTCAACATTTTGGACAAACCACTACAAGCAATACTGGACCATTTCTCCCCCAATACCTCATAGCAACATTATTTGGGTACCTATATGGTATTAACATGCCATTCTCTGTCAACAGAAGTAGCACAAAATCATTCAAGTACCAGACAGCTGACAGACATTGATCAACTGACAGAAGTAGCACATTCACCTATATGGTACTGACAGAACTTTTTGGCCAACACTCATAACACTGATCAACATTTCTCTAACTCAGACTACTTTACACTGATCAACTGTTCTAATGGAGGAGAGGAGGAACAGCTGAGGTGGCTACTCACATCTACTTCTGGTGGGTGCTGAGGTAGGACTTCTCGCAGTACTCGGAGGCGGAGTAGAGCTACGGCCGCAGGTTCTTGAGCTCCTGCATCAAGCATGGCCACAACGCTCAGTTTATCTACCATAGACAGTTTAGCAGAAACAAAAGCAACACACACATGTCTATGAAGTATCTGAATTTTGCAACTTTATTGTGTCTGAAATAGCTTTACTCGATGGTGTACATGCAGATCTCAGTTTCAAACTGGAATAATTTACAAGCAGTTTCAAACTGGATACATATGACTGTGCCATTCTAAGATTAAAAGGAAGACACGAAGAACTTAATTAGATAAAGCAGTGTCAGCTTTCCTAAGACAAGTATCAGCAAAGCATACACAAAAAGTATCCAAAGCAATAAGCACCAAAACATTACTACACACAAAATATCCAGTCTACATACATATGCCTTCTAAATCTTCCATGCTTCTAAATGAAGGTCAAAATAGAATAATGCACACAACATCGACACAATAATTATGGACCCATGTTTGTGGAAGCTCGATATACAGGAAGCAATGAAAGATTATTTTAACTGAACCAAAAGAATGCTAGATGTGCATTCTAATTGAACCAAAAGATGCTGCTGCTGCATATACATACAAACAAACAGAAGCAAAACTAGGTGATGTGTAAGTAGACTATAATTTAGGGCAGCAAGTAATCACCAAAACAGAGGAGGCGTGCTAGGAGCAGATTGGTGCTAACCAAATCCAATGATTGGCGGTAAAGATCATTCATTGTTAATTGTTGATTTAGCAACAGGAGCATGCTAGTAATCAAATCTACCGAGGAGGAGCTTATTTGGCAGCAAAGGATTGTCGTCCCATTCTACGAATCCAAACCGGAGCGAGCCTTTTTGTCCCCGTAAGTAAATATAGAAGACAAGAGCAGACCATCCTTTGCCTCTAAGGACGAGGTACTGGACTTGAATATCTCGAGAAGATAATAATAGTAATGTAGAAACAATGGAAGATAGAATATTTCTTGGAGGTGGTGAAAAAGCCAGCCAGACCAGAAACGCTCACATTAACTACACATACATACATGCATACATAACACACACATATGTATATTCCCTGCCCTCCCATGTATAGTATGTAACAAGGATGGACCATTTCCATGATTATGCAGAAGAAGAGAAAGACCTGCAATCAGATCGGATTGCATTTGTGGAGTTCATCAACTAAAGCAGAGCGAGGTACTGAACTTGCATCTTGAGAAAACGCAAATGTAGCAACAATTACAAGATAGATTATATATCTTGACCATATAGAGCAACAGCCAGCCAGACCAGCGATACTGAAAAGCTAACTACACGTGTGGGCATGAGTTGCAAACCTAAAACTCTGAATTTCCGTTGCCAATACAAGTCTGAGTCTGAAACCTGAAACTCTTTGGTGTACCTACCTCCCCCCCAAATGGATCTCTTCCCTGTTGCCTGCAAAACTGAAAGTTAAGTGTTGGAATCAATCATCAAGACAAGACAACAAGCTGGAGATGAATGTGCAGTTTTGTGAAGAAGGAACTATAAAAGTTTGAGATTTGTGTCTCTGGTCTGAAGATATAAGTTGCAGCAGGCCTTGGAATGCGGCATGGACAATGTAAGCGTGAGAGGGAGGAACCCTAATGGATCTAAAAGAAGAAGAAGGAGGAGAACTTACTTGGGCTGATGAGGCGGCGGGGCAGCGGCGTCGGGGCGGCGTCCAGGCGGCGTCGAGGCGGCGGGGCAGCGGCGTCGAGACGTCGAGGCGGCGTCGGGGCAGCACCGAGGTGTCGAGGCGGCGGGGCAGCGGCGTCGGGGCGGCGTCGAGGCGTCGAGGCGGTGGGGCAAAGGGGATCGAGGGCGAGGGCGAGGGAGATAGAGGGGATAGGTTAATTTGGGTCGGGGAGGAAATATGGATGGGGGCGGCACAATACTAATGGCACACCACCCCTCGGTGCGCCATAAGTACATCCATACTAATGGCGCACCTCACCGTGGTGCGCCATTAGTATTTTTTTTTGATTTCTGCTCGAGCCAAAAGGTTATCTTCCACCTGACCTGATCCACACCAAGTTCCCTCTACTAGCTCGACTGGTCAGCAGCCAGTTCTCACACCAGGAGGTCCTGGGTTCAATTCCCAGGCTCCACAAATTTTTTTATGCATTTAAAATGATGTTTGATACTTATTTGTGTTTAAATATGTTCAAACTTGTTTAAATCATAACAATAATTTTTTTTTTATAAGACAGTAATAATTTTTTTAAAAATATCATCAAACAGTAATGCCGGTGGAGCGGGGGAGGGTGCGCGGGGTGCGGGGTGCGGGGGGTCGGCGGCGGCGGTTGAGTAGGGGAATCGAGGGTGCGGGGGGTCGGCGGCGGCGGCCGGTGGACCGGGGGGTGCTCGGCGGCGAGGGGGACCGGATCTGGCGATGTGGGATAGAGATCGAGATGGAGGGGGATCGAGATCGAGTGTCCATGAAATTTAAAAATATTCATGATAGTTCAAAAAGTGCCCATGAAATACAATCGAGAAATGAAGGCTACGATTTAAATACAATCGATCTTAGCTAGCTATCTGTTCACAATATTCTTGCCCTTCTTTTTCGCAAATGGAGTTCTTCTGTGGAACGGACGTCCTTTAGGTAGGGTGGTCCTGCTTCTTCTTATGGTGTATGCTGCTACTTCATCATCATCGTCATGTTCGATCCTCGGGTCGCCGTACTTGCCGAAGTCTTGCTCATTGGCTACTCCATCCATTCCGATGATCTTCCTTTTGCCTCTCCTCACGACAACACGGCTGGGCTTTGACGGGTCGGTAATGAAGAAGCATTGGTCCACTTGGGAAGCCAGTACCCATGGCTCATTTTTCGCGGTGACGTTTGCACCCGCGGTCTTGGATTTGGCTTCGGGTATAACCATGGTGGTGAAATACCGGTCTTCTTTTAGGACGCTCTTGGCCCATCTGACACGGAACATCAGGACCTTCTCTCCAGCATAGCTCAGCTCCCAGATCTCCTCGATCCTTCCATAGTATCTGTCCTTGTCGTTACAGGTGTAGGATTCCATCGTTACCCCGGAGTTCTGATAACCATCGCTCTTCATGTCCTTGGCCTCAGTGTAGAATGTGTAGCCGTTGATATCGTATGCCTCATAGGTCATCAGGTTGTGCTCAGCGCCCTGTGACAAGGCGAATATGAGTTGTTCTTCCGCGGAAGAATCCTCATGTAAAGGGTACGACAGAAGCTTCTGCTTGAACCAACGCGTGAAACATGAGTTGTGCTCTTTGAGTATATCTCCGTCCGTCCTCTGTTGGCCTCGGTCATTGTACGTCTTCTTAATAAAGGTTTTGTGCTCTACCACCCAAGGATCGACCACGTCTATGTGTTGTAGCGCGACTAGGTTTGCTCTTTCAAAGTCGGCGAGTCGACCCTCGAAGTCGACATGCATTTCGCGACGACCCTCACGGTGACCCCATCCAGCGAGCCTGCCGAGGTGCCTGTTGATGGGCAGACCAACAGGGTTCTCGATGCCTAGATAATTCGTGCAGTAGGAGATGCACTCTTCGGTCAGAAAGCCCCTGGCTATGCTTCCCTCTGGACGTGACATGTTGCGAACGTATCCTTTGATGACACCATTCATCCTTTCGAACGGCATCATGCTGTGCAGGAACGTCGGCCCGAGTTGGATGATATCGTCCACGATATGGACCAGTAGATGCACCATAACGTCGAAGAATGCGGGCGGGAAGTACATCTCAAGCTCGCATAGTATCACCACGATCTTTTCCTGTAGCCTTCTGAGTTGCCTCACGCCAACAGACTTCCGAGAGATGACGTCGAAAAAGTTGCATAGGCCAAATAGGGTTTCACGGACGTGCTCGTCCCTGATCCCACGGATTGCAACTGGAAGTATCTGCGTCATCAGCGCATGACAGTCGTGAGACTTCATCCCGCTGATCTTCTGCTTCGCTGGGTCTAGGTATCTGCTTATCTTCCCTGCGTAACCGTAAGGAAGTTTTACTCCTACGAGGCAGGTGAAAAACTGCTCGATCTCCTCCTGACTTAGAGTGAAGCACGCGGGAGGGTAGTCATTTCCGGTCTTCTTGGCCTTTTTGCCTTTGCGACGACTTTCCGTGTCCTGCTTCGCCTCATCATCATCATCATCATCATCATCATCATCATCATCATCATCATCATCATCATCATATATAGCGTGAAGCTCCTGCCTGATGCCCATTGATTTCAGGTCTGCCCTTGCTTTCGGCCCATCTTTGGTCCTCTCTGGCATGTTGAGCAGGGTACCAAGCAGACTCTCGCACACGTTCTTCGTGATATGCATGACATCAAGGCTGTGAGGCACACGGTGGATCTTCCAGTACGGCAAGTCCCAGAAAACAGACCTCGTTTTCCATACCTTCAGCAGCGGCTCTGGCGCCTTTCGCTTCTTTCCCGGCTCTGGCGCCTTTTGCTTCTTTCCCGGCAGTCGGCAGTCTTTCCAATTTTTTCAACAGCTCGTCTATTTCCTCGCCGCTCCTCGTACGCGGGCATCCTCGGGGTTCGGTTTCACCATCGAACAGATCCTTGCGTTTTCTCCACGGGTCATCATCGCGAAGCCACCTTCGATGTCCCATGAACACGGTTTTCGAAGACCCGGGATCTCTATCTAGCTGGCGATACGTTGTGTCATCCATGCACCTGACGCATCCAGAAAATCTGTGGACCACCTGCCCCGCGACATATCCGTAACCGAGATAGTCGTGCACCGTCGTGAGCAGCGCGGCTCTCATAGGGAAATATTCTTTCTCCGCGGCGTCCCACGTATTGGATGGCGTTTTCCACAGCGTGTCAAGCTCCTCTTTCAGCAGCCCCAGATACAGATTGATGTCGTTCCCTGGTTGTTTTGGTCCTTCAATTAGCATACTCATGTGAATGTACTTCCTCTTCATGCACAACCAGGGGGGAAGGTTGTACATCCACACAAACACAGGCCAGGTGCTATGTGTGCTTCTCTGGCTGCCAAACGGATTGACTCCATTGGTGCTCGCGCCTAGCACGATGTTCCTTGGATCGTTCCCAAATTCTAGGTCTTCGAAGTTCAACGCTTGCCACTGGCTCGCATCCTTAGGGTGACTCAGCATCTTGTCTTTTTTATCTATATCCGGATCATTTGCGTCATCTTCTCGCTTCTTCTCCTCCCTATCCGCGTGCCAACGCAGGAGCTTTGCTACCTTAGGGTCCGCGAAATACCGCTGCAGATGAGGAGTGATCGGAAAGTACCACACCACTTTTCGAGGAGCTTTCTTCCTCTTCTTGTATCGAGTGACGCCGCACACCGGACATATGGTAGACTCCGCGTGCTCGTCCCGATAAATGATGCAATTGTTCATGCGCACATGGTATTTCACGTGCGGTAAATCCAGAGGACACACGATTTTCTTTGCCTCCTCCAAACTGGTCGGGCACTTGTTCCCCTTGGGAAGACGTTCGTGCCAGAATGACATGTTCTCGTCGAAGCATGCGTCGGTCATTTTGTGTTTTACCTTCATCTCCAGAGCCATGAGCGTTACTTTCAGGCGGGTATCCTCGGGCCTGCATCCTTCATACAATGGAGTAACCGCGTCTAACTCAAGTTGATCCATCTTGGCTTTCTCTCGGGCGGCAGCTCTTGCGTTATCCGTCTGCTTGAGAAGCAGCTCTTGAATATGAGGGTCCTGCACCCAGCCCATCGATGGTCCAGCGTCGTCTGCTCCGCCGGCATCATCATCTTCATGATCATGCTTGTCGTCTGCTCTGGCATCTTCCTCATCATCATGTCCTGCATCTTCTACATGATGACTGTGTACAGCATCACCGTCGTGATCATCTTCTGGGGATTCTTCGTCTTCTCGCCCGCCCGAGCCGCGGTGATTGTCTTGCTGCCCTTCCTCATTTCTTGCCCGGCCCCCATGGACGACTTCGTAGTCATCTTCATCACCTTGCCACCGATAGCCATCCATGAAACCACGCAAGAGCAGGTGGTCCCGCACCTGCCCGGATTCCGGGTCCGCAATAAGGCTCTTCAGCTTGCATCTTCGACACGGACATCTTATCTCCGTCTCGTTCTTTTGAAGCATCTCGGCCTTCGCGGACCTCAAAAACCTATTCACGATGCCTTCGGTCATCATGCGGACCATGGTCGCCTGCGGGGTAGAGCAAAACGATATTTTAGAACCAAGAAAATTTTTGGCATGACTTTCCCTAAAAATAGGACCAAAAAGAATGCTTAATGCCAAAATTCTCGTCGAAACGGAAATGAATCAACATTCCGGCAAAATATTGGCAACTATCGCATTTCAAATACCGGTACACCTCCAAACACAAACACATATGCAACACCACAAACATATGCAACACCACGAACATACATAGATCTAGCTAGGCCATAAAAAGTGCATGTGCACATTGTTGTAGGGAGAACAACATAAATATAGCTTCCCCCCTTACTTACCTATCAAAACAAGGTAATTTAACCACTTAAATTGAATGAATCTATGGTGGAAATGAGGTGAAAAAGAGGAGGCACCCGAGACAAGGAGGAGGTGGAGAGAATGAAGTGGGGAGAAAGTGAGTGTGGGTAGGAGAGGTTGTCCAAAATATCTTGTTGCTGCCCACTTACTAATGGCGCACCAACTCTAAATGCGCCATTAGTAATCTAGGTTACTAATGGCGCACCTTCTGGTGGTGCGCCATTAGTAGTTTTGCAAAAAAAAACATACTAATGGCGCACTGTCCCACAGTGCGCCATTACTAGTTTAAACTAATAATGGCGCACGGTGGAACAGTGCGCCATTAGTAGTTTTGCAAAAAAGGGAATAAAAAATATAATAAAAAACAACATTAGTGGCGCACTTTCCGGAAGGTGCGCCATTACTAGTTACAACTAGTAATGGTGCACTGTGTCTGGATGCGCCATTAGTATGTTTGGACAGGCGCACTAGTTAAAAAAAATTGATACTAATGGCGCACCCTGGGCCAGGTGCGCCATTAGTAGTTTCAACTCTAATGGCGTATCAGAAGGTGGTGCGCCATTAGTATATAATAATGGCGCACCGCTTGTTTGGTGCGCCATTAGTGTCAATCCCATCTATAGCCCTTTTCTAGTAGTGCCAGTCTTCTTCTTGAAGATCCATTTATTCTCGATGGCTTGCCGATCATCGGGCAAGTCAACCAAAGTCCACACTTTGTTCTCATACATGGATCCCATCTCAGATTTCATGGCCTCAAGCCATTTCGCGGAATCTGGGCTCATCATCGCTTCCTCATAGTTCGTAGGTTCATCATGGTCAAGTAACATGACCTCTAGAACAAGATTACCGTACCACTCTGGTGCGGATCTTACTATGGTTAACCTACGAGGTTCGGTAGTAACTTGATTTGAAGTTACATGATCATCATCATTACCTTCCTCACTAATTGGTGCAGGAGTCACAGAAACAGATTTCTGTGATGAACTACTTTCCAATAAGGGAGCAGGTACAGTTACCTCATCAAGTTCTACTTTCCTCCCACTCACTTCTTTCGAGAGAAACTCCTTCTCTAGAAAGGATCCATTCTTAGTAATGAATGTCTGGCCTTCGGATCTGTGATAGAAGGTGTACCCAACAGTATCTTTTGGGTATCCTATGAAGACACATTTCTCCGAAATGGGTTCGAGCTTATCAAGTTGAAGCTTCTTCACATAAGCATCATAGCCCCAAACTTTGAGAAATGACAACTTTGGTTTCTTGCCAAACCAAAGTTCATAAGGTATCATCTCAACGGATTTAGATGGTGCCCTATTTAACGTGAATGCAGCCGTCTCTAAACCATAACCCCAAAATAATAGCGGTAAATCAGTAAGAGACATCATAGATCGCACCATATCTAGTAAAGTACGATTACGACGTTCATACACACCATTACGCTGTGGTGTTCCAGGTGGCGTGAGTTGCGAAACTATTCCGCATTGTTTCAGATGAAGACCAAACTCGTAACTCAAATATTCTCCTCCACGATGAGATTGTAGAAACTTTATTTTCTTGTTACGATGATTTTCCACATTACTCTGAAATTCTTTGAACTTTTCAAATGTTTCAGACTTATGTTTCATCAAGTAGATATACCCATATCTGCTCAAATCATCTGTGAAGGTGATAAAATAACGATACCCGCCGCGAGCCTCAACATTCATCGGACCACATACATCAATATGTATGATTTCCAACAAATCTGTTGCTTGCTCCATTGTTCTGAAGAACGGAGTTTTAGTCATCTTGCCCATGAGGCATGGTTCGCAAGTACCAAGTGATTCATAAGCAAGTGATTCCAAAAGTCCATCGGAATGGAGTTTCTTCATGCGCTTTACACCAATATGACCCAAACGGCAGTGCCACAAATAAGTTGCACTATCATTATCAACTCTGCATCTTTTGGCTTCAACATTATGAATATGTGTGTCACTACTATCGAGATTCAACAAAAATAGACCACTCTTCAAGGGTGCATGACCATAAAAGATATTACTCATATAAATAGAACAACCATTATTCTCTGATTTAAATGAATAACCGTCTCGCATCAAACAAGATCCAAATATAATGTTCATGCTTAACGCTGGCACCAAATAACAATTATTCAGGTCTAAAACTAATCCCGAAGCTAGATGTGGAGGTAGCGTGCCGACCGCGATCGCATCGACTTTGGAACAATTTCCCACGCGCATCGTCACCTTGTCCTTAGCCAATCTTTGCTTAATCTGTAGTCCCTGTTTCGAGTTGCAAATATTAGCAACAGAACCAGTATTAAATACCTAGGTGCTACTGTGAGCATTAATAAGGTACACATCAATAACATGTATATCACATATACCATTGTTCACCTTGCCATCCTTCTTATCCGCCAAATACTTGGGGCAGTTTCGCTTCCAGTGACCAGTCCCTTTGCAGTAGAAGCACTCGGTCTCAGGCTTAGGTCCAGACTTGGGCTTCTTCACTTGAGCAGCAACTTGATTGCCGTTCTTCTTGAAGTTCCCCTTCTTCCCTTTACCCTTTTTCTTGACACTGGTGGAACATCTCATACGCTCCATGACGTTCAAAACATCGTTGAAGTCCCGGTTCTAAGCCGTAAAGCATGGCACACTGAACTATCGAGTAGTCATCAGCTTTGCTCTGCCAGACGTTCATAACATATGTTGTTGCTCCTGCAGCGGGTTTGGCACCTAGCGGTGCTTCCAGGACGTAATTCTTTTGTGCAGCAATGAGGATAATACTCAAGTTACGGACCCAGTCCATGTAGTTGCTACCATCATCTTTCAACTTAGCTTTCTCTAGGAATGCATTAAAATTCAATGGAACAACAACACGGGCCATCTATCTACAACAACATAAACATGCAAAATACTATCAGGTACTAAGTTCATGATAAATTAAAGTTCAATTAATAAAATTACTTAAGAACTCCGACTTAGATAGACATCCCTCTAATCATCTAGGTGATCACGTGATCCAAATCAACTAAACCATGTCTGATCATCACGTGAGATGGAGTAGTTTTCAATGGTAAACATCACTATGTTGATCATATCTACTATATGATTCAGGCTCGACCTATCGGTCTCAGTGTTCTGAGGCCATATCTGCATATTCTAGGCTCGTCAAGTTTAACCCGAGTATTCTGCGTGTGCAAAACTGGCCTGCACCCGTTGTATGTGAACGTAGACCTTATCACACCCGATCATCACATGGTGTCTCAGCACGACGAACTTTCGCAATGGTGCATACTCAGAGAGAACACTTATACCTTGAAATTTAGTGATAGATCATCTTATAATGCTACCGTTTAACTAAGCAAAATAAGATGCATAAAGGATAAACATCACATGCAATCAATATAAGTGATATGATATGGCCATCATCATCTTGTGCCTTTGATCTCCACCTCCAAAGCATTGTCATGATCACCACCGTCACCGGCGCGACACCTTGATCTCCATCGTAGCATCGTTGTCGTCTCGCCAACTATTGCTTCTATGACTATCGCTACTGCTTAGTGATAAAGTAAAGCAATTACATGGCGATTGCATTTCATACAATAAAGCGACAACCATATGGCTCCTGCTAGTTGTCGATAACTCTGTTACAAAACATGATCATCTCATAAAATAAAATTTAGCATCATTTCTTGACCATATCACATCACAACATGCCCTGCAAAGACAAGTTAGACGTCCTCTACTTTGTTGTTGCAAGTTTTACGTGGCTGCTACGGGCTGAGCAAGAACCGTTCTTACCTACGCATCAAAACCACAACGATTTTTCATCAAGTATGTCCTGTTTTAACCTTCAACAAGGACCGGGCGTAGCCACACTCGATTCAACTAAAGTTGGAGAAACTGACACCCGTCAGCCACCTGTGTGCGAAGCACGTCGGTAGAACCAGTCTCGCATAAGCGTACGCATAATGTCGGTCTGGGTCGCTTCATCCAACAATACCGCTGAATCAAAGTATGACATGCTGGTAAGCAGTATGACTATTATCGCCCACAACTCACTTGTGTTCTACTCGTGCATAAAACATCTACGCATAAACCTGGCTTGGATGCCACTGTTGGGGAACGTAGTAATTTCAAAAAAATCCTACGCACACGCAAGATCATGGTGATGCATAGCAACGAGACGGGAGAGTGTTGTCTACATACCCTCGTAGTCCGTAAGCAGAAGCGTTATGACAACACGGTTGATGTAGTCGTACGTCTTCACGATCGACCGATCCTAGCACCGAAAGTACGGCACCTCTGCAATCTGCACATGTTCGGCTCGGTGACGTGCCACGAACTCACAGTCTAGCAGAGTGTCGAGGGAGAGCTTCGTCAGCACAACGGCGTGATGGCGGTGATGATGAAGCTACTGGCGCAAGCCTTCCCTAAGCACTCCAACGATATGACCGAGGTGGATTATGGTGGAGGGGGTGCTACCTCTTGAGCACTGTGTTGGTTTTCCCATGAAGAGGAAAGGGTGATGCAGCAAAGTAGCATAAGTATTTCCCTCAGTTTTTGAGAACCAAGGTATCGATCCAGTAGGAGGCTACACGCAAGGCCCTCACACCTACATAAACAAATAAATCCTCGCACCAACACGATAAGGGGTTGTCAATCCCTACACGGTCACTTACGAGAGTGAGATCTGATAGATATGATAGGATAATTTTTTTGGTATTTTTGTGATAAAGATGCAAAGTAAAGTAAACAAAATAAAAATGGTAAAAGAAATAGCTAAGTGTTGGAAGATTAATATGATGGAAAATAGACCCGGGGGCCATAGGTTTCACTAGTGGCTTCTCTCAAGAGCATAAGTATTTTACGGTGGGTGAACAAATTACTGTTGAGCAACTGACAGAATTGAGCATAGTTATGAGAATATCTAGGTATGATCATGTATATAGGCATCATGTCCGAGACAAGTAGACCAACTCCTGTCTACATTGACTACTATTACTCCACACATCGACCGCTATCCAGCATGCATCTAGAGTATTAAGTTCATAAGAACAGAGTAACGCTTTAAGCAAGATGACATGATGTAGAGGGATAAATTCATGCAATATGATAAAAACCCCATCTTGTTATCCTCGATGGCAACAATACAATACTTGCCTTGCTGCCACTACTGTCATTGGGAAAGGACACCGCAAGATTGAACCCAAAGCTAAGCACTTCTCCCATTGCAAGAAAGATCAATCTAGTAGGCCAAACCAAACTGATAATTCGAAAAGACTTGCAAAGATAACCAATCATACATAAAAGAATTCAGAAGATTCAAATATTGTTCATAGATAAACTTGATCATAAACCCACAATTCATCGGTCTCAACAAACACACCGCAAAAGAAGATTACATCGAATAGATCTCCACAAGAGAGGGGGAGAACATTGTATTGAGATCCAAAAAGAGAGAATAAGCCATCTAGCTAATAATTATGGACCCGAAGGTCTGAGGTAAACTACTCACACTTCATCGGAGAGGCTATGGTGTTGATGTAGAAGCCCTCTGTGATCAATGCCCCCTTCGGCGGAGCTCCGGAACAGGCCCCAAGATGGGATCTCGTAGGTACAGAAGGTTGCGGCGGTGGAATTAGGTTTTTGGCTCCGTATATGAATGCCTCCGGCGGTTTACCGGGATATGCAATGAATCAAGAGTGACATGTATGAAAGAATTATGAATGGTGGCTTTGACACAAATACAATGTCAACTACATGATCATGGAAAGCAATATGACAATGATGGAGCGTGTCATAGTAAACGGAACGGTGGTAAGTTGCATGGCAATATATCTCGGAATGGCTATGGAAATGCCATGATAGGTAGGTATGGTGGCTGTTTTGAGGAAGGTATATGGTGGGTGTATGATACCGGTGAAAAGTGTGTGGTATTAGAGAGGCTAGCAATGGTGGAAGGAGGAAAAGTGCGTATAATCCATGGACTCAACATTAGTCATAAAGAACTCATATACTTATTGCAAAAATCTACAAGTTATCAAAGCAAAGTACTACGCGCATGCTCCTAGGGGGATAGATTGGTAGGAAAAGACCATCGCTCGTCCCTGACCTCCACTCATAAGGAAGATAATCAATAAATAAATCGTGCTCCGACTTCATCACATAACGGTTCACCATACGTGCATGCTACGGGAATCACAAACTTTAACAAAAGTATTTCTCAAATTCAAAACTACTCAACTAGCATGACTCTAATATCACCATCTCCATATCTCAAAAAAATTATCAAGCATCAAACTTCTCATATTATTCAACACACTCATAAGAATTTTCTTTTACTAATCTTGTATGCCCATTATTGTTAAAGCAAACTACCATGCTGTTTTGTAGGACTCTCAAAATAATCTAAGTGAATCATTAGAGAACAATAGTTTCTATAAAACAAAATCACCACCGTGCTCTAAAAGATATAAGTGAAGCACTAGAGCAAAAACTATATAACTCAAAAGAAATAAGTGAAGCACATAGAGTATTCTAATAATTTCCGAATCATGTGTGTTTCTCTCAAAAGGTGTGTACATCAAGGATGATTGTGGAAAAATAAAAAATCAAAGACTCTAATCATACAAGACGCTCCAAGCAAAACACATATCATGTGGTGAATAAAAATATAGCTCCAAGTAAAGTTACCGATGGAAGTAGACGAAAGAGCGGATGCCTTCCGGGGCATCCCCAAGCTTTGGCTTTTACGTGTCCTTAAATTATCTTGGGGGTGCCATGGGCATCCCCAAGCTTAGGCTCTTGCCACTCCTTGTTCCATAATCCATCAAATCTTTCACCCAAAACTTGAAAACTTCACAACACAAAACTTAGCAGGAAATCTCATGAGCTCCGTTAGCGAAAGAAAACAAAAGACCACTTCAAGGTACTGTAATGAACTCATTATTTATTTATATTGGTGTTAAACCTACTGTATTCCAACTTATCTATGGTTTATAAACTATTTTTACTAGCCATAGATTATCAAAATAAGCAAACAACACACGAAAAACAGAATCTGTCAAAAAACAGAACATTCTATAGTAATCTGTAACTAACGCAAACTTCTGGAACTCCAAAAAATCATCCAAAATAAGAAGACCTAGAAAATTTGTTTTATTGATCAGCATCAATTGGAATCAATATTTTATCACGTTCTGGTGATTTTTAACAATTATTTTCGTGAACAGAAAGTTTCTGGAATTTTCTGCAAGATCAAATAACTATCATCCAAGAAGATCCTATAGGTTTAACTTGGCACAAACACTAATTAAAACATAAAAACACATATAACCAGAGGCTAGATCAAATATTTATTCCTAACATAAGCAAAAAGCAAAAAAAAATTGGGTTGCCTCCCAACAAGCGCTATCGTTTAACGCCCCTAGCTAGGCATAAAAGCAACGATAGATCTAGGTATTGCCACCTTAGGTAGGCAATCCATAAGTGGCTCTCATGATAGATTCATATGGTAATTTTATTTTATTTCTAGTGAAGTGTTCCATGCCTTTCTTTAATGGAAATTGGAATCTAATATTCCCTTCCTTCATATCAATGATTGCACCAATCGTTCTAAGGAAAGGTCTACCAAGAATAATAGGACATGAAGGATTGCAATCTATGTCAAGAACGATAAAATCTACGGGGCACATAATTCCTATTTGCAACAATAAGAACATCATTAATTCTTCCCATAGGTTTCTTAATAGTGGAATCCGCAAGGTGCAAGTTTAAAGAGCAATCATCAAAATCACGGAAACCTAGCAAATCACACAAAGTTTTTGGAACCGTAGAAACACTAGCACCCAAATCACACAAAGCATAGCATTCATGATCTTTAATTTTAATTTTAATAGTAGGTTCCCACTCATCATAAAGTTTTCTAGGGATAGAAACTTCCAACTCAAGCTTTTCTTCATAAGATTGCATCAAAGCATCAACGATATGTTTGGTAAAAGCTTTATTTTGACTATAAGCATGAGGAGAATTTAGCACGGATTGCAACAAGGAAATACAATCTATCAAAGAGCAATTATCATAATTAAATTCCTTGAAATCCAAAATAGTGGGTTCATTAACATCTAATGTTTCGATCTCTTCAATCCCACTTTTATCAATTTTTGCATCAAGATCTAAAAACTCCAAATTTTGGAATGCCTTCTAGGTAAAGGTGGATCATATTCAGTCCCATCATTATCAAGATTCATATTGCAAAGCAAATATTTAATAGGGGACACATCAATAACTTTTAGATCTTCATCTTTATTTTCATAGAAATTTGAAGAACACGCTTTCATAAAGCAATCTTTCTTAGCACGCATCCTAGCGGTTCTTTCTTTGCACTCATCAATGGAAATTCTCATGGCTTTGAGAGACTCACTGATATCATGCTTAGGAGGAGTAGATCTCAGTTTCAAAGAATCAACATCAAGAGAAATTCTATCAACGTTCCTAGCCAATTCATCAACTTTAAGCAACTTTTCTTCAAGCAAGGCATTGAAATTCTTTTGCGAATTCATAAATTCCTTAACACTAGTCTCAAATTCAGAGGGCATCTTATTAAAGTTTCCATAAGAATTGTTGTAGGAATTACCATAATTATTAGAGTAATTGCTAGGATAAGGCCTAGGATTAAAGTTTCCTATATAAGCGTTGTTACCAAAACTATTCCTACCAACAAAATTCACATCCATAGATTCATTATTATTCTCAATCAAAGTAGAAAAAGGCATATCATTAGGATCAGAAGAAACACTCTTAGTAGCAAATAATTTCATAAGTTCATCCATCTTTCCACTCAAAACATTAATTTCTTTTATCGCATGCACTTTTTTATTAGTAGATCTTTCAGTGGGCCATTGAGAATAATTAACCATAATATTATATATGAGTTTAGTAGCTTCTCCTAAAGTGATTTCCATAAAAGTGCCTCCCGCGGCCTAATCTAAAAGATTTCTAGAAGTAAAATTCAATCCGGCATAATTTTTTTGTATAATCATCCACAAATTTAAACCATGCGTAGGGCAATTATGTATCATTAATTTCATCCTCTCCCAAGCTTGTGCAACATGTTCATGATCAAGTTGCTTAAAATTCATAATATCGTTTCTAAGAGAGATAATTTTAGCGGGAGGAAAATACTTAGAGATAAAAGCATCTTTGCACTTATTCCAAGAATCAATACTATTTTTAGGCAAAGACGAAAACCAAGATTTAGCACGATCTCTAAGCGAAAAAGGAAATAGCTTCAATTTAACAATATCATTGTCAACATCTTTCTTCTTTTGCATATCACACAAATCAACAAAGCTATTTAGATGAGTAGCGGCATCTTCACTAGGAAGGCCGGCGAATTGATCTTTCATAACAAGATTCAACAAAGCAGCATTAATATCACAAGATTCAGTATCGGTAGGAGGAGCAATCGGAGTGATAAGGAGATCATTATTGTTGGTATTGGTAAAGTCACATAATTTGGTATTATCTTGAGCCATCATGACAAACAATCAATCCAACACACGAGCAAACAAGAGACGGACAAAAATAAGCAAACAGAAAAGAGAGGGCGAATAAAACGAAAAGGGTGAAGTGGGGGAGAGGAAAACGAGAGGCAAATGGCAAATAATGTAATGCGGGAGATAAGGGTTTGTCATGGGTACTTGGTATGTTGACTTTTGCGTAGACCTCCCCGGCAACGGCGCCAGAAATCCTTCTTGCTACCTCTTGAGCACTGCGTTGGTTTTCCCTTGAAGAGGAAAGGGTGATGCAGCAAAGTAGCGTAAGTATTTCCCTCATTTTTTGAGAACCAAGGTATCAATCCAGTAGGACGCTACACGCAAGTCCCTCGCACCTACATAAACAAATAAATCCTCGCAACCAACGCGATAAGTGGTTGTCAGTCCCTACACTGTCACTTACGATAGTGAGATCTGATAGATATGATAGGATAATATTTTTGGTATATTTGTGATAAAGATGCAAAGTAAAGTAAACAAAATAAAAACGGTAAAAGAAATAGCTAAGTGTTGGAAGATTAATATGATGGAAAATAGACCCGGGGGCCATAGGTTTTTCTAGTGGCTTCTCTCAAGAGCATAAGTATTTTACGGTGGATGAACAAATTACTGTTGAGCAATTGACAGAATTGAGCATAGTTATGAGCAAATCTAGGTATGATCATGTATATAGGCATCACGTCCGAGACAAGTAGACCGACTCCTGCCTGCATCTACTACTATTACTCCACACATCGACCGCTATCCAGCATGCATCTAGAGTATTAAGTTCATAAGAACAGAGTAACGCTTTAAGCAAGATGACATGATGTAGAGGGATAAATTCATGCAATATGATAAAAAAACCATCTTGTTATCCTCGATGGCAACAATACAATACGTGCCTTGCAGCCCCCACTGTCATTGGGAAAGGACACCGCAAGATTGAACCCAAAGCTAAGCACTTCTCCCATTGCAAGAAAGATCAATCTAGTAGGCCAAACCAAACTGAAAGATAACCAATCATACATAAAAGAATTCATAAGATTCAAATATTGTTCATAGATAAACTTGATCATAAACCCACAATTCATCGGTCTCAACAAACACACCGCAAATAAGATTACATCGAATAGATCTCCAAAAGAGAGGGGGAGAACATTGTATTGAGATACAAAAAGAGAGAAGAAGCCATCTAGCTAATAACTATGGACCCGAAGGTCTGAGGTAAACTACTCACACTTCATCGGAGAGGCTATGGTGTTGATGTAGAAGCCCTCCGTGATCGATGCCCCCTCCGGCGGAGCTCCGGAACAGGCCCCAAGATGGGATCTCGTAGGTACAGAAGGTTGCGGTGGTGGAATTAGGTTTTTGGATCCGTATCTGATCATTTGGGGGTACGTAGGTATATATAGGAGGAAGGAGTACGTCGGTGGAGCTTCAAGGGGCCCACGAGGCAGGGGGGTGCGCCCTAGGGGGGGCGCCCCCCACCCTTGTGACCGCCTCTTTGATGCCTTGGCGTAGGGTCCAAGTCTCCTGGGTCTTATCCGGTGAGAAAATCACGTTCCAAAAAGGATTTTTCTATTTGGACTCCGTTTGATATTCTGTTTCTTCGAAACACTGAAATAGGCAAAAAAACAGCAATTCTGGGATGGGGCTCCGATTAATAGGTTAGTCCAAAAAATAATATAAAAGTGGAAAATAAAGCCCAATATAGTCCAAAACAGTAGATAATATAGCATGGAGAAATCAAAAATTATAGATACGTTGGAGACGTATCAGGCATCCCCAAGCTTAATTCCTGCTCGTCCTCGAGTAGGTAAATGATAAAAAGAGAATTTTTGATGCGGAGTGCTACTTGGCATAATTTCAATGCAAAAATTCTTAATTGTGGTATGGATATTCAGATTAGAAAGATTCAAGACAAAATTTCATATTGACATAAAGAATAATAACACTTGAAGCATACTAATAAAGCAATTATGTCTTCTCAAAATAACATGGCCAAAGAAAGTTATCCCTACAAAATCATATAGTCTGGCTATGCTCTATCTTCACCACACAAAGTATTTAAATCATGCACAACCCCGATGACAAGCCAAGCAATTGTTTCATACTCTAACTTTTTCCAAACTTTTTCAATCTTCACGCAATACATGAGCGTGAGCCATGGATATAGCACTTATAGGTGAAATAGAATGGTGGTTGTGGAGAAGACAAAAAAGAGGGGAAGATAGTCTCACATCAACTAGGCGTATATCCGGGCTATGGAGATGCCCATCAATAGATATCAATGTGAGGGAGTAGGGATTGCCATGCAACGGATGCACTAGAGCTATAAGTATATGAAAGCTCATCAAAAGAAACTAAGTGGGTGTGCATCCAACTCGCTTGCTCACGAAGACCTAGGGCAATTTGAGGAAGCACATCATTGGAATATACAAGCTAAGTTCTATAATGAAAAATTCCCACTAGTATATGAAAGTGACATAATGAGAGACTCTCTATCATGAAGATCATGGTGCTAATTTGAAGCACAAGTGTGGTAAAAGGATAGTAACATTGTCCCTTCTCTCTTATTCTCTCATCATTTTATTATTTGGGCCTTTTCTTTTTCTTTTTTTCATGGCCTCTTTTCTTCTTTTTTCTCGTCCGGAGTCTCATCCCGACTTATGGGGGAATCATAGTCTCCATCATCCTTTCCTCACTTGGGACAATGCTCTAAAATGATGATCATCACACTTTTATTTTTCTTACAACTCGATACTTAGAACAAATATGACTCTATTTGAATGCCTCCGGCGGTGTACCGGTATATGCAATGAATCAAGAGTGACATGTATGAAAGAATTATCAACGGTGGCTTTGCCACAAATACGATGTCAACTACATGATCATGCTAGCAATATGACAATGATGGAGTGTGTCATAATGAACAAAACGGTGGAAAGTTGCATGGCAATATATCTCGGAATGGCTATGGAAATGCCATGATAGGTAGGTATGGTGGCTGTTTTGAGGAAGGTATATGGTGGGTGTATGATACCGGCGAAAGGTGTGCGGTATTAGAGAGGCTAGCAATGATGGAAGGATGGGAAAAAGTGCGTATAATCCAAGGACTCGACATTAGTCATAAAGAACTCATATACTTATTGCAAAAATCTAGAAGTTATCAAAGCAAAGTATTACACGCATGATCCTAGGGGGATAGATTGGTAGGAAAAGACCATCACTCGTCCCCGACCGCCACTCATAAGGAAGACAATCAATAAATAAATCATGCTCCGACTTCATCACATAACGGTTCACCATACGTGCATGCTACGGGAATCACAAACTTCAACACAAGTATTCTTTAAATTCATAACTACTAAACTAGCATGACTCGAATATTATCACCTCCATATCTCAAAACAATTATCATGCTTCAATCTTCTCTTAGTATTCAACGCACTCAAAAGAAAGTTTCACAAATCTTGAATACCAAGCATATTATTATTAGGCAAATTACCATGCTATTAAGACTCTCAAAATAATTTAAGTGAAGCATGAGAGATGAATTGTTTCTTTAAAACAAACCACCACCGTGCTCTAAAAGATCTAAGTGAAGCACATAGGGCAAAATTATAACGCTCAAAAGATATAAGTGAAGCACATAGAGCAAAACTACATAGCTCAAAAGATATAAGTGAAGCACATAGAGTATTCTATCAAATTCCAATTCATGTATGGCTCTCTCAAAAGGTGTGTACAGCAAGGATGATTGTGGCACACTAACAAACAAAGACACAAATAATACAAGACGCTCCAAGCAAAACACATATCATGTTGGTGAATAAAAATATAGCTCCAAGTAAATTACCGATGGAAGTGGACGAAAGAGGGGATGCCTTCCGGGGCATCCCCAAGCTTTGACTTTTTGGTGTCCTTGGATTATCTTGGGGTTGCCATGGGAATCCCCAATCTTAGGCTCTTGCCACTCCTTGTTCCGTAATCCATCAAAAGAATTCACTCAAAACTTGAAAACTTCACAACACAAAACTCAACAGAAATCTCGTGAGCTCCGTTAGAGAAAGAAAACAAGACCACTTCAAAGTACTGTAATGAACTCATTATTTATTTATATTGGTGTTAAACCTACTGTATTCCAACTTCTATATGGATCATAACATATTTTACTAACCATAGATTCATCAAAATAAGCAAACAACACACGAAAAACAGAATCTTTCAAAAACAGAACAGTCTGTAGTAATCTGTAACTAACGCAAACTTCTGGAACCCAAAAAATTCTACCAGATTAGACGACCTAGACAATTTGTTTATTTATCACCAGCAATTGGAATCAGTATTTTATCATGTTCTGATGATTTTTGATAATTCGGGCACTGAACGCAAAGTTTCTGGAAATTACAACAAGATCAAATAACTATCATCCAAGAAGATCCAATAGGTCTAGCTTGGCACAAACACTAATTAAAACACAAAACCACATCCGAACAGAAGGTAGATGGGTTATTTATTCCCTAACAGAAGAAAAGCGTAAAAAAACTAAAAATAAAATTGGGTTGCCTCCCAACAAGTGCTATCGTTTAACGCCCCTAGCTAGGCATAAAAGCGAGGATAGATCTAGGTATTGCCATCTTTGGAAGGCAATCCATAAGCGGCTCTCATGATAGTTTCATATGGCAATTTTATTTTCTTTCTTGGAAAGTGTTTCATGCCCTTTTAATGGAAATTGGAATCTAATATTCCCTTCCTTCATATCAATAATCGCACAAACCGTTCTAAGGAAAGGTCTACCAAGAATAATAGGGCAAGAAGGATTGCAATCTATATCAAGCACAATGAAATCTACAAGCACATAATTCCTATTTGCAACAATAAGAACATCATTAATCCTTCCCATAGGTTTCTTAATAGTAGAATCCGCAAGATGCAAGTTTAGAGAGCAATCATCAAAATCGCGGAAATCTAGCAAATCAAACAAAGTTTTGGGGATAGTGGAGACACTAGCACCCAAATCACACAAAGCATAAAACTCATGATCTTTAATTTTAATTTAATAGTTGCTTCCCACTCATCATAGAGTTTCCTAGGAATAGAAACTTTCAACTCTAGTTTTTCTTCATAAGATTGCATCAAGGCATCAACAATATGTTCGGTAAAGGCTTTCTTTTGACTATAAGCATGCAGAGAATTTAGCACAGATTGCAACAAGGAAATACAATCAATCAAAGAGCAACTTTCATAATTAAATTCCTTGAAATCCAATATAGTGGGTTTATCAACATCTAGATTTTTATTTCTTTCAATCCCACTTTCATCAATTTCATCATAAAGATCTAAATACTCCGAATTTTTAGAACGCCTTCTAGGTAAGGGAAGATCATATTAAGTTTCATCAAGATTCATATTGCAAAACAAAGATTTAATAGGGGACACATCAATAACTTTTAGATCTTCATCTTGAATTTCATAGGAATTCGAAGAACACGCTTTAATAAAGGCATCTTTTGTAGCACGCATCCTAGCGGTTCTTTCCTTGCACTCATCAATGGAAATTCTCATGGCTTTGAGAGACTCATTGATATCATGCTTAGGAGGAATAGATCTAAGCTTTAAAGAATCAACCTCAAGAGAAATTCTATCAATTTTCCTAGCCAAATCATCAACTTTAAGAAATTTCTCTTCAAGCAAAGCATTAAAATTCTTTTGTGAATTCATAAACTCCTTAACACTATTCTCAAATTCAGAGGGCATCTTATTATAACTTCCATAAGAGTTGTTGTAGGAATTTCCATAATTATTAGAAGGATTACTAGGATAAGGCCTAGGATTAAAATTCCCTCTATACGCATTGTTACCAAAATTATTCCTACCAACAAAATTCACATCCATAGATTCATTGTTATTCTCAATCAAAGTGGACAAAGGCATGTCATTAGGATCAGAAGAAATACTCTTAGTAGCAAATAATTTCATAAGTTCATCCATCTTTCCACTCAAAACATTGATTTCTTCTATCGCATGCACTTTTTATTAGAAGATCTTTCAGTATGCCATTGAGAATAATTAACCATAATATTATCTAGGAGTTTAGTAGAATCTCCTAAAGTGATTTCCATAAAAGTGCCTCCCGCGGCCGAATCTAAAAGATTTCTAGAAGCAAAATTCAATCCGGCATAAATTTTTTGTATAATCATCCACAAGTTCAAACCATGAGTAGGGCAATTACGTATCATTAATTTCATTCTCTCCCAAGCTTGTGCAACATGTTCATGATCAAGTTGCTTAAAATTCATAATATCGTTTCTAAGAGAGATGATCTTAGCGGGAGGAAAATACTTAGAGATAAAAGCATCTTTGCACTTGTTCCAAGAATCAATACTATTTTTAGGCAAAGACGAAAACCAAGCTTTAGCACGATCTCTAAGCGAAAAAGGAAATAGCTTAAATTTAATGACATCATTATCGACATCTTTTTTCTTTTGCATATCACATAAATCAACGAAGCTATTCAGATGAGTAGCCGCATCTTCACTAGGAAGGCTGGCGAATTGATCTTTCATAACAAGATTCAACAAAGCAGTATTGATTGATGAAGATATGTACCTAGGGTAGGGTCATGGACCTGTCCAGCATACCCTCCCCGAGGACATCTTTACAAAGAATCAGAAGCAGTCTAAGAGAAAACATCATCCACTCGACCATGAAGATGTGCTCACTCGACCACCTTGAAGACACTCGACCACCAGAAGACGAGAAGCCCTCCACTCCGCAACGGTCGTGACTTAAACCATAGAATTATGGGCATTTATAACACTTTGTTGTAGACGTTACCAGTAACGCCCCACCTTTATGAACATTGAACCCTGTGTAACGAAAGGGGGGCTGGGGTCCTGGCGCACTCTATATAAGCCACCCCCCTCCTTTGGGACAAGGGTTCGCACTTTTGTAAACACACACACCCATATAATCCAGTCGACCGCCTCAGGGCACCGAGACGTAGGGCTGTTACTTCCTCTGAGAAGGGCCTGAACTCGTAAAATTCGTGTGTACAACTACTCCATAGCTAGGATCTTGCCTCCTCATACCTACCCCCCCCCCCATTCTACTGTCAGTCTTAGATCCACGACAGTTGGCGCCCACCGTGAGGCAGGTGTCTTAGCGACTTATTGGAGAAGTTGCAATTTTTCCGATCCCCATCATCATGGTTCCAGGCGGAGGTTTGGCTGAGGGCGCGAGATCCGTCTCGGCGCGCTCGTGTTTGTCGCCGACGACTCCGCTTGGCTTCAGGAGGCACCACTCGACGTTGACGCGCTCCCCGCCCGCGGGGCGACGCACTTTCACGTGTGCATCCGTGGTGTAATCCTGCGGCAACCGTCGACCCAGTACCAGTCGACTCCAACGGCTTTCCCCCTCCCTGCGACCCGCCGGAGCAAGCGCACCGGCCGGTCGAGGATTCAACGGTGGGTGAAGCATGCGGTGGCCCGCCAGTCGGCACCCCTCAAGTCGTGGTGCTCGAGCCCGACGAGTCTCTCTACGGCCTGCTCGATCTGTCGACTGGCTCCATACAGACCGCATCTGAGTGCGGCAGCAATGACTCGGTAGCGGAAGTCCTGATGGTCAATGGACCACATGGTCCTCCTTGCTTCGATCGTGAAGACGGAGGTGACGGGAACGGCGATCCGTCGCGCGTTCACGAGGAGTACCGCCCTGAGCCTCTCTCCTCGCGGCAGAGAGAAGAACTTCGTCGCCGAAACATGGATGCCCTGCATACTCTATAGTTGGAGAAACGCCCGAGGCCCAGGCCTTGGAACAGGCTCGCTTGGCTAATCTGGCTGAGCGCACTCGGCTGGAGAACCTACAGCGCGCACTCGACGATCGCGCTCGTCAACGTGCTCCTGAGTCCAGCCGACACCAACTTTTTCCGCCTCCGGCTCAGGTATACCGGACACCGATCCAAAACCTAGCAGTTGCGGCCCGGATAGCAGAGTCGATTCAACCTTCCCAGTCAGAAGCTGGCCGAGGTCTGGCGCAGATCAGGGCCTTGCTCCGGGCAGCAGGAGAGCAGAATACGGCCGTGTCTCAGTCGCGGGATAGGATCCATAGCAGATCTGTGGTTGCAGATACGGTCCAGTCGGCCCATAGCCCGAGATCGCCCTCGAGGCGTGAGGGATGTGGAGAGCGGCGCGATCAGTACAGAAACCAGGAGCAGTATGATCGTCGAGCCGATCGCGATGGTCGCCGTCAAGTGCCCACGCCTCCTCCAAGAAGTGGGTCGTACATGCCGCGGCCACATGAAGAAAGGCGCCCTAACAGCGTCGGAAGAGGTATTCTAGTCGACCCCAGGGAGCCAGGCTTTGATGCGAGATCCATTCTCGTACAAGGCTTGGTCGACAGAAATAGAGCTCACCGAGATGGCCATGACAGAGGCCCGCAAACCAGCAACAGGGTGCATGTCTCTGGCCCAGAGTGCTTCAGCAGAGCTATCAGAGCTGCAGTGATTCCCCCCAGCTTCAGGTTGGCGACTGGAGTCAGTAAGTTCACGGGAGAGTCCAAGCCTGACACCTGGCTCGAAGACTACCGAGTGGCTGTCTAGATTGGTGGCGGCAATGATGAGGTGCCATGAAACACCTCCCTCTGATGTTGGAGGGCTCAGCTAGGGCATGGCTGAATCAGTTGGCGCCTGGTAGCATCTATACTTGGGAAGATCTCGCCCGAGTGTTTGTCAGAACGTTTGAGGGTACTTGCAAGCGGCCAGCAGGTTTGACAGAATTACAGTGTTGCGTCCAGAAACCGAATGAAACTTTGAGAGATTATATCCAGAGGTGGATCACCCTGCACCACACGGTGGAAGATGTGTCTGATCATTAGGCAATTTGTGCTTTCAAGGAAGGCGTCAGGTACCGGGAGTTGAATCTGAAATTCGGTCGGACAGGAAACATGACTTTGACTCGGATGATGGAAATCGCCACCAAGTATGCCAATGGTGAAGAGGAGGAGCGACTGCGGAGCGGCAAGCACAAAGCAGTCGCCCACGATGTCGGAGGAGGAAACTCCAGTCGGAAACAAAAATGCAAGGCCGAACCAGCTACTCTGGGTGAGGCCTTGGCTGTGGTTCAAGGAAAGTTCAAGGGGAAGCCCAAAGGGCTGTGGAACCCCAAGAAAGTAAAAGATCAAGATGGAAATGACGTGTTGGATCGGCCGTGCCATATCCACACCAAAAAAGACGAAGAAGGTAATTTCATTTACCCGAAGCATACCACTCGACAATGTCGACTCCTGATCCAGCAGTTCCGAGAGAAACAGCCCAAGGAAAAGGAGAAGGAGGCAGACAAGGCTGAGAGTGAAGAGGAAGATGATGATGGTTATCCTCACGTGAATTCCACTCTGATGATTTTTGCTGATGTTGAAAGCAAGAGTCGATTGAAAGTCATCAACAGAGAAGTGAACATGGTTGCTCCGGTGGCACCCAATTACTTGAAATGGTCGCAGACTGCCATTACGTTCGACCAGTTCGATCACCCAGCGCACATTGCCACCCCTGGGAGGCAAGCGCTGGTGGTCGACCCGGTGGTCGAAGGCACTCGACTGACAAAGGTCCTGATGGACGGTGGCAGTGGCCTGAACATTCTGTACGCAGAAACGTTGAAAGGAATGGGCATTTCGATGTCCAGACTCGGTGAAAGCCATATGAGTTTCCATGGGGTCATCCCAGGCAAGAAGGCTGCATCCCTCGGTCAGATTGCACTCGACCTGGTTTTCGGTGATGCCAAAAATTACCGTAAAGAAAAGTTGACATTCGAAGTCGTGGATTTTCATAGTGCATATCATGCAATTCTGGGCAGGCCAGCTTATGCACGATTCATGGCTCGACCTTGTTACGTGTACCTCAAACTGAAGATGCCTGGTCCTAGAGGAGTGATCACTGTCTATGGTAATCGGAAAAAGGCGGAAGAGTGTTTCCGGAAGGGCTCAAAGATCGCCGATGCCCAGATGGCCGTGGCAGAATTGCAAGAATAGCAGAAAAATGCAGACCCAAGTGACTTGTTGCGAGCCAAGAAGCCAGCCATGGATTCAGCATTCCAGTCGTCTAGCGAGACGAAGTTTGTTCACATTCACCCGACGGACCCCAATGCAGCTCTGACCCACATTTCGACCACACTCGACTCCAAATAGGAAGAAGCGCTCATCCAGTTCCTCCGTGAGAACTGGGACATCTTTGCATGGAAGCCTTTTGACATGCCAGGTGTTCCCAGGGGACTGGCTAAGCATCATTTGCGAGTCGACCCGAAAGTGAAACTAGTCAAAGAGCATCTTCGATGGTCCGTCGTCCAGAAAAGAAAAGCAATCGGCGAAGAGGTGGCTCGGCTTTTGGCAGCTGAGTTTATCCGAGAGATTTACCACTCCGAGTGGTTAGCCAATGTTGCCATGGTCCCAAAGAAAGATGACTCACTCCGCATGTGCATCAATTTCAAGCATATCAATCGGGCCTGCCCGAAAGATCACTTCCCTCTCCCTCGCATCGATCAGATAGTCGACTCGACTGCTGGGTGCGAGCGCTTGTCCTTTTTGGATGCCTACTCCGGGTACCACCAGATCCGTCTGTACGGACCCGACGAAATAAAGACAGCTTTTATCACCCTGTTCGGGTGCTTCTGTTATGTCACAATGCCATTCGGCTTGAAGAACGCCGGAGCCACATTTATGCGAATGATTCACAAGTGCCTGCTCACTCAGATTAGTAGGAATGTGGAAGCATACATGGATGACATTGTGGTCAAGTCACGTAAAGGTTCCGACCTGCTGACCGACCTCGCTAAAACCTTTGCCAACCTCAGAAGGTATGATATCAAGCTCAATCCAGCAAAGTGTACGTTTGGAGTTCCGGGCGGAAAGTTACTCGGTTTTCTTCTTTCCGAACGAGGAACCGATGCTAACCTAGAGAAAGTAGGCGCTATACTCCGAATGAAACGCCCTATGCGTGTGCATGATGTCCAGAAGCTTACTGGTTGCTTGGCCGCCCTAAGTCTATTCATTTCTTGCCTCGGTGAAAAGGTGCTGCCTCTTTACCGACTGATGAAGGAATCAGATACGTTCGAATGGACTCCAGAAGCTGATACAGCATTTGCAGAGCTAAAAGCCCTGCTTTCCACCCAGCCGGTGCTTGCTGCTCCAATCAGCAAAGAGCCTCTTTTGCTTTATATAGCATCCACTGGACAAGTCGTCAGTACAGTACTTACGGTCGAGCGGGAAGAAGAAGGAAAAGCGTACAAAGTTCAACGCCTAGTTTATTATATTTCTGAAGTCCTGACCCCGTCAAAGCAGAGATATCCTCACTATCAGAAGCTTGTCTATGGAATTTACATGACCACGAAGAAGGTTGCACACTACTTCTCAGATCACTCTGTTACAGTCGTCAGCGATGCTCCATTGTCAGAGATTCTGCACAACAGGGATGCAACTGGTCGAGTGGAAAAATGGGCGATTGAACTCCTTCCCTTGGATATCAAGTTTGAGGCAAAGAAACCTATCAAGTCCCAAGCAATAGCAGATTTCCTCGCTGAGTGGATCGAACAGCAACTGCCGACTCAAGTTCTCTCTGAGCACTGGACCATGTTCTTTGATGGATCCAAGATGTTGAGCGGTTCTGGTGCTGGAGTAGTTCTGGTATCCCCCCGAGGAGACAAGCTCAGATATGTCCTCCAGATTCACTTTGATTCCTCCAACAATGAAGCAGAATACGAAGCACTCCTGTATGGGTTGCGCATGGCCATCTCACTCGGTGTCCGTCGCCTCATGGTCTACGGCGACTCAGATTTGGTAGTTAATCAAGTGATGAAGGAGTGGGATGTCAGAAGCCCAGCCATGACTAGTTACTGCAACGCGGTGAGAAAGCTTGAGAAGAAGTTTGAGGGGTTAGAACTCCACCACATCCCCCGATTGAAAAATCAAGCAACTACTGAATTGGCAAAGATAGGTTCCAAGAGAGAAGCCATTCCCAGCAATGTGTTCTTGGAGCATATTCACACATCGACAGTTCAGGAAGACCCTTTCACTAAAGATCCCCCACAACCCAAGAGCGCCACGGATCCGACTGAAGTCGAGGTCCCAGCTGTGGTCGACCTAATCATGGAGGTTCTGGCCATTACCCCCAATTGGACGGTGCCCTACATTGCTTACATCCTCAGGAAAGAGCTCCCAGAGCATGAAGAAGAAGCTCGACAGATCGTCCGCCGATCTAAAGCTTTTACTGTGATAAGAGGGCAGCTATTCAGAGAAAGTGTGACTGGAGTCGGTCAGAAGTGCATAACACCAGAAGAAGGTCGAATGAATCTCAATGACATCCACTCGGGGACCTGTGGCCACCATGCGTCCTCTCGGGCCATCGTGGCTAAAGCATACCGAGCTGGATTCTATTGGCCACGAGCAAATGAGATGGCGAAAGATATAGTCGACAGATGTGAAGGCTGCCAATTTTACTCCGATATGTCTCACAAGCCAGCATCAGCCCTGAAGACCATTCCCCTCGTCTGGCCCTTCGCTGTTTGGGGACTGGATATGGTTGGACCGCTGAGGACCGGCAGAAGCGGCTTCACTCACGTGCTCGTTGCAGTCGACAAGTTTACCAAATGGATCGAAGCCAAACCCATCAAGAACCTTGACGCTAGCACCGCTGTCAGTTTTATCAGAGAATTGACGTTTAGATATGGAGTCCCACACAGCATCATCATGGACAACGGATCGAACTTCAATTCCGATGAGTTCAGAATTTTCTGCGCCTCTCAGGGCACTCGGGTCGACTATGCTTCTGTTGCTCACCCGCAGTTGAACGGACAAGCAGAAAGAGCCAATGGCCTAATTCTCAAAGGACTGAAGCCCCGACTGATGCGTTATCTCAAACACGCAGCATGTTCTTGGGTTGATGAACTTCCGTCAGTTCTGTCGGGTTTAAGGACAACTCCTAATCGGTCGACTGGAAGAACTCCTTTCTTCTTAGTCTATGGAGCCGAAGCTGTTCTGCCAAGTGACTTGCTCCACAACGCACCCCAAGTTGAACTCTTCTCCGAAGCAGAAGCACAGCAGGCCCGGCAAGATTCAGTCGATCTCTTAGAGGAGGAAAGAGAGATGGCCTTGATCCGCTCGACCATTTATCAGCAAGATTTGCGTCGATTCCATGCCAGGAATGTGAGGGGTCAGGCCTTTCAAGAAGGAGACTTGGTTCTTCGAGTGGATCAGCAGAAACCACACAAGCTCGCTCCATCTTGGGAAGGCCCCTTCATCGTCACAAAAGTTCTCCACAACGGAGCATACCATCTTTACAGTATCGAGCATCAGAAAGACGTGCCACGAGCTTGGAACGTGGAGCTGCTCCGCCCCTTTTACACTTAAACACTCGTTCTTATAAAATGTAATAAGCAACACCTTTTGTAATTCGTTTATCAAAGACAAGAGCTTACGGTTCTCTCACGCGATTGTGTTTTTCTGATTTACTCCTGAAATCCCCCAGTGGGTGGGCTTAGTCGCGAATCTGTTCCGCCTAAGTTCGAAAAAATCCTACCGGGTGAAGAGCAATCCTCCCACTCGGGGGCTTAGCTGCAGTCGAGCACTCGCCTAAGCTCTCTCACTAATAGGCTTAATGGCAGTCCAGCACTCGCCTAAGTTTGAAAAAATCCTACCGAGTGGAGAGCAGTCCTCCCACTCGGGGGCTTAGCTGCAGTCGAGCACTCGCCTAAGTTCTCTCACTAAGAGGCTTAACGGCAGTCCAGCACTCGCCTAAGTTTGAAAAAATCCTACCGAGTGGAGAGCAGTCCTCCCACTCGGGGGCTTAGCTGCAGTCGAGCACTCGCCTAAGCTCTCCCACTAAAAGGCTTCTAGGTAAAGGTGGATCATATTCAGTCCCATCATTATCAAGATTCATATTGTAAAACAAATATTTAATAGGGGACACATCAATAACTTTTAGATCTTCATCTTTATTTTCATAGAAATTTGAAGAACACGCTTTCATAAAGTAATCTTTCTTAGCACGCATCCTAGCGGTTCTTTCTTTGCACTCATCAATGGAAATTCTCATGGCTTTGAGAGACTCACTGATATCATGCTTAGGAGGAATAGATCTCAGTTTCAAAGAATCAACATCAAGAGAAATTCTATCAACGTTCCTAGCCAATTCATCAAATTTAAGCAACTTTTCTTCAAGCAAGGCATTGAAATTCTTTTGCGAATTCATAAATTCCTTAACACTAGTCTCAAATTCAGAGGGCATCTTATTAAAGTTTCCATAAGAATTGTTGTAGGAATTACCATAATTATTAGAGTAATTGCTAGGATAAGGCCTAGGATTAAAGTTTCCTATATAAGCGTTGTTACCAAAATTATTCCTACCAACAAAATTCACATCCATAGATTCATTATTATTCTCAATCAAAGTAGACAAAGGCATATCATTAGGATCAGAAGAAACACTCTTAGTAGCAAATAATTTCATAAGTTCATCCATCTTTCCACTCAAAACATTAATTTCTTCTATCGCATGCACTTTTTTATTAGTAGATCTTTCAGTGGGCCATTGAGAATAATTAACTATAATATTATCTATGAGTTTAGTAGCTTCTCCTAAAGTGATTTCCATAGAAGTGCCTCCCGCGGCCGAATCTAAAAGATTTCTAGAAGCAAAATTCAATCCGGCATAATTTTTTTGTATAATCATCCACAAATTTAAACCATGCGTAGGGCAATTACGTATCATTAATTTCATCCTCTCCCAAGCTTGTGCAACATGTTCATGATCAAGTTGCTTAAAATTCATAATATCGTTTCTAAGAGAGATAATTTTAGCGGGAGGAAAATACTTAGAGATAAAAGAATCTTTGCACTTATTCCAAGAATCAATACTATTTTTAGGCAAAGATGAAAACCAAGCTTTAGCACGATCTCTAAGCGAAAAAGGAAATAGCTTCAATTTAACAATATCATTGTCAACATCTTTCTTCTTTTGCATATCACACAAATCAACAAATCTATTTAGATGAGTAGTGGCATCTTCACTAGGAAGGCCGGTGAATTGATATTTCATAACAAGATTCAACAAAGCAGCATTAATATCACAAGATTTAGTATCGGTAGGAGGAGCAATCAGAGTGATAAGTAAATCATTATTGTTGGTATTTGTAAAGTCACATAATTTGGTATTATCTTGAGCCATCGTGACAAACAAGCAATCCAACACACGAGCAAACAAGAGACGGGCAAAAACAGGCAAACGGAAAAGAGAGGGCGAATAAAACGGCAATGGTGAAGTGGGGGAGAGGAAAACGAGAGGCAAATGGAAAATAATGTAATGCGGGAGATAAGGGTTTGTGATGGGTACTTGGTATGTTGACTTTTGTGTAGACTTCCCCGGCAACGGCGCCAGAAATCCTTCTTGCTACCTCTTGAGCACTGCGTTGGTTTTCCCTTGAAGAGGAAAGGGTGATGCAGCAAAGTAGCATAAGTATTTCCCTCATTTTGTGAGAACCAAGGTATCAATCCAGTAGGAGGCTACACGCAAGTCCCTCGCACCTATATAAACAAATAAATCCTCGCAACCAACGCGATAAGGGGTTGTCAATCCCTACATTGTCACTTATGATAGTGAGATCTGATAGATATGATAGGATAATATTTTTGGTATATTTGTGATAAAGATGCGAAGTAAAGTAAACAAAATAAAAACGGTAAATGAAATAGCTAAGTGTTGGAAGATTAATATGATGGAAAATAGACCCGGGGGCCATAGGTTTCACTAGTGGCTTCTCTCAAGAGCATAATTATTTTACGGTGGGTAAACAAATTACTGTTGAGCAATTGACAGAATTGAGCATAGTTATGAGCATATCTAGGTATGATCATGTATATAGGCATCACGTCCGAGACAAGTAGACCGACTCCTGCCTGCATCTACTACTATTACTCCACACATCGACCGCTATCCAGCATGCATCTAGAGTATTAAGTTCATAAGAACAGAGTAACGCTTTAAGCAAGATGACATGATGTAGAGGGATAAATTCATGCAATATGATAAAAACCCCATCTTGTTATCCTCGATGGCAACAATACAATACGTGCCTTGTTGCCCCTACTGTCATTGGGAAAGGACACCGAAAGATTGAACCCAAAGGTTAGCACTTCTCCCATTGCAAGAAAGATCAATCTAGTAGGCCAAACCAAACCGAAAGATAACCAATCATACATAAAAGAATTCAGAAGATTCAAATATTGTTCATAGATAAACTTGATCATAAACCCACAATTCATCGGTCTCAACAAACACACCGCAAAATAAGATTACATTGAATATATCTCCACAAGAGAGGGGGAGAACATTGTATTGAGATACAAAAAGAGAGAAGAAGCCATGTAGGTAATAACTATGGACCCGAAGGTCTGAGGTAAACTACTCACACTTCATCGGACAGGCTATGGTGTTGATGTAGAAGCCCTCCGTGATCGATGCCCCCTCTGGCGGAGCTCCGGAATAGGCCCCAAGATGGGATCTCATAGGTACAGAAGGTTGCGGCGGTGGAATTAGGTTTTTGGCTCCGTATCTGATCGTTTGGGGGTACGTCGGTATATATAGGAGGAAGGAGTACGTCGGTGGAGCAACATGGGGCCCACGAGGGTGGAGGGCGCGCCCACGAGGGATAGGCACGCCCCCCTACCTTGTGGCTTCCTGGTGGCTTTCTTGACGTAGGGTCCAAGTCCTCTGGATCTTGTTCGTTCCGAAAATCACGTTCCCAAAGGTTTCATTCAATTTGGACTCTGTTTGATATTCTTTTTCTGCGAGACTCTGAAATAGGCAAAAACAGCAATTCTGGGCTGGGCCTCCGGTTAATAGGTTAGTCCCAAAAAATAATATAAAAGTGTATAATAAAGCCCAATAATGTCCAAAACAGAAGATAATATAGCATGGAGCAATCAAAAATTATAGACACGTTGGAGACGTATCAGGGGGCACCGCACACGACTAAGAGATCAATGATCAACTTGTGTGTTCTAGGGTGCCCCCCTGCCCCCATATATAAAGGAGCAAGAGGGAGGCCGGCCAGCCCTTGGGGCGCGCCAAGGAGGGGGAGGATTCCTCCTCCTAGTAGGAGTAGGACCCCCCCCCCACACACACACTTTCCTAGTCCAACTAGGAGGAGGGAGGGGGAGGAAGGAGAGGGAGAGGAGAAGGAAAGGGGGCGCGCACCCCCCTCCCTAGTCCTATTCGGACTCCCTATAGGGAGGGGGCGTGGCTGCCCCTTGTGGGCTGCCTCCCCTCTTCCCTATGGCCCATGTAGGCCCAATAGTTCCCCCGGGTTTCCGATAACCCCCCGGCACTCCGATAATTATCCGGTGACCCCCGGAACTCATCCGCTGTCTGAATATAGTCATCCAATATATTAATCTTTATGTCTCGACCATTTCGAGACTCCTCATCATGTCCGTGATCACATCCGGGACTCCGAACTATCTTTGGTACATCAAAACACATAAACTCATAATACCAATCGTCACCAAATGTTAAGCGTGCGGACCCTACGGGTTCGAGAACTATGTAGACATGACCGAGACACGTCTCCGATCAATAACCAATAACGGAACCTGGATGTTCATATTAGCTCCCACATATTCTACGAATATCTTTATCGGTCAAACGGCATAACAACATATGTTGTTCCCTTTGTCATGGGTATGTTACTTGCCCGAGATTAGATCATTGGTATCTCAATACCTAGTTCAATCTCGTTACCGGCAAGTCTCTTTACTCGTTCCGTAATGCATCATCCCGCAACTAACTCATTAGTCACATTGCGTGCAAGGCTTATAGTGATGTGCATTACCGAGAGGGCCCAGAGATACCTTTCCGACAATCCGAGTGACAAATCCTAATCTCGATCTATGCCAACTCAACAAGTACCATCGGAGACACCTATAGATCACCTTTATAATCACCCAGTTATGTTGTGACGTTTGGTAGCACACAAAGTGTTCCTTTGGTATTCAGGAGTTGCATAATCTCATAGTTATAGGAACATGTATAAGTCATGAAGAAAGCAATAGCAATATACTAAAACGATCAAGTGCTAAGCTAACGGAATGGGTCAAGTCATCACATCATTCTCTAATGATGTGATCCCGTTAATCAAATGATAACTCATGTCTATGGCTAGGAAACTTAACCATCTCTGATTCAATGAGCTAATCAAGTAGAGGCATACTAGTGACACTCTGTTTGTCTATGTATTCACACATGTACTAAGTTTCCGGTTAATACAATTCTAGCATGAATAATAAACATTTATCATGATATAAGGAAATATAAATAACAACTTTATTATTGCCTCTAGGGCATATTTCTTCATCAGGCTCCTCTGATAATGATATATTTATGGCCCCTTGGAAAGTATTAGGTGCTCTTGTCAGGCCAAATCCCACAACCAGAAACTCAAAATGCCCATGATGGGTTTGAAAAGCTGTCTTGTATTCTTCTCCAGGAGCTAGTCTTATTTGGTGGTAACCAGCCCTGAGATCAAACTTTGTAAACCACTGTGCACCATGCAACTGATCAAGAAGCTCATATATGACAGGCATAGGGTAATTTCCCTTGATTGTAAGAGCATTCAGGTGTCTGTAGTCCACCACCAATCTCCAGGTGTGGTCCTTCTTTTTGACCAAGAGGATGGGAGAAGAAAAAGGACTGTTACTCCTTCTGATAACACCAGAATCCAACATTTCTTGAATTTGTCTTTCCACTTCATCCTTCAGTTCTGGGGCTAGTCTGTATGGTCTATGAGAAAAAGGCCTGGCACTAGGAATAAGAGGAATATGGTGATCACAAGCTCTCTCTGGTGGTAAACCGGTTGGGACGGCAAAAACATCCTTGTACTCTTCCAGTAGTTCCTGAATTTCTGGTAGAACAGTTTGTGCATTTTCATCGGTAACCACAGACAGTTCTATGATAGTGTATGCAAACTTCACAGGTGTTGCTCCTTGAATTGTTACTGACTTTCCTTGCAGAGGGAAGGACATCCATTGTTGTTCCCAATCTACAGTCATTGGACTATGTTTTGCTAACCAATCCATACCCAGAATTCCATCATAGCAGCTGAGAGGCAATATTCTAAGATCATGCTCGAATTGGACTCCTTGTACTGACCATTGGCACTTTGGCACAAAACTGGAGGAGCTCATAATCCCTCCATTATCCACCTTGACTTTCATTGTTGAACATTTCTGCACTCCTGTCATTGTAGCCGCAGAATTGGTGTCCACAAATGAGTGGGTACTACCAGAATCCACCAAAAAGGTCTTCTGTTGTCCATGAAGGAGAACAATCAACTAGAAAGCCTTACTTTGAGCTGATTTTCCTTCAGCTGCTTCTGATATGGCCATGAGGTTGACTTCCTCATCCTCATCTGTAAGTAACTCTTCTGAAGATGTGCATTGAAAAAATTCCACTATTTCCTGTACCACATGAAGTTACACAGTTTGTTTACACTGGTGGTCTCAGCTCCATTTCTCTCCACACATGAAGCACGTGAAGGAAATATGCCCTAGAGGCAATAATAAAGTTATTATTTATTTCCTTATATCATGATAAATGTTTATTATTCATGCTAGAATTGTATTAACCGGAAACACAATACATGTGTGAATACATAGACAAACAGAGTGTCACTAGTATGCCTCTACTAGACTAGCTCGTTGATCAAAGATGGTTAAGTTTCCTAGCCATTGACATGGGTTGTAATTTGATTAACGGGATCACATCATTAGGAGAATGATGTGACTGACATGACCCATTCCGTTAGCTTAGCACATGATCATTTAGTATGTTGCTATTGCTTTCCTCATGACTTATACATGTTCCTATGACTATGAGATTATGCAACTCCCGTTTATCGGAGGAACACTTTGTGTGCTACCAAATGTCACAACGTAACTGGGTGATTATAAAGGTGCTCTACAGGTGTCTCCGAAGGTACTTGTTGGGTTGGCGTATTTCGAGATTAGGATTTGTCACTCCGATTGTCGGAGAGGTATCTCTGGGCCCTCTCGGTAATGCACATCACTTAAGCCTTGCAAGCATTGCAACTAATGATTTAGTTGCGGGATGATGTATTACGGAACAATTAAAGAGACTTGCCGGTAACGAGATTGAACTAGGTATTGAGATACCGACGATCGAATCTCGGGCAAGTAACATACTGATGACAAAGGGAACAACGTATGTTGTTATGCGGTCTGACCGATAAAGATCTTCGTAGAATATGTGGGAGCCAATATGAGCATCCAGGTTCCGCTATTGGTTATTAACCGGAGATGTGTCTCGGTCATGTCTACATAGTTCTCGAACCCGTAGGGTCCGCACGCTTAACGTTACGATGACAGTTTTATTATGAGTTTATGTGTTTTGATGTACTGAAGGTTGTTCGGAGTCCCAGATGTGATACGCACATGACGAGGAGTCTCGAAATGGTCGAGACATGAATATTGATATATTTGACGACTATATTCGGACATCGGAAGTGTTCCGGAGAAGTTTCAGATGAAACCGGAGTGCCGGAGGGTTATCGGAACCCCCGGGAGAACTAATGGGCCTCGATGGGCCTTAGTGGAGAGAGAGAGAGGGGCGGCCTAGGGCAGGCCGCACGCCCCTCCTCCTCTGGTCCGAATTGGACTAGGAGAGGGGGGGAGGCGCCCCCCTTTCCTTCTCCCTCTCCCTCTCCTTCCTTCTCCCTCTCTCCCTTTTGGTGGAAACCTACTAGGACTTGGAGTCCTAGTAGGATTCCCCTCTTGGGGGCGCGCCATAGAGGGCCGGCCGGCCTCCCCCTTGCTCCTTTATATATGGGGGCAGGGGGCACCCCAGAGACACAATAATTGATCATTGATCTCTTAGCCGTGTGCGCTACCCCCCTCCACCATAGTCCACCTCGATAATACTGTAGCGGTGCTTAGGCGAAGCCCTGCGTCGGTAGAACATCAACATCGTCACCACGCTGTCGTGCGGACAAAACTCTCCCTCAACACTCGGCTGGATCGGAGTTCGAGGGACCTCATCGGGCTGAACATGTGCTGAACTTGGAGGTGCCTGCTACCTCTTGAGTTTGCGTTGGTTTTCCCCGAAGAGGAAAGGATGATGCAGCAGAGTAGCGTAAGTATTTCCCTCAGTTTTTGAGAACCAAGGTATCAATCTAGTAGGAGGCCACATGCAAGTCCCTCGTACCTACACAACACAAAGAGCTCAACGCAACCAACGCGATTAGGGATTGTCAATCCCTTCACGGTCACTTACGAAAGTGAGATCCGATAGATAATATTTTTGGTATTTTTGTTATAAAGATGCAAAGTGAAAAAGTAAAAGACAAAGTAAAAAAGCAAAGCAAGATTAAAGTGATGGAGATTGATATGATGAGAATAGACCCGGGGGCCATAGGTTTCACTAGTGGCTTCTATCAAGAGCATAAGTATTCTACGGTGGGTGAACAAATTACTGTTGAGCAATTAACAGAATTGAGCATAGTTATGAGAATATCTAGGCATGATCATGTATATAGGCATCACGTCCGTGACAAGTAGATCGAAACGATTCTGCATCTACTACTGTTATTCCACTCATCGACCGCTATCCAGCATGCATCTAGAGTATTAAGTTAATAACAGAGTAACGCTTTAAGCAAGATGACATGATGTAGAGAGATAAATTCATGCAATACGAAATAAACCCCATCTTGTTATCCTCGATGGCAACGATACAATACATGTCTTGCTGCCCCTTCTTTCACTGGGAAAGAACACCGCAAGATCGAACCCAAGCTAAACACTTCTCCCATGGCAAGAACTACCAATCTAGTTGGCCAATCCAAACAGATAATTCGAAGAGACTTGCAAAGATAACCAATCATACATAAAAGAATTCAGAAAAGATTCAAATATTATTCATAGATAGACTTGATCATAAACCCACAATTCATCGGTCTCAACACACACACCGCAAAAAGAAGAAGATTACATCGAATAGATCTCCACAAGAGAGGGGGAGAACATTGTATTGAGATACAAAAATAGAGAAGAAGCCATCTAGCTAATAACTATGAACCCGAAGGTCTGAGGTAAACTACTCACACTTCATCGGAGAGGCTATGATGATGTTGTCAGGACCCCGACTCGATGTCACATCGATCTAGCCGGTAACACCTCATATCACTTTGCGGCCTCACGCACGGTATCCCCACGGGTGTCGCCTTACCTTTGCCCGGGACCGTTTGCGCCTTTTGGCTCACGTATATGATAGTGTCGCTAGCATCCATATGATAAAGAGCCCGGGCTGACATGACTAGTCGTAAACCCAAAGTGGCACAGACTTACAGGGACAGGCATCCATGACCCAGCTTCGAACGTGTCGGTCATCAGCAAGTGGGTCCGGGCTGTAGCACTGGGCTAGCAGGACTCCGGTAAACCGGGCTGTAGCGGGCTAACAGGACTCCGGTACTCAAAGCGTGACATTTCCCCGAAGGGACAGACACAGGAACGAAGAAGGACACATGCCGGCCAGCCTAAGTGTTCCAGAGCAGTAGCAAGCTACCATGGCTCAGCGGTAACACTAGGAGACATTTCCCGGTAAGAGAGGCTACTAAAGACAAACAACTAGATGGTCAGATCCCACACATACCAAGCATTTCAGTCATACACACAATATGCTCGATATGTGCAAATACAACGAAGCATCACAACATGACTCTACGACACAAGTACTTTATTTAAGGCTCAGGGAGCCATACATAACATACACAAAGGTACGGGTCTCACGACCCAACATACAAGTCATACAGTCATACAAACCAGCAGCGGAAGTAACTTGTCTGAGTACAGACAACTAGTAAAATAAAGGAGGCTTGGAAAGCCTAGCTATACTACGTGGTCCTTCACAAGCTCAGGGTCACCACCTGGGTCTTTAGCCTACTCGTTGATGTCAACGTCTACATAGAACCCATCAGAAGGGGTTGCAGCGTCTTCTGTAAAAATGTAGATTATAGCAACATGAGTACAAGGGTACTCAGCAAGTCTTACATCAGATCCTACATACATGCATGTTATCAAGAAGGGTTGGTGGAGTTATTGCAGCAAGCCAGCTTTGACTCTGGGCTAGGCTATCCTACGATACTCCAACTTGAAATGGTTTTGCGCACACGAGTCCACTACTCACCACTTCAATACACCACCGAGGATCCACCTCCGTCTTCCTACGGAAGAGCCATCCTCGGCACTCACTCTTATCTTGAGGCTCTTAGTAGTTTCCATTTACTTGTCTATGAACTGTATAGGCAACCAAGTAGTCCTTTACCACGGACGCGGCTATTTGAATAGATCATGTTAACCCTGCAGGGGTGTACTTCTTCATACACGCTCTCACCACTTATCGTCGTTTACACGACATGTACTCGGCAACCTTCAAGCGGAAGCCCAACGTGGGTGTCGGCCACGACCTACCTAATCACCTAAGCCTCCAGTCCAGGTTTATCGCCTATTCAGGTTCCATCCGCAGGGAGTCCGGCCGAGGTTTCCCATACGGCCCCGAACGATGTGAACAGGGTTCCCGAGATACCTAACGGGTATTCGGTACACCCGGCCACGTACCTACCGCATCACAGCCCACCCCTACGGTCAGCGCTGTCCACGGCCTCCAGTAGGCTACAAACACCAGAAACTACTTGCAACTCCTGGACGGAGAACTAGGGTGAATAAGAAGCCGAGAGGGTCCATTGGTTTCGGGCCCAATGCATGGTAGTAGCTGATTCTTAAATCACACATACAGCTCTCAGTGCTTAAGGTCGGCTTCAATGAAACAACCCACCATGTACTCCTACATGGCCTCTCATCGATACCTTTACCAAATCGTGTTCACCACACCACTCTCATTACCGACATAATCATTTCACTCTAGCCCATCACCCAGATGAACCAGACCTGACACGACTCTAAGCATAGCAGGCATAGCAAGGTAGGAACAACACATACATATGGCTCAATCAACTCCTACACATGCTAGTGGGTTTCATCTAGTTACTGTGGCAATGACAGGTCATGCAGAGGAAATGGGTTCAACTACCGTAGCACACAGCAGTTTGAATCGTGTTGTCTTAATGCAGTAAAAGAGAGCAGGAGCGAGAACATGGGATTGTATCGATATGATCAAATGGTTGGTTGCTTGCCTGATGGTTCGATGCACGGATACGGTTCTTCGTTAGGGTAGTCACGGTACTCCTCGGGGACAGATCCTGTCGTAAAGGATAACGATACACAGGCATCACCAAACAATGTGCAACAATATGATGCATGCATGAAACATGGCAATATGAGTGTGTTGGGCTAATGCAACTAAAGCTACCAACGCTGTCAGGACCCCGACTCGATGTCACATCGATCTAGCTGGTAACACCTCATATCACTTTGCGGCCTCACGCACGGTATCCCCACGGGTGTCGTCTTACCTTTTCCCGGGACCGTTTGCGCCTTTTGGCTCGCGTATATGAAAGTGTCGCTAGCATCCATATGATAAAGAGCCCGGGCTGACATGACTAGTCGTAAACCCAAAGTGGCACAGACTTACAGGGACAGGCATCCATGACCCAGCTTCGAACATGTCGGTCATCAGCAAGTGGGTCCGGGCTGTAGCACTGGGCTAGCAGGACTCCGGTAAACCGGGCTGTAGCGGGCTAACAGGACTCCGGTACTCAAAGCGTGACATTTCCCCGAAGGGACAGACACAGGAACGAAGAAGGACACATGCCGGCCAGCCTAAGTGTTCCAGAGCAGTAGCAAGCTACCATGGCTCAGCGGTAACAATAGGAGACATTTCCCGGTAAGAGAGGCTACCAAAGATAAACAACTAGATAGTCAGATCCCACACATACCAAGCATTTCAATCATACACACAATATGCTCGATATGTGCAAATACAACGAAGCATCACAACATGACTCTATGACACAAGTACTTTATTTAAGGCTCGGTGAGCCATACATAACATACACAAAGGTACGGGTCTCACGACCCCACATACAAGTCATACAGTCATACAAACCAGCAGCGAAAGTAACTTGTCTGAGTACAGACAACTAGTAAAATAAAAGAGGCTTGGAAAGCCTAGCTATACTACGTGGTCCTTCACAAGCTCAGGGTCACCACCTGGGTCTTTAGCCTACTCGTTGATGTCAACGTCTACATAGAACCCATCAGAAGGGGTTGCAGCGTCTTCTGTAAAAATGTAGATTATAGCAACATGAGTACAAAGGTACTCAGCAAGACTTACATCAGATCCTACATACATGCATTGACTCTTGGCTAGGCTAACCTACGATACTCCAACTTGAAATGGTTTTGCGCACACGAGTCCACTACTCACCACTTCAATACACTACCGAGGATCCGCCTCCGTCTTCCTACGGAAGAGCCATCCTCGGCACTCACACTTATCTTGAGGTTTTTAACAGTTTTCATTTACTTGTCTATGAACTGTATAGGCAACCAAGTAGTCCTTTACCGCGGACGCGGCTATTCGAATAGATCATGTTAACCCTGCAGGGGGTACTTCTTCATACACGCTCTCACCACTTACCGTCGTTTACACGACATGTACTCGGCAACCTTCAAGCGGAAGCCCAACGTGGGTGTCGGCCACGACCTACCTAATCACCTAAGCCTCCAGTCCAGGTTTATCGCCTATTCAGGTTCCATCCGCAGGGAGTCCGGCCGAGGTTTCCCATACGGCCCCGAACGATGTGAACAGGGTTCCCGAGATACCTAACGGGTATTCGGTACACCCGGCCACGTACCTACCGCATCACAGCCCACCCCTACGATCAGCGCTGTCCACGGCCTCCAGTAGGCTACAAACACCAGAAACTACTTGCAACTCCTGGACGGAGAACTAGGGTGAATAAGAAGCCGAGAGGGTCCATTGGTTTCGGGCCCAATGCATGGTAGTAGCTGATTCTTAAATCACACATACAGATCTCAGTGCTTAAGGTCGGCTTCAATGAAACAACCCACCATGTACTCCTACATGGCCTCTCATCGATACCTTTACCAAATCGTGTTCACCACACCACTCTCATTACCGACATAACATTTCACTCTAGCCCATCACCCAGATGAACCAGACCTGACACGACTCTAAGCATAGCAGGCATAGCAAGGTAGGAACAACACATACATATGGCTCAATCAACTCCTACACATGCTAGTGGGTTTCATCTAGTTACTGTGGCAATGACAGGTCATGCAGAGGAAATGGGTTCAACTACTGTAGCACACAGCAGTTTGAAACGCGTTGTCTTAATGCAGTAAAAGAGAGCAGGAGCGAGAACATGGGATTGTATCGATATGATCAATGGCTGGTTGCTTGCCTGATGGTTCGATGCACGAATACGGTTCTTCGTTAGGGTAATCACGGTACTCCTCGGAGGCAGAACCTGTCGCAAAGGACATCGATACACAACATCACCAAACAATGTGCAACAATATGATGCATGCATGAAACATGGCAATATGAGTGTGTTGGGCTAATGCAACTAAAACCAGAAGGGTTTGAACAAATTTGAATCAAGGATTCAAATTTCAAATTCAAATATGGCCTTTTAAAGTGCTTTTCCTTGTTCTGCTTGAAACATCAATTTAACTTGTTTGATCATGCATGAAAATAGTACAGATGGATAGATTGGATTTTTCTGATCATTTTTCATATATAATTTGTCCAATTTGGAGTTACAGAATAAAAGTTATGAATTTTTGAAGTTTAAATAATATTCTGGAATTTCCTGATTTAAATTAAATCCAGAAATTATAATTATTGCGCCAGCATGA
>NC_041390.1:138893390-138966557 GCF_002162155.2 Triticum dicoccoides
AAAATATTTCAGAATTATTGGACCTATATTTATTTAACAGTAGATATAAGTCCAATTCAAATAGCTATTGATTTAATTCAAATACCCAAAATAAATGTTTCTGAGATACCGAAAATATTGGTTTGGATTTTACCTCTTGCCAATATTTCCAGAGGATAACAAGAACATTTTCTTGGACTTATTTGAAGCAATTTTTATCTTGATCATTTTTTTTAAAGGATTCTGAGGCTTTGAAAATTCCTCAATTCAAATTTCATTTGAATTAAAACATGAAGCTCACATGAGGTCTAGCCTAATGCATAACAGGACCAGGGATGTGACAACTCACCCCCACTAAACAAGAATCTCGTCTCGAGATTCAAGCGTAGGGTAAGGTGAAGGGGAAACGCAACTAGTATAATGTTCACGATCCAGGGTGCACTTCAAATGAACGTTGATTTGAACACCATCTTTGTCTTGAAGTCTTGCTCTGAGAAATCCGGTCAACATGACATGGAGGGAAGAAGGAGACTCTAGAGGGGTCGATCTTCTCGAAGATCGAACAACTCACGGAATGAGACATAGGACCATCTCTCGGTTGAGACACGAGATACACATCAAGAGGGGTGGAAAGAAACGGATGACGAAGGTTCACTAGGTAGACCACAATTCCACACCTAAAAAGGTGGTAAACGATTATCAATGTAGCGAGGAGTTGAGTTGCCATGATACCACAACGAAACATCCTGGAGGAGGGTGATTCGTAGATTATTTCCTTAAGTGGCAAAAAGAATTACCTTTGATTCAGAGATCATTGAAACTCTTTAAACCAGCCTAAGGCAATTCTCGAGCGATCGTTTGGAGGGGGTCGGTAGAATGGCATACTCGGACTTGGATGATGTGGATTACCTTGTTGAAGACAACGTAATGGATGAATTTGCTTATCACCGGAAATGGAAGAGACCCATGGTAGAATGGCACATTGGCGGTGCAAGCTAGGAACAAAATGCAAATGCTAGGAATGATTCTGGTAACTGGGGAAGAACCCAACAATAGGGAGTGAATTCACTGTTTGAAGAGGTCATAGCATTGCCGAGGAAACTGAGAGTAATCCCAGTTAGAGCCGATGATAACACGTAACGCTTGTGCGTGCTCTCAAGAACTTGAGCATTTCCATATTCATCAAGGTTTTACCAACATCTGTGTCAAGGGTCCGGCAACACAACTTGCTACCATGATGAATGATGATGGAGGATGTAGATGCAAAGAAAGATAACACCTTCTCAGATTTCATCTTAGCGGGGCCAAGGAAACAAAATCTGGATGATCGACCGAGAAACATTTAGCACTCCGCTTCTAATGTTCTCCTTGATGTGCTAGTGTAACCCATTCATAGAAATGGTCTGGTATCTAGGACATCAAGTAAAAGGTCAGACTTCGGGATCTCAAAATCCATAGGGGCAACTAGGGAGTAAATCCTACGAAATCCCTATGGGGAGGTGGCCAACTTCCTCAATCAAGATATTATAATAACAGGTCTTCCGGCTGGGTGTGTTGGCCACGACATCCACTTTACCGGTTATCGAGGGACCAATATTATAGTTCTTGGAGAATGTTCCAACCATCATATCTGCCTGAGATTCAGATCTGGTTGGTGTCAGGATATCCCAGACTCATCAAGTCTAGAAAGAAAAATGAAAGTTTGCAACACAAATCGACGAGATGACGTTGCGAGATTCTCGGGAGATGAACTACGATAGTAAGCTCCAAAACATGAGATGGTTCTGCTACAAACATGTGAACACGTTGTCCCGGACAAGCATGACCACGTGGTAGTCTTACAATAAAACACTACCGAGTTCTGGTTGGGAACCATCAACGAGGATATCAAAATCCTTGCATAAGGTATACTCTTAAGAAGGAACTTCTTCTCCTTGAACAAATCAATCAGTGGCTTGGTGTGCTCGGAACACATATGGAATGAAGGTTGCAAGTCTCCAGACCATAGAATACTTCGCACGTATGCATGACTGACTTGGGATGATTCCAGGGAAACAAAACAATCTTCCTCAAATTCATGGCGGCAACTTGCATCATATGCACATGAATTAGGGAAAATCACTACTTTCATTCAAACATATGCTTCATGAACGAAACACGAAGAAATGCTTACACAAGTTTCCAACACTAGGTTGATGTTCAACATGATTCATGGGGGGAGACAAAATGCTACTGATGGGCTCAACAGCAACTCATCGGAATTTCCATATCACTGGACTTCCACCATCATGTGAACACGGTGATAGCATTGGTCAGACCAAAGATGTAATGGTGTATGCTCGAGGGATCAACCACGAGTAGGACAACATTACGAGCATCGTTGGTACTGATTTGATTTGACGATAGCCCACACTCAAATCAAAGGATTGATAAGACAATAGGTCCAACAACTGATCACAGGGACCAATCGATGAAGATATCATCTTTCTTCAACACACACTACACAAGAATATCCCTTTGGAACGAACTAAGTCAGACAAGCTTTTATCTTCCAACTCTCCAAGTTGTTGTCCAGCTTAACCAACTAGCTCAGGGATATCTAACACCGATTCTTGGAAAGAAGGTGGTTCATAAGAAACCAACTTGATCACGGGCTCAACATAACGGTCAGGTGACGACCTGGTGATACTTCCGAGAAGACATTCAGAAAATCACGAACCACCGGTATGTTACTAAGCTCGAGAACAATCTCGCTTTTGAGGGCAAGACGATATAATCAAATGAGTGAGGACTTGACAAGATCCTAACTCATCAATCGAAGGGTGCACCGAAATAAGAACTAGGTAGCACGATAAGTCTTAGAAGGATGATTCAAAAACCAACATGCTAAGAATGAAATTATTATCCTTTAACTACCAAGCAACGAGGTTGCTGGGAGTATTGATTTCACACATCACAATTCATTTGTCGGTATTCCGGTTGCATCAACACGAGGGCCGAGGAATGAATAGTGATGGCAAGAAGTATCACTGTACCAAGAGTTCATGGGATGGTGTGCAATTCCTATAACAATCCCGATATAAAGATGGTAATACTCCAAGGTAGAACAGAACAAAAGCTGGATTAGCAATTTGATCTGCGGAGCACAACTTCTTTGACCCAATCCTGGATATGGAAGAGGTACTGGAGTTTGTTTCTCCTAGTCATTCTGCGATAGAATGGCTTGACGGACCACAAGAGTAATAGGCATCGATAAACGAACGCACGCATACTCTTGACTATCAATTGATAGACGAAGGTCAGTAGACAACTAAAGAGGGACAACTCAAAGGAACACACGATTTTCTGAGTTGTGGATGCATGGTTTGGCATGTCGAACGAATTCAACATTTCTTCCAGATAACCCATGCAGAGAGGTAGGACTGGCAGAGTCACGATTTATGAATGAAGATCTCCTCAAGAGTACTCTAATTGTGATCTTTTGATCCAATAAACATCTGCCATAAGCGGTTCATAGTATTTGAAAGAAGGAAATACCACGGACCTCAAGGACTATCGCAAAGTTACTAATATCCTGAAGGAACTAGCAAACACTATCAACATGAAGTAAGTAGAGTGAATCTCGGGTTCAAGAACCCAGGAACAGAATACCTATTACTAAGTAGCATCACGGGATGCTTTCGAGAATGATGGCCAGAATCATCACACTGGGAACACAAATCATGGCTAAATTACTAGATGATCCCCTGAGACACCTAGGGTCATAATAATTATTCCAACATAAAGGTCGAGGCAGTAGAATACCTCAACTCAACAATTAGTGTGATTGAGCTGGCATAAAGGAGCATCGAAACCAGAGGGAAAGGATTTTGCAAATGCATCAGACTATTTAGAAACCTGGAATGACTCGGACAGCATAACGGCTATAAATGCTCAGAAAAGACTTGAGACATTCACAAAAATGGTGGCATAACCACTCAGAAGCACAATATCAAGGTTTCGAGATCAACAATTAACATACGGAAGTAGTAGGAACTGAACTGAGACTTAAATCCAACAATCTTATAAGTCCACTGATTAGTAACACGTGATCCTAATAGAAAGAAGGGATAGCCTAGTTCTTAATCCCCGTAGAAGAGAAGATGATGACTCAGATCAGAAGGGCATGAGGTAAAGGAGTAAAAAGAGCCTTACGTTCCATCCCACAATCAATTCCCTTATATAACTAAAGAATTTCTAGACTCAACTTCGACCAGTTTGGCTAGGTAATCCTACAGGCAGTCAAGCTCTGATGCCAACGCTGTCAGGACCCCGACTCGATGTCACATCGATCTAGCCGGTAACACCTCATATCACTTTGCGGCCTCACGCACGGTATCCCCACGGGTGTCGCCTTACCTTTGCCCGGGACCGTTTGCGCCTTTTGGCTCACGTATATGATAGTGTCGCTAGCATCCATATGATAAAGAGCCCGGGCTGACATGACTAGTCGTAAACCCAAAGTGGCACAGACTTACAGGGACAGGCATCCATGACCCAGCTTCGAACGTGTCGGTCATCAGCAAGTGGGTCCGGGCTGTAGCACTGGGCTAGCAGGACTCCGGTAAACCGGGCTGTAGCGGGCTAACAGGACTCCGGTACTCAAAGCGTGACATTTCCCCGAAGGGACAGACACAAGAACGAAGAAGGACACATGCCGGCCAGCCTAAGTGTTCCAGAGCAGTAGCAAGCTACCATGGCTCAGCGGTAACACTAGGAGACATTTCCCGGTAAGAGAGGCTACTAAAGATAAACAACTAGATAGCCAGATCCCACACATACCAAGCATTTCAATCATACACACAATATGCTCGATATGTGCAAATACAACGAAGCATCACAACATGACTCTACGACACAAGTACTTTATTTAAGGCTCAGGGAGCCATACATAACATACACAAAGGTACGGGTCTCACGACCCAACATACAAGTCATACAGTCATACAAACCAGCAGCGGAAGTAACTTGTCTGAGTACAGACAACTAGTAAAATAAAGGAGGCTTGGAAAGCCTAGCTATACTACGTGGTCCTTCACAAGCTCAGGGTCACCACCTGGGTCTTTAGCCTACTCGTTGATGTCAACGTCTACATAGAACCCATCAGAAGGGGTTGCAGCGTCTTCTGTAAAAATGTAGATTATAGCAACATGAGTACAAGGGTACTCAGCAAGTCTTACATCAGATCCTACATACATGCATGTTATCAAGAAGGGTTGGTGGAGTTATTGCAGCAAGCCAGCTTTGACTCTGGGCTAGGCTATCCTACGATACTCCAACTTGAAATGGTTTTGCGCACACGAGTCCACTACTCACCACTTCAATACACCACCGAGGATCCACCTCCGTCTTCCTACGGAAGAGCCATCCTCGGCACTCACTCTTATCTTGAGGCTCTTAGTAGTTTCCATTTACTTGTCTATGAACTGTATAGGCAACCAAGTAGTCCTTTACCGCGGACGCGGCTATTCGAATAGATCATGTTAACCCTGCAGGGGTGTACTTCTTCATACACGCTCTCACCACTTATCGTCGTTTACACGACATGTACTCGGCAACCTTCAAGCGGAAGCCCAACGTGGGTGTCGGCCACGACCTACCTAATCACCTAAGCCTCCAGTCCAGGTTTATCGCCTATTCAGGTTCCATCCGCAGGGAGTCCGGCCGAGGTTTCCCATACGGCCCCGAACGATGTGAACAGGGTTCCCGAGATACCTAACGGGTATTCGGTACACCCGGCCACGTACCTACCGCATCACAGCCCACCCCTACGGTCAGCGCTGTCCACGGCCTCCAGTAGGCTACAAACACCAGAAACTACTTGCAACTCCTGGACGGAGAACTAGGGTGAATAAGAAGCCGAGAGGGTCCATTGGTTTCGGGCCCAATGCATGGTAGTAGCTGATTCTTAAATCACACATACAGATCTCAGTGCTTAAGGTCGGCTTCAATGAAACAACCCACCATGTACTCCTACATGGCCTCTCATCGATACCTTTACCAAATCATGCTCACCACACCACTCTCATTACCGACATAATCATTTCACTCTAGCCCATCACCCAGATGAACCAGACCTGACACGACTCTAAGCATAGCAGGCATAGCAAGGTAGGAACAACACATACATATGGCTCAATCAACTCCTACACATGCTAGTGGGTTTCATCTAGTTATTGTGGCAATGACAGGTCATGCAGAGGAAATGGGTTCAACTACCGTAGCACACAGCAGTTTGAAACGCGTTGTCTTAATGCAGTAAAAGAGAGCAGGAGCGAGAACATGGGATTGTATCGATATGATCAAATGGTTGGTTGCTTGCCTGATGGTTCGATGCACTGATACGGTTCTTCGTTAGGGTAATCACGGTACTCCTCGGAGGCAGAACCTGTCGCAAAGGACACCGATACACAACCATCACCAAACAATGTGCAACAATATGATGCATGCATGAAACATGGCAATATGAGTGTGTTGGGCTAATGCAACTAAAACCAGAAGGGTTTGAGCAAATTTGAATCAAGGATTCAAATTTCAAATTCAATTATGGCCTTTTAAAGTGCTTTTCCTTGTTCTGCTTGAAACATCAATTTAACTTGTTTGATCATGCATGAAAATAGTACAGATGGATAGATTGGATTTTTCTGATCATTTTTCATATATAATTTGTCCAATTTGGAGTTACAGAATAAAAGTTATGAATTTTTGAAGTTTAAATAATATTCTGGAATTTCCTGATTTAATTTAAATCCAGAAATATAATTATTGCGCCAGCATGACGTCAGCATGACGTCAGTGGTCAACTGCGGCTGTCTGGGGTCAAACCTGACGTGTGGGGCCCACATGTCAGTGACAGGGGGGTTAAACAGGGTTAAATTAATCCTAATTACTAATTAGTGGCGCTGGGGCCCACTAGTCAGTGTCAGGGGGTTAACTAACAGTGGTTAGCGCTAATCCTAATTAGCTACAGGGCTGGGCCCACCTGTCAGGGACTCAGGGGGGTTCCTGCCGTGGTCAAAGTGGGTCAAACCCACCGGCGACGTGACGCCGGCGAGGCCCGAGACGGCGGCGCGATGCGGGATCGCGCTACAGGGCACGGGCGAGGCTGTGCTTGGGCTCGTTGGAGAGCTCTTGCTCCCGCGCGTCGAACGGTGGTGGTGGCCGAGCCTGGGGTGGCCGGAGTCGACGGCGGCGAGCTCGGCTGCGGCCGCCGGAGTTCGGGTGCGGTCGGAGTCGGCGTTGCAGGGGGTTTGGGGAGGCGTTGGTGCGTGCTGCGTGCTCCTAGTGAGGCGTGGAGCACGATAGTGTGCTCGGTTGGGCGCTACGGTGACCGTGGCCACGACAGCGACATCGCCGGCGGCGTGGAGCTCTCGGCCAAGGTGGGGCTAAGGCCTAGAGGTCGAAAGAGACCAGGGGAGAAGGGGGAAACGACTCGGGGGCTCACCGCGGTTGCAGTGGGCGTCGAAGCGGGCTCGGAGACGCGCTGGAGACGGCGAATTCGACGGCGATGATGGTCGGAGCCCGAAGAGGGGAACGGCGACGTGGCGGCGATGCAGGGCTTCCGGAGGCCCGTGAAGCGGTGGGGAGGAAGAGGGGGTTGTGGCGGAGCTTCTGAGCTAGTCGGGGGAGCGAGGGGTGGCCGGAGACGGCTGCTATGGCGAACGTCGGCGACGGTGGGGTTCGGCTGTGTGAGAGAGAGAGCGAGGGAGAGGAGGGAAGAGCCGAGGGCGAGTGAGAGAGAGCAGGGGGTCCAGGGGGGTCGGGGCGGCGCCGAGGAGATGACGCGCGGCGTCGCGGTGGCCAGGCGATGCAGACGAGCAGGGTGGTGGCGTGGCGAGCTCGGGCGCGCGCGCCGTGTCCCTCCTCTGCCTACTGGCGCGAGGAGGAAGGCGACAGGGAAGGGAGGCGGCGGTGAGCTGGGCCAGCGGGAGGAGCTGGCCAGCTGGGCCGGCTACAGGTAAGTGGCCCAGGTAGGCTTCTGTTCTTTTTATTTTTTTCTCTCTGTTTTGTTTTAATTCTGTTTTCTATTTTGCAGGTTTGTTTTGAATTTGGTTTTGAAACCAATTCAATTTATTTTGCTTCTGACAATATTTTTAGGAGCTAAAAAAAGAATTAAAACAATGCTCCACAAAAATATTTCAGAATTATTGGACCTATATTTATTTAACAGTAGATATAAGTCCAATTCAAATAGCTATTGATTTAATTCAAATACCCAAAATAAATGTTTCTGAGATACCGAAAATATTGGTTTGGATTTTACCTCTTGCCAATATTTCCAGAGGATAACAAGAACATTTTCTTGGACTTATTTGAAGCAATTTTTATCTTGATCATTTTTTTAAAGGATTCTGAGGCTTTGAAAATTCCTCAATTCAAATTTCATTTGAATTAAAACATGAAGCTCACATGAGGTCTAGCCTAATGCATAACAGGACCAGGGATGTGACAGATGTAGAAGCCCTCCGTGATGACGGCCCTCTCCGGCGGAGCTCCGGAACAGGCCCCAAGATGGGATCTCGTGGATACAGAAAGTTGCGGCGGTGGAATTAGGTTTTTGGCTCCCGTTCTGATCGTTTGGGGGTACATGGATATATATAGGAGGAAGAAGTACATCGGTGGAGCTTCGAGGGGCCCACGAGGCAGGGGGGTGCGCCCTAGGGGGGGCGCCCCCCACCCTCGTGACCGCCTCGTCGATGCCTTGGCGTAGGGTCCAAGTCTCCTGGGTCTTATCCGGTGAGAAAATCACGTTCCAAAAAGGATTTTTCTGTTTGGACTCCGTTTGATATTCTGTTTCTTCGAAAGACTGAAATAGGCAAAAAACAGCAATTCTGGGATGGGCCTCCGGTTAATAGGTTAGTCCCAAAAATAATATAAAAGTGGAAAATAAAGCCCAATATAGTCGAAAACAGTAGATAATATAGCATGGAGCAATCAAAAATTATAGATACGTTGGAGACGTATCAGTGCCGTGCGTTCAGTACTTGATCGGTCGGTGTCGGTGGGAACGACACCTATGGGATCACAAGAATCCCTACTACGGTTGCGGGTCGCGGGGTCGTGAGAAATGCGGATCAAACAGATAGCACACGGTTTGTTTATCCAGGTTCGGGCCGCGAGGATGCGTAAAACCCTACTCCTGCTTTGGTGGATTGTATATCTGTGTTCTTGAGCTAGCTATGGGGCGTGAGGAGCTCCAAAAAGTCGAATCCCCCTCCTGGTCGCCTCGGGCCTCCTTTTATAGGAAAGGGGTTGCCACAGTGGCACACAGGAGGTGGAAAGGGTACAGTGATGTGAGGTTATCCCTCGCATTACATGAGAAGGCACATTTACTACGTCTTGCCCAGGTGTCCTTGCTTTATCGGGGATGGGGGAGAGCCCTGTCTCGTCCGTCGCCGCTCCCTCTCGTGTCGACATGCGCCCTAGCCAGCGGCGCCCGTGGTGCCATGTAGGTAGGCAGGCAGATGAGGTGGCACAGTGGTGGGTCTCCATGAAGATCTGCATGCCGCCACGCAGGTGCCTGCCCAGCTGGTTGGGTCGGCAGCTACATGCGAACGGTGGTGGAGGTTTGACTGGCGTGGGCCTGATGGTGGCCCTATGGGTGTTCTTGGCAAGGGCCTTGCCGGGGCCCCGGCAAGGGTCTTGCCGTGGCGCCTGCTGTCATCCCCGGCAAGGCTCTTGCGGGGGGCCTTGTGGTCCTCCTTGGCTGGGATCCCGCCAAGGATCACCATCTTCTAAAGGGTGTATCTGATCTTGAATGTCTTCACAAAGATCCCCATGCCACCACGGGGATGTCTCCCGAATCCTTGCCCCATGGGGGTAGTGGACTCAAGGGTGACTCACTCCGTAGGTGTGGGGTGAGCTGCCATGGCAAGGGTCTTGCCGGGTTTGCTAAAACCGCCTCCCGGCAAGGATCTTGCCGGGGGGTCCGCTTCGTCCTCTTTGCTCTTTATGGTCTTGGTCTTGGCGTCGTTTTGCTTCTCCTGAGCTTCGGCCTTACCTTGGCTCACCTCCCTTGCCTTGCTCAGTGTGGTGGTGCCCGTGGCTCAGACTGCCCGTGCACAGTTATAGGGGTACAAAACGTGTACCCCTCTTTTTGTACACCGATAGGAGCCCCCGGGCCTGGGCCACACATAAGCGCAATCGCGTCGTTGGGCTAGGCCCAAAAACGGTGCGCGGGCAGGCGGGGCGGTTTTTACCACGGTAAGTCTCTTCATGTGCTGCGCTTCCCATGCTTCCCACACGTGGCGCGACATGGGGAGGCATGTGTGACGTGGGCGGCATGCGTGGGGTTGCTTCCCGCGGGCATGCGTCACATCACAGTTAATCTAAAAGGAGGCAGCCCGCGTTTTTCGCCCATAAGAAGGAATAACCGTGGGCGCGCTGCTCACTTTCTCCTCTTCCCTTGTGCCTTTTCCAATCTCAGAGCCGCCGTTCCCTCCCTTCCTTCCTTCCTAAGCTTTCTCTCTCGCTCGCCGCCGCTGCTTTGCCATCCCCCTTCCTCAGCCCTCTGAACTTCTTGGTCGCCATGGCTCCCAAATTCGCCAAGGGCAAGGGGGTGGCTAAGGGCGCCGGGACGGTGGAGCCGCCGGAGAGTGCACTGTCGGGGGACCGGACGAAGTCCGCCATCTTCTTCCCCTCGACGGTTGATGTTCAAGAGCTCCGGGCCTCCTTCAAGCCCCTATGGGGAGTGAAGACGGGGGGAGAGGATTCGGGACACCCGGCGATGCGCGTCATTCCTGCCGCTTGCGCTGATCCTTCCCCAAATCGGTACCCCTTCTTCGTTGATTACTTTTCTTGCGGGTTATGCTCCCTTTCTCCGATTTCTTCTGCGACTTTGTGCGCACCTTCGGCTTTCGCCTCTTGGATTTTACTCCGAATGCGGTGGCGTGCATGGATTTCTTCGCGCATCTTTGCGGAGGCTTTGCCGGGGTGCAGCCCAACACGTCGCTCTTCCGCCATTACTTCTTCCCTCGAATCCAGCCGGGAGGAGCCATCTCCGGTTGCGTCACCTGGATCCCAAGATCCAAGGGGGCGTACCCGGACGGTGCCGTGAAGGAGAGGTGGGAGGAATGGCGTGGCCGGTGGTGCTGGATTGAAGATGAAAACCCGCCGGAATTCTGCAAGGTCCGCCGAGTGCCGCCGGTCCGTGGCAGCGATTGGAGCAATGTCGCCGCCGCCGATGGGAGGCTCACCGTCGCCACTACCAGGATTCTCCGGCTCACCCATGCTGTTCTCACCCTTGAGATGATCAGGGCGGACTTCATTCGCCGCCGGATCGCCCCATTGCACAACAAGGGGAGGCCAGCTTGGCTCTTTACGAACCCGGCTGACATTATGCGACTCCGCCCCGGCCTTGATCACAACTTCACAGTGCTGGCGCATGCCCACTTCTGCCAGCGGCTTTTCCAGCTTGATCTGGGTCACGATGGCGAGGTCGAGCGGACCGGCAAGGCCGCGAGGGCTGCTGCAAAGGTTGGCAAGGCCCTCAAGGGGCCAACAAGCTGCCAGCGGGGGTGGTCCCATTGTGTAACAATTCGCGTCGGTCCGAGATCATCGCCGTGATGCTGGACTTTAATGTGCACAGCCCTGTCCCGAGCTCGAAGGAGCCGAAGGACGAGGATGTGCAGCGATTCTTCGACACCCTGATCGAGGTGTACGTCAATGCCGACACCGAGTGGTGGCTTATCATGGACACCACCCAGGCAGAGCTGGACTACATCGCCACTAGGGCGAGGGAGGCACAGATTGCCATGGAGGCCGGCAGTGCCGGGGGCGTGGAGGACAAGGCCGCAACAGCGGCAGAGGAAGAGGAGCTCTCCCGGTGGGCGGCGGCCTTCGGGGAGGTCAGCAGCGCCGACACTGGATCTCCGCTCGTCGAAGACGCGGCCGACGAGTCGTCGGGGGAGGAGGAGGATGTGGCGGCGGGCTCGACGCCAACCAGGGGAAGATGGCGAGTCCCGCGGCGGGCTGGCTCCGGTGAGCTGGTCCGGCCCGGCAGGGCTGCGCGGCCTCAATTGACCCTAGAGGGGTCTGGGCGCCACACGAGGGCCACGGCAGCCAAGAGGCTGACGAAGGCCGCTGAGAAGAAGAAGACAACAGCCCCTTCCTCATCCGGGCGCGCACAAACCCCGCCGCCTCCTTCGCCTCCTCCGGCAGGCGTCGACTCGGATGATGATGTGGAGCTCCCTTTTGATCTCGGGCCTCTCAGCCTGGAGAGGAAAAGGAAACTGGTGGAAGAGGAGGAGACGGATGGCGAGTAAGTTCTCCGTTCCTTACTGTCATTTCCATTTCCTCGAATTGGGTCGCTTGTCTTGATCCATTTTTGCTTCCGTAGGGAGGCAGAGACGTTGGCCCAGAGGGTGAAGAGGGCGAGGACCTCGGCGAGCAGTCAACCCCTGGCTAGGGCTTCAAAGACACCACTGGTGGTGCTGAGCAGCCCGGACAGCAGCCCCCGGCGCATCCCCCAGCGTAAGTTCGCCACCCTCTTCTTACTCGACATGTGGTAGGCGCTCGATGCTATGATGCTGACCTTGCCGGGTTTGCAGGAGGGGAGCGGCAGCAGGAGGAGCCACAGAGGGCTACTCCTAACACATCACCCCCATCGACTACGCCGCCACGGGGGGCGTCCCCAGCAAGGGCATCAGGCACGGAGCCCACACCCATGGAGGAAGAGGGGAACTTGGGCGCTGGTGGCTCTGCCACGGCGCCAAATGCTGGCGGAGAGGGGACTTCCGCTTCACAGCCTGGCACTGGTGAGTCGCCTGTCCTTCATCTCTGTTTTTCCCTTATTCTTTTCTTGGCTTCCATGCTCCCATTACTACCCAGACCCTCCTTCAACAGGTATGGAGGACGTGGATATCATTGTTGGGAACATTGCTGAGGAGGCCGCCAAGGATGCTGCCGAGGTCGCCGCTGATGAGGCCGCCAAGGATGCTGCCGAGGACACCACGGCGGGGGCCGCCAAGGCGACCGGGGAGGCTTCTGCCAAGGGCGCCAACGGTGGGCCTACCGGGGAAGCCGGCAAGGCCACCGCCGAGGAAGAGGCGGTTGATGATCAGCCTCCCTCCTCCTCAACCTCGGGCCCCGGCAAGTATCTGAAGGTGGGCGACGATCTTTTCGTCCACCTCCCAGGGGCGTCAAGTTCCCAGGCGCCCGCTGAAGGGGAAGTATTTGACGGCGAGGTGCTTGCCGCCACCGGGCTTGAGGTTGTCGGTGAGCCGAGCGTTGGTGGTGACGGTTCTCCGGAAGAGCAGCTTTTCCGCGCTATGGGGGCCAACTTCCGAAAACTCCAGGCGCTCTACCGTGTCCGTCTGGACAAGGTTAAGTCCAGGATGGCAACGGTGGACCAGGCGGAGGTGGATTTCAAGGCGCGCGTTGCTGAGACGCAGACCTGGTTCCACCAGACTCACGAGGAGCAGAGGGCCCTTCAGGAGGAATTGGCCAAGCGCAATGTCGAGCTCACCATGAAGATGTCTGACATCAAGAAGGCCCAGGAACAGGCGGCGAACTTGGCTGCCGCAGCCGAGGCCGTCCAGAACCAGCATCAAGCCGCACTAGATTCCTAGGAAGAGGACCTCACCGCGCGTGAGGCGAAGCTTGCCGCAGTGCTCCGTGGCAAGGATGAGGAGCTCGAGGCCCTTGTCATGCGGGGGACTCGCAAGCTGGAGCAGAGGCACAAGGAGGCACTCGATGCCTAGGCTCTGGCCCATGCCGGCAAGGTAAGGGAGTTGGAGGTGGCGCAGGACGAGCTGAAGGAGCAGGCCCTCAAGCTGTCCAACGAGAAGAGCACGCTCAACAGCGCCTTGGTGGAGGCGCAAGGAGCGGCCATCAGCAGGGCTGGGGAGCTCGCCGAAGCGCAAAACTCTGTCAGAGACCTCAAGCTGAAGCTGGAGGATCTCGAGAAGGTGTTGTCGGAGAGCAGGGCTTGGGAGGAGACCTTGACCAGGAGCCTGGAGGAGGAGAAGCAGCTGCGGGCAAACGAGGCCGCCTCCCACCAGGATTATGTGGCGGGCGAGAACAAATGGATCAGCCGTCTGGAGGAGGTCGCCGGCAGGGTCACCTCGCAGTTGGCCACCATGGGGATGCCAAACGTGAGGTATGCCCCTGAGCGCAGCGGGACCGTCAACACCAAGTTGACCCTATTCTTCGAGGGCGTCCTCGGAGCCTTGGCTTATCTTCACTCCAACAGGACGGCCACGCTGGCCGAGGAGGCCTGGCGACTTTGCCGGAGGGTCGTGACCAAGGTCCTCACCAAGATGGCGTACTGGAATCCTGATCTTGACTTCGCGGCCGCGATGAAGAGCTTGCCGGATGGTGCTGACCTCACGGTGCTCAAGGAGCGCATCAAGCCCATCACTGACTGCATTGACGAAATCAAGAGGGTGGAAGGCCAGCGCCGGGATTAAGCATCCCGTTCTTCTTCGCCGCTGCGGGTTCCCGACCAAGAATTTTTTTATCTTTAGTTAGAACCGCAGCTATGATGTGATGTAATATAACTTTTAAGTACTCTTAATTTTCATGCATGTTATTTCCCCATTCAATTCCTCTTTGTATGCGTGCCCTACGTCGATCGGGAAGGCTTGCCGGCGCGGAAGCCCCTAGCGGTGTTTTGGGGACGGATCCCCATGGCCAGCCAGGTACGCGTGCTGCCGGACGAGCCACCTTTCTGTTCTGAACGCGGCCGCTCGAACTGTCGAGCTTGAATCGAGTCAGAATCGGGGGCGTTGCTGATCGCGGAAGGCTACTCTGCCATTCTCGACGCAGCCGCTTGAGCTGTTGAGCGGACTCGAAACAGGGCAAGGGTGTTGCCGATCATGGTAGAGCCCCCTGGCGTGCAGGTTTCTCATACAAAGCAAATATCTCCAGGGGGATAACCTCAAATAAGAAGGGTAGCATAAATAAGGGTTCAGTGTAACTTAGCTTCTGTTTGCGATCGCTCGAGTGTCGATCTTCTGGCCTCCTTTCTTCTTCAAGGGTCACGAAGATGAAGGAGTGTCGGGCTAACTGCCAGAGCCGATTCTCACAACTCAGCCCCTACCTGGCGCGCCAAAGATGTCGGTGGGAACGACACCTATGGGATCACAAGAATCCCTACTATGGTTGCGGGGCGCGGGGTCGTGAGAAGAGCGGATCAAACAGATAGCACACGGTTCGTTTATCTAGGTTCGGGCCGCGAGGATGTGTAAAACCCTACTCCTGCTTTGGTGGATTGTATATATGTGTTCTTGAGCTAGCTATGGGGCGTGAGGAGCTCCAAAAAGCCGAATCCCCCTCCTGGTCGCCTCGGGCCTCCTTTTATAGGAAAGGGGTTGCCACGGTGGCACACAGGAGGTGGAAAGGGTACAGTGATGTGAGGTTATCCCTCGCATTACATGACAAGGCGCATTTAACGCGTCTTGCCCAGGTGTCCTTGCTTTATCGGGGACGGGGGAGAGCCATGTCTCGTCCGTCGCCGCTCCCTCTTGTGTCGACACGCGCCCTGGCCAGCGGCGCCCGCGGTGCCATGTAGGCAGGCAGGCAGCTGAGGTGGCGCAGTGGTGGGTCTCCACGAAGATCTTCATGCCGCCACGCAGGTGCCTGCCCAGCTGGTTGGGTCAGCAGCTGCATGCGAACGGCGGTGGAGGTTTGACTGGCGTGGGCCTGATGGTGGCCCTACGGGTGTTCTTGGCAAGGGCCTTGCCGGGGCCCCGGCAAGGGTCTTGCCGTGGCGCCTGTTCTCATCCCCGGCAAGGCTCTTGCCGGGGGCCTTGTGGTCCTCCTTGGCTGGGATCCCGCCAAGGATCACCATCTTCTAAAGGGTGTATCTGATCTTGAATGTCTTCATAAAGATCCGCATGCCACCACGGGTATGTCTCCCGAATCCTTGCCCCATGGGGGCAGTTGACTCAAGGGTGACTCACTTCGTAGGTGTGGGGCGAGCTGCCATGGCAAGGGTCTTGCCGGGTTTGCTAAAACCACCTCCCGGCAAGGATCTTGCCGGGGGGTCCGCTTCGTCCCCTTTGCTCTTTGTGGTCTTGGTCTTGGCGTCGTTCTGCTTCTCCTGAGCTTCGGCCTTACCTTGGCTCACCTCCCTTGCCTTGCTCAGTGTGGTGGTGCCTGTGGCTCAGACTGCCCGTGCACAGTTATAGGGGTACAAAAGTGTACCCCTCTTTTTGTACACCGACAGTCGGATCGTGAAGACGTACGACTACATCAACCGCGTTGTGCTAACGCTTCCACTTTTGGTCTACGAGGGTACATGGACAACACTCTCCCTCTCGTTGCTATGCATCACCATGATCTTGCGTGTGCGTAGGAATTTTTTTGAAATTACTATGTTCCCCAACAGTGGCATCCGAGCCTGGTTTTATGTGTTGATGTTATATGCACGAGTAGAACACAAGTGAGTTGTGGGTGATATAAGTCATACTGCTTACCAGCATGTCATACTTTGGTTCGGCGGTATTGTTGGATGAAGCGGCCCGGACCGACATTACACGTACGCTTACGCGAGACTGGTTCTACCGATGTGCTTTGCACACAGGTGGCTAGCGGGTGTCAGTTTCTCCAACTTTAGTTGAACCGAGTGTGGCTACGCCCGGTCCTTCCGAAGGTTAAAACAGCACCAACTTGACAAACTATCGTTGTGGTTTTGATGCGTAGGTAAGAACGGTTCTTGCTAAGCCCAGTAGCAGCCACGTAAAACTTGCAACAACAAAGTAGAGGACGTCTAACTTGTTTTTGAAGGGCATGTTGTGATGTGATATGGTCAAGACATGATGCTAAATTTTATTGTATGAGATGATCATGTTTTGTAACCAAGTTATCGGCAACTGGCAGGAGCCATATGGTTGTCGCTTTATTGTATGCAATGCAATCGCCCTGTAGTGCTTTACTTTATCACTAAGAGGTAGCAATATTCGTAGAAGCATAATATTGGCGAGATGACAACGATGCTATGATGGAGATCAAGGTGTCGCGCTGGTGACGATGGCGATCATGGAGGTGCTTCGGAGATGGAGATCACAAGCACAAGATGATGATGGCCATATCATATCACTTATATTGATTGCATGTGATGTTTATCTTTTATGCATCTTATCTTGCTTTGATTGATGGTAGCATTATAAGATGATCTCTCACTAAATTTCAAGATAAAAGTGTTCTCCCTGAGTATGCACCATTGCCAAAGTTCGTCGTGCCCAGACACCACATGATGATCGGGTGTGATAAGCTCTACGTCCATCTACAATGGGTGCAAGCCAGTTTTGCACACGTAGAATACTCAGGTTAAACTTGACGAGCCTAGCATATGCAGATATGGCCTCGGAACACTGAGACCGAAAGGTCGAGTGTGAATCATATAGTAGATATGATCAACATAGTGATGTTCACCATTGAAAGCTACTCCATTTCACGTGATGATCGGTTATGGTTTAGTTGATTTGGATCACGTGATCACTTAGAGGACTAGAGGGATGTCTTTCTAAGTGGGAGTTCTTAAGTAATATGATTAATTGAACTTAAATTTATCATGAACTTAGTACCTGATAGTATCTTGCTTGTCTATGTTGATTGTAGATAGATGGCCCGTGCTGTTGTTCCGTTGAATTTTAATGTGTTCCTTGAGAAAGCAAAGTTGAAAGATGATGGTAGCAATTACACAGACTGTGTCCGTAACTTGAGGATTATCCTCATTGCTGCATAGAAGAATTACGTCCTGGAAGCACTGCTGGGTGCCAGGCCTGCTGCAGGAGCAACACCAGATGTTATGAACGTCTGGCAGAGCAAAGCTGATGACTACTCAATAGTTCAGTTTGCCATGCTTTACGACTTAGAATCGGGTCTTCAACGACATTTTGAACGTCATGGAGCATATGAGATGTTCCAGGAGTTGAAGTCAATATTTCAAGCAAATGCCCGGATTGAGAGATATGAAGTCTCCAATAAGTTCTATAGCTGCAAGATGGTGGAGAATAGTTCTGTCAGTGAGCATATACTCAAGATGTCTGGGTATAATAATCACTTGATTCAACTGGGAGTTAATCTTCCGGATGATAGCGTCATTGACAGAATTCTCCAATCACTGCCACCAAGCTACAAGAGCTTCGTGATGAACTATAACATGCAAGGGATGGATAAGACAATTCCTGAGCTCTTCGCAATGCTAAAGGCTGCGGAGGTAGAAATCAAGAAGGAGCATCAAGTGTTGATGGTCAACAAGACCACTAGTTTCAAGAAAAAGGGCAAAGGGAAGAAGAAGGGGAACTTCAAGAAGAACAGCAAGCAAGTTGCTGCTCAGGAGAAGAAACCCAGGTCTGGACCTAAGCCTAAAGCTGAGTGCTTCTACTGCAAGCAGACTGGTCACTGGAAGCGGAACTGCCCCAAGTATTTGGCGGATAAGAAGGATGGCAAGGTGAACAAAGGTATATGTGATATACATGTTATTGATGTGTACCTTACTAGAGCTCGCAATAGCACCTGGGTATTTGATACTGGTTCTGTTGCTAATATTTGCAACTCGAAACAGGGACTACGGATTAAGCGAACACTGGCCAAGGACGAGGTGACGATGCGTGTGGGAAATGGTTCCAAAGTCGATGTGATCGCAGTCGGCACGCTACCTCTACATCTACCTTTGGGATTAGTTTTAGACCTAAATAATTGTTATTTGGTGCTAGCGTTGAGCATGAATATTATATCTGGATCTTGTTTGATGTGAGACGGTTATTCATTTAAATCAAAGAATAATGGTTGTTCTATTTATATGAGTAATATCTTTTATGGTCATGCACCCTTGAAGAGTGGTCTATTTTTGATGAATCTCGATAGTAGTGATACACATGTTCATACCGTTGAAGCCAAAAGATGCAGAGTTGATAATGAGAGTGCAACTTATTTGCGGCACTGCCGTTTAGGTCATATAGGTGTAAAGCGCATGAAGAAACTCCATACTGATGGACTTTTGGAACCACTTTATTATGAATCACTTGGTACTTGCGAACCGTGCCTCATGGGCAAGATGACTAAAACGCCGTTCTCCGGTACTATGGACAGAGCAACAGATTTATTGGAAATCATACATACAGATGTATGTGGTCCGATGAATGTTGAGGCTCGTGGCGGATATCGTTATTTTCTCACCTTCACAGTTGATTTAAGCAGATATGGGTATATCTACTTAATGAAGCATAAGTCTGAAACATTTGAAAAGTTCAAAGAATTTCAGAGTGAAGTTGAAAATCATCGTAACAAGAAAATAAAGTTTCTACGATGTGATCGTGGAGGAGAATATTTGAGTTATGAGTTTGGTCTACATTTGAAACAATGCGGAATAGTTTCGCAACTCACGCCACCCGGAACACCACAGCGTAATGGTGTGTCCGAACGTCGTAATCGTACTTTACTAGATATGGTGCGATCTATGATGTCTCTTACCGATTTACCGCTATCGTTTTGGGGTTATGCTTTAGAGACGGCCGCATTCACGTTAAATAGGGCACCATCGAAATCCGTTGAGATGACGCCTTATGAACTGTGGTTTGGCATGAAACCAAAGTTGTCGTTTCTGAAAGTTTGGGGTTGTGATGCTTATGTGAAAAAGCTTCAACCTGGTAAGCTCGAACCCAAATCGGAGAAATGTGTCTTCATAGGATACCCAAAGGAGACTGTTGGGTACACCTTCTATCACAGATCCGAAGGCAAGACATTCGTTGCTAAGAATGGATCCTTTTTAGAGAAGGGGTTTCTCTCGAAAGAAGTGAGTGGGAGGAAAGTAGAACTTGATGAGGTAACTGTACCAGCTCCCTTATTGGAAAGTAGTTCATCACAGAAACCAGTTTCTGTGACACCTACACCAATTAGTGAGGAAGTTAATGATGATGATCATGGAACTTCAGATCAAGTTATTACTGAACCTCGTAGATCAACCAGAGTAAGATCCGCACCAGAGTGGTATGGTAATCCTGTTCTGGAAGTCATGCTACTAGATCATGACGAACCTACGAACTATGAAGAAGCGATGGTGAGCCCAGATTCCGCAAAATGGCTTGAAGCCATGAAATCTGAGATGGGATCCATGTATGAGAACAAAGTATGGACTTTGGTTGACTTGCCCGATGATCGGCAAGCAATTGAGAATAAATGGATCTTTAAGAAGAAGACTGACGCTGACGGTAATGTTACTGTCTACAAAGCTCGACTTGTTGCAAAAGGTTTTCGACAAGTTCAAGGGATTGACTAGATGAGACCTTCTCACCCGTAGCGATGCTTAAGTCTGTCCAAATCATGTTAGCAATTGCTGCATTTTATGATTATGAAATTTGGCAAATGGATGTCAAAACTGCATTCCTGAATGGATTTCTGGAAGAAGAGTTGTATATGATGCAACCAGAAGGTTTTATCGATCCAAAGGGAGCTAACAAAGTGTGCAAGCTCCAGCGATCCATTTATGAACTGGTGCAAGCCTCTCGGAGTTGGAATAAACGCTTTGATAGTGTGAGCAAAGCATTTGGTTTTGTACAGACTTTTGGAGAAGCCTGTATTTACAAGAAAGTGAGTGGGAGCTCTGTAGCATTTCTGATATTATATGTGGATGACATATTACTGGTTGGAAATGATATAGAATTTCTGGATAGCATAAAGGGATACTTGAATAAGATTTTTTCAATGAAAGACCGCGGTGAAGCTGCTTATATATTGGGCATTAAGATCTATAGAGATAGATCAAGACGCTTAATTGGACTTTCACAAAGCACATACCTTGACAAAGTTTTGAAGAAGTTCAAAATGGATCAAGCAAAGAAAGGGTTCTTGCCTATGTTACAAGGTGTGAAGTTGAGTAAGACTCAATGCCCGACCACTACAAAAGATAGAGAGAAAATGAAAGGTGTTCCCTATGCTTCAGCCATAGGCTCTATCATGTATGCAATGCTGTGTACTAGACCTGATGTGTGCCTTGCTATAAGTCTAGCAGGGAGGTACCAAAGTAATCCAGGAGTGGATCACTGGACAGTGGTAAAGAACATCCTGAAGTACCTGAAAAGGACTAAGGATATGTTTCTCGTTTATTGAGGTGACAAAGAGCTCATCGTAAATGGTTACGTTGATGCAAGCTTTGACACTGATTCGGACGATTCTAAATCGCAAACCGGATACATGTTTACATTGAACGGTGGAGCTGTCAGTTGGTGCAGTTCTAAACAAAGCGTCGTGGCGGGATCTACGTGTGAAGCAGAGTACATAGCTACTTCGGAAGCAGCAAATGAAGGAGTCTGGATGACGGAGTTCATATCCGATCTAGGTGTCATACCTAGTGCACCGGGTCCAATGAAAATCTTTTGTGACAATACTGGAGCAATTGCCTTAGAGAAGGAATTCAGATTTCACAAGAGAACCAAGCACATCAAGAGACGCTTCAACTCCATCTGGGATCTAGTCCAGGTGGGAGACATAGAAATTTGCAAGATACATACGGATCTGAATGTTGCAGACCCGTTGACTAAGCCTCTTCCACGAGCAAAACATGATCAGCACCAAGGCTCCATGGGTGTTAGAATCATTACAGTGTAATCTAGATTATTGACTCAAGTGCAAGTGGGAGACTGAAGGAAATATGCCCTAGAGGCAATAATAAAGTTATTATTTATTTCCTTATATCATGATAAATGTTTATTATTCATGCTAGAATTGTATTAACCGGAAACATAATACATGTGTGAATACATAGACAAACAGAGTGTCACTAGTATGCCTCTACTACACTAGCTCGTTGATCAAAGATGGTTAAGTTTCCTAGCCATTGACATGGGTTGTCATTTGATTAACGGGATCACATCATTAGGAGAATGATGTGATTGACATGACCCATTCCGTTAGCTTAGCACACGATCGTTTAGTATGTTTGAGGGAGTCCTGGATTAGGGGGTGTTCGGATAGCCGAACTATATCTTCGGCTGGACTCCTGGACTATGAAGATACAAGATTGAAGACTCCGTCCCGTGTCCGGAAGGAACTTTCCTTGGCGTGGAAGGCAAGCTTGGAGATACGGATGTTCAGATCTCCTACCATTGTAACCGACTCTATGTAACCCTAACCCTCTCCGGTGTCTATATAAACCGGAGGGTTTTAGTCCGTAGGACAACATACACATCAACAATCATACCATAGGCTAGCTTCTAGGGTTTAGCCTCTCTGATCTCATGGTAGATCTACTCTTGTACTACCCATATCATCAATATTAATCAAAGGACGTAGGGTTTTACCTCCATCGGGAGGGCCCGAACCTGGGTAAAACTTCGTGTCCCTTGCCTCCTGTTACCATCCGGCCTAGATGCACAGTTCGGGACCCCCTACCCGAGATCCGCCGGTTTTGACACCGACATTGGTGCTTTCATTGAGAGTTCCTCTGTGTCATCGCCATCAGGAAGGATGCCTCGCCCCGTCTTCAAAGATGGCACCGTTGCTAAGGGAGCTTTGGCTGTCGGCCATAACCTCCGGCTAGGTGGTTTTCTTACGACCACTTGTTCGGCTTCTGCACTGACGATGACCTCTCGAGCCATCGAAAACAATCTTCATGTCAACTCGGAACTTGCCGAGCAGTTAGATCCAATAGAGCTTTCCTCCATAAACAAGCTCTTGGATCGCTTCGCCGCCCTGGGAGTCGCTACGGATTACGACCAGATTGGGCCTAAAACCGATCTGAGAGAGATTAACTCTCCCCAAGCCACCCATCACGTTGTCGTGGTAGAGGGACAGTGCGGCGACCCTTCATCTATCTTAAGGACTCGCTACGTCCGGATTCCCGATCCCTCCAAGCCGGATGTCCGCAGAGGGGAGGATATCACTCAAGACCTAAACCTAGAATCAGGCGACAGACTTGATTCATTGGACGACATCCAGGAATCCAAATTTTCGAGTTCTGAAATTCCTCGGCCTCTAAGCCTCAGAAGGGGTAAGGCTTCGGATTTAATTCCACCCACCCACCCGAACATTAGCGATCTATCCCAAATCAGGAAGAGCCCAAAGAAACAGTACATCATTACTGGGCCAGATTCCTCCTGGTTATGAACAGGATAAAGGGCTGCTGCGAGGAAGACGCAATTTCATTGTTCTGCAATAATTGCACGGACAAGGGAATACTCAACGCCATAAGTCGTTGTGATATTACACGCTTCGTTGACTTAGTGTCCATAGTACGAAAGTACTGTGCGATGGAAAGCGCCCGGAAAACCGAAACAAAATTTTGGGACAATCCGGCCCTTAAGGCAAGCCCAGTCCAAAATAAAAGGGTGCATCATCGCCAGACAGCCGGGTCAAACACCAAAAGGCAAAAACCCTCTACAGGGCATGGAACCGTACTGGAAGGATGGCTTAATGGACCCTGTAAAATTCATAGTACAGAGGACGCCACACCAACTCACAGCCTTAGAGCATGTTGGATACTCCGGCAGGTGGCCAAAATTGGCGAAAACCTCCTAATTCCGGAGGCCACAGAAAGCCACCCCCAGAGACATCAATACGGTATTAACAGTCTTTGAGACCTTCGCATCAAATAATATGCGAAAAAGGACACTCCGCAGCCTTGCCGAAGTCTACCAAGTAGCAACAATAAACCCATGGAGTGACACGACCATTACCTTTAACGCCAGTGATGAACCTAAATTCCGAACAGCCCGAGCACCAGCTGCATTGGTCCTCAGTCCAATAGTGGACGGCTTTCGCCGTACCAAGGTACTCATGGACGGCGGCAGCGGATTGAACCTCATCTATGAGGAAACTCTTCAAAAAATGGATATAGACTGGAACCGCATCATGCGAAGCAGCACAAACTTTAGAGGAATAATCCCCAGTCGGGAAGCGCTGTACAGGAAAAATCACACTAGATGTGGTGTTCGGCACGCCGGACAATTACAGGTCCGAAGAGATCACGTTCCATGTGGCCCTGTTCAGCAGCGGTTATCACGCTTTGCTAGGGCGGGAAGCATTCACAATCTTCCAAGCAATACCCCATTACGGGTACATGAAGCTCAAGATGCCCGGGCCTAACAGGATCATCACTCTCGCTAGTGATCCGGACATAGCACTCCGCGCCGAAAACAAGACAGCCGCACTGGCCCTCGAGGCACTATCCGAAGCCCTAGTGGCTGAGGAGCTGACTGCGCTGCGCTCTATGGTGAATAGGGACGATGTGGTACTCAACAAAAGATCCAAATCCACCTCCTTTAAACCAGCGGACGAAATAGTCAAATTCCAAGTCCATCCAACGGACCCCAATAAAACAGCTTCCATCGGGGCACAATTAAACCCTGATGTCGACGCCGCACTGCGAGAGTTCCTATGAGAGAACTGGGACATTTTCGTCTGGCACCCTTCAGACATGCCAGGAATCCCACGCAGGCTGGCCGAGCACAGCATAAATATCCAAACAGGATTCAAACCTATCAAACAGGCTCTCCGGCATTTTTCCGAACCTAAGAGACAGGCTATGGGAGAGGAGCTAGCAAATCTATTAGAGGTCGGATTCATCAGAGATATAAAACATCCGGACTGGCTAGCAAACCTAGTGATGGTACCAAAGAAGGACAAATCCTGGCGCCTGTGTGTTGATTTTAAAGACCTTAACAAGGCTTGCCCAAAGGATCCCTTCCCCCTCCCCTGCATCGATCAAATTATCGATGCTGCCGCAGGACATGATTCGTTGTGTTTCCTCGATGCATATTCTGGCTACCATCAAATCAAGATGGCAGAACCAGACCAAGCCGCAACAACATTTATCACACCATACGGGCCATTCTGCTTCAACATGATGCCCTTCGGGCTCAAAAATGCCGGTGCAACATATCAGCGCATGATTCAGACATGTTTGGCAAGCCAGATCGGTAAAACAGTGGAGGCATACGAAGATGATGTGGTCGTCAAAACAAGACATGTTGAATCTCTAGTAGACGACTTGAGGATCACATTTGATAATCTCCGAACATACGACATCAAGCTGAACCCGGAAAAATGCATTTTTGGCGTTCCAGCCGGAAAGCTCTTGGGCTTCATTGTATCTAGTAGAGGAATTGAAGCAAATCCGGCCAAGATCCGAGCTCTGTCGCAACTAGATATCCCAAAGGACCTCAAACAAATACAAAAGTTAACCGGATGTGTGGCGGCTCTAAGCTGCTTTATCTCCCACTTGGGAGAAAAGGCCCTTCCCCTTTACCGCCTCCTTCGGCGCACCGAACACTTCAAATGGACGGACGCAGCCATGGCCGGACTCGACGAAATAAAAGCCATACTGGCAACAAACCCAGTCCTGGCCGTGCCAAACACCGGCGAACCAATGCTATTGTACATTGCAGCAACACATCAGGTTGTAAGCGCAGTGCTCGTCATCGAACGAGAAGCAGACGGACACAAATTCCCCCTTCAAAGGTTGGTCTATTATGTGTCCACTGTCCTCACTCCCTGCAAATCACGGTACCCGCATTATCAAAAGATTGTGTACGTAGTATTCATGGCATCCCGGAAGCTACGACACTACTTTCAAGAGTGTTCAATAACAGTAGCCTCGGAAGTACCACTTAACGACATTACAAACAACCGTGACGCAACGGGCCGGATTGCGAAATGGGCCATCGAGCTCCTCCCGTTCGACATAACTTATAATCCACGACGACCCATCAAGTCACAAGTTTTGGCCGACTTCGTCGCAGAATGGACGGAGGCCGAACTCCCTAGAGAGTATGGCACATATTCAAATTGGATCATGCATTTCGACGGCTCCAAAATGTTGGCTGGACTGGGGGCTGGCGTCGTTTTGACGTCCCCCACAGGAGACACAGTTCAATATGTACTACAGATTCTGTACATGGACTCCAACAATGCAGCCGAATATGAGGCCCTTCTACATGGTCTCCGGATGGCAGTATCCATGGGCATCCAACGCCTAGAGGTGCGCGGGGACTCGAACCTCGCAATCTCCCAAATAAATGGACACTTCGATGCCAAGGATCCGAAAATGGCAGCTTACCGCAATGCCGTCCTAAAAATGTTAGCTCGGTTCGAGGGACTTGAATTTCACCATATAGCCCGGGAAAATAATCAGGCGGCAGATGTCCTGGCACGCATCGGCGCAAAACGCGATATAGTCCCCCCAACATCTTCTTGGAAAGGCTTTTCAAGCCATCCGTGGCATGGGAAGGGGAGCCAAACAATAACAGCCCAGACCCAACCGCACTGCCCGACACCGAACATTCTGACACAATCGGAGGCTCTGCCATTGAAATAACACCTTCACCCACGTAATAATGGCCGTCATCGCCCCGTGGACAGAACCATTCCTCGCCTACCTTACTAGGCAGGAACTCCCCGAGGACCAAAATGAGGCACACTGCATAGTGCGGTGATCCAAAGCCTACAGAATCCACGAGGGAGAGCTTTATAAGAAAAGCACTACCGTAGTCCTTCAAAGGTGCATCTCCGAAGAGGAGGGGCGGAATCTCCTGGCTGAAATCCATGCCAGACTCGGCGGTCATCATGCTGCAGCCCGGTCCCTGGTAAGCAAGGCCTTCCGTACAGGCTTTTATTGGCCGGCGGCCCGGGCAGACGCTCAGGACTTAGTCCAACGATGCACCGGTTGCCAGCTCTTTGCAAACCAAAGCCATATGCCACCCACCACCCTCCAAACTATCCCCATCACTTGGCCCTTTGCGGTCTGGGGGCTTGATATGGTTGGACCCCTTAAAGGCAGAACCACAAGCACAAATACTTACTGGTCATGGTGGATAAGTTCACCAAATGGATAGAAGCCAAGCCTGTTAAGACGGCCGAATCCGGACCTATGATAGACTTCATATCTGGGGTTGTACACCGTTACGGCGTCCCCCACAACATCATCACTGATAATGGCACGAACTTTACGGCCGACGAGGTAAAACTCTGGTGCACAAACATGGGCATAAAGCTCGATTATGCTTCCGTTTATCACCCACAAACTAACGGCCAGGTCAAACGTGCAAATGGTCTTATCATGAGCGGCATCAAACCCAGACTAGTGCGGTCCCTCAAGGAATCTAACACGCACTGGGTAGAGAAGCTCGACTCCGTACTCTGGGGGCTGCGGACCATGCCGAATCGCACCACCGGATACACACCATTCTTCATGGTGTACGGCGCAGAGGCAGTTCTGCCTTGCGACATAATTCATGACTCACCTCGAGTGCGCATGTACGAGGAAAGAGAAGCCGAGCTCGATCGGCAGGACAGTTTGGACGCATTGGAGGAGGAGCGTGACGTGGCGAAAGCCTGTTCCGCATTCTATCAACAGCAAGCTCGAAGATACCAAAGCAGAGAAGTACGGGCCAAAAATTACAACGTTGGCGAATTAGTTCTACGCCTGCCGGACAAGAAAAAGGACAAACTCAAGCCCAAGTGGGAAGGTCCCTTCATAATTGACCAAGTCCTGACTGGTGGAGCGTACCGCCTGCGAAACGCATCGGATAACCGACTCGAGCCGAACCCATGGAACGCAGCCCGTCTCCGAAGATTCTATGCCCAGCGCCGGATCCTGTGTTTGTCTCCTTACTCTGTCCATTTTTTATATATTGTCCGTCTTACATTTCTCTCCTTCTCCCTTTTTCTCTCTCTTATAACCTTTAAAGGCTCACAAATTGACGCGCTATCCGCGCTCAGTAAACCTGGGGGCTTCTTTAAACAGAAGCTTATTTATACGGGCTTCATGCCTAACACATGTGTCAAACTTCCGCATGTACCTTTTATTCACCATTATATGCATCGATATGACTTAAGTTTTGTCCAAGCTGGGTTGCCTAGCTCCTGTGCTTACCCCTACATTCCCGATTATTCGGCTAGGTGGTAAAGGGAGCACCTCTGCGATTGTTACTGCCGGATCAGCCGGACGTGTACCTCAGACTGGGTGAAGCCGAAAGCTAGCGTTCTTAAGAGAATATTCGGTCGGTGAACTAAAGATGATCTTTTTCTTTATCTATGTGCCCCCAGGCATTTTTCCTGTGTTTCTTTTCGTAGCATGGACATACACTTTAGGGCATGCCCCCCAGGGAAAGGAACCCCTAACGGAACTATTCTCCCCGGAAGATGTTTCTTACTAACCATGTAATATAACATAACTAGTCGGGCACTTGTCTGTTCATGCACTAATGACCCCTACGCCTGGTCTCCATGCATTCCCCAGTTCCTATATAACCGCATGGAAATCCGGACACACTCCGGACCATCAGGCCCCGAGGTTGAAGCGAAAAGGTCGGCCATGACAAATGATCTACAATCCGGCTAGAAGGCATTATAAATGTCAATTCAATTACATAGTCCTTTTGACTGATTGTATTCCTCTTCAATACCATCTAACAGGCTGTCTAATTTACAGTCCTGCTGGGAGTACTTTGCGGCCAACTCTACTTGGCCGTACACTAAGCTTACAGGGATCTCCTTCCCATCGGGCTCTACAGGACCGACCTCGGCCATGTGGTTGGGGTCAGCCTTTGAGTACCGCGTCTTCACCATGGCCCAGGCCTCCCTAGCGCCTTGACGGCAGGCTGATATCTTCCACAATTGGAAGCAATGCCGTGCTCCCTTTAGCTTCTCTGCAAGCTCTCCAATACCTTCGGGCATGGATACGGATGGCCACAGGGCCTGGGCGACGCCTCGCATCGCCCGCCGAACTCGATCGAGCAGTTGCGAAGCTCGGGAAGAAGGTCACCCGTAGAACCGGGCATCTCCTCCGTCGGACGACCTGTTAACACACCTACAGACATTGCTCTGTCAGTCGACTTCCCCGCCGAACTTTCTTCAAAAGGTTCATTCAAGCACTTACTAAATATGTCGCGCCGAAGATGCTGATTCTCCTTCACGGAGTCTGATAGCTGGGCACTAACATCTTTCAGCTCGACACCCAGCCGGGTGTTGGCATCTTGGAGAATGTTCTTCTCCCCCATCACCTTTAATAGCACCCTCTCACCATCCTTTAGCTGGCGTAGGAGATGTTGCTTTTCCGGATTCAATCCGGCGCCATCTGCAATTTTATTTGTCAGATTCGTACCAAAGCCGTGCTTCGCAAAATACTTATCTTTCGAAATGTATATTACCAGAGGGGGCCTCCTTAGGCTCCCCTGCCGCAGCTAGTGCGGCCTCCAGTTGGGCTTTGCACTCTTCAAGCTCCTGGGACAGTAGGGAATTATTTTCTGTAAGAACATGCATATCAAATGATCCTTAAACCAGTTATTCTAACTGTTTCAAGTCTCGGGGGCTACTACTACATATATATTTACCACAATTTTTTTACCCGTATGTCTTTTACATATTGCTCCGTGGCTCTGGCTAGACCATTTTGAGCGGTACGGAGGTGCGCATCTCCCGAATTGAAGGCATCTAACGCCTCTTGGGAGAAGCAAGCGTTGCAAAGAATTGTCCAACGACGCATGTGGTTCATGGCACTTTCCACCTTAGAGTTGGTGGCAGACAACCCGTCTGCATCCTCCGTCGGAGGAACGTCCGACACGCGCCTTGCGTTCGCCTCCGCCCCCGGACCAGGCTTTGGAGCCTGGCTGGTGGAGGCGCAATTGGCAGCCTCTCCGGATATAGTCTGGCAAGGTCTCTTTGTCCTGAAGAGAGGCACGAGTGTCAAATGTGCCTCGAAGGTATAACAGCTGGGATAGAGGGGCGCGCCATACCTTTGCGTTGATGCCTCGGTCCGGACTGCACCTCTTTTCTGCCCACGGGGCCTTGCGGCCCCTCGTTGGCTTGTCACCGCAGGTTCGGCCTTCCGCCTCAACAACCTCCCCTGCAAAGTTCGGTTGCAATCAGGAAATTGAACACGCATGGATGAACCCCTATCCGGGGTACTGGGACTTTGATCTCAGGTACCTAGGGCGTCAGGATTAGCCCTGGGTAATCGGCCGTAATGGCCACCAAGGTGTTGTCCTCGCTCAATTGATGGAACACTCCATCAATCAGCTCCACAGATATGTCTGGATCCTCTTGAGAGGCCGGGTCGAGAGACCGTCCTGGGTCCTCGGGTTGTGGAGGCGGGCTGCTTATTTCCTTAACAGCCCGGCGTAGTTCCTACGTTGAGGTCATCAGACTAAGTATTTAACAATGGGAACACTAAACGGATGTAGATGTGAACACTTACCCAGCTTGGGGGATTGTGCATAGATAATCCACCCTGTGGGTTGACACGGAGAAATTCCTCCTCTTCTCCCTTGTACAAAGTGGACAAGATCTTGAATAGAGCGGCAATTGAATCTGGCCCTTTACGGCCGTAGCGGGTGGCGTCATCCTCCCCGTTGAAATCCCACATGGGGTGGCTTCTATACTGAAGCGGCTGCACCCCTCGCATGATGCATTCAGCCATAACTCCGATCATGGTTAGTCCGGAATGGGCCAACAATCTTATTCGGCCCATCAGGTAAACGATGTTCCTGTCACTTTCCCTTTGAGGGCTCCGTGGACGCCAGCTTAGGCGCTTCTTTAAGGGAGCACTATCGAATTCTGGGAGGCCGATCTGGACAGGATCCGGCAGCGGGACGTCTTCTATATAGAACCATTCCGAGGGCCAATCTTCGGACGCCTTCTTTGGGGTTCCAAATAGATATCCGGTCCCGGCAATGCGCCATACTTCGGCTCCGCCCACTTGATACATTGACCCTTTCTTGGAACGGGGCACGAGGCAAAATAGCTCCTTCCATAGTCCGAAATGAGCTTCAATACCCAACAACAGCTCGCAAAGGGCTACAAAGCCCGCGATATGCAATACTGAGGCAGGCGTGAGATGATGTAGCTGGAGGCCGTAGAACTCCAGCAGCCCCCGGAGAAATGGGTGGATGGGAAATCCGAGCCCCCTTATTAAGTAAGGGACAAGGCACACCCGCTCTCCTTTGGATGGATTAGGGGCATTCTCTGCTTGCTCTCCACCGTTGTAGATGGCAAGACCGGCTCAAACCAGGTCCATATAGGCCGGGGGGAGAAATCCCTTGGTCTGGAGCGTCACTAGCTCGCTATGCGGAGTGGAACATCTCTCCCAATATCCGGGCTTAGGGCTGGAAGGGCGAGCGGAGGAGTTGCGGCGGCTGGCCATGGTGGAATGGACCTTTGTCGGATGCGCTCTGATGAACACTCTTGGAGGGGAGAAGGTGTGGATTGGATCTAAATCCTCATCCCCTTAAATAGGGCAGCTCATTTACGCGGCTAGGGGTGTGAACGAAAAAAACACTCAGACTTTTCATATTCGTTTGACACGTGGGAAACGGCCATTATTGGGCGTAGAAGCCAAGGAGCACAACATCTACAAGAAACCGGACTTTATTCAAATAGGTACATGGAATTTGGAGGAGAACCCGCCTTGCAATGCCGAAGACAATCTGCGCGCCGGACTTATCGTCATTGAAGCCTGGTTCGGGGGCTACTGAGGGAGTCCTGGATTAGGGGGTGTTCAGATAGCCGAACTATATCTTTGGCCGGACTCCTGGACTATGAAGATACAAGATTGAAGACTCCGTCCCGTGTCCGGAAGGGACTTTCCTTGGCGTGGAAGGCAAGCTTGGCGAGACGGATGTTCAGATCTCCTACCATTGTAACCGACTCTATGTAACCCTAACCCTCTCCTTGTCTATATAAACCAGAGGGTTTTAGTCCGTAGGACAACATACACATCAATAATCATACCATAGGCTAGCTTCTAGGGTTTAGCCTCTCTGATCTCGTGGTAGATCTACTCTTGTACTACCCATATCATCAATATTAATCAAGCAGGACGTAGGGTTTTACCTCCATCGAGAGGGCACGAACCTGGGTAAAACTTCGTGTCCCTTGCCTCCTGTTACCATCCGGCCTAGACGCACAGTTCGGGACCCCCTACCCGAGATCTGCCGGTTTTGACACCGACAATGTTGCTATTGCTTTCTTCATGACTTATACATGTTCCTGTGACTATGAGATTATGCAACTCCCGTTTATCGGAGGAACACTTTGTGTGCTACCAAACGTCACAACGTAACTGGGTGATTATAAAGGTGCTCCATAGGTGTCTCCGAAGGTACTTGTTGGGTTGGCGTATTTCGAGATTAGGATTTGTCACTCCGATTGTCGGAGAGGTATCTCTAGGCCCTCTCAGTAATGCACATCACTTAAGCCTTGCAAGCATTGCAACTAATGCGTTAGTTGCGGGATGATGTATTACGAAACGAGTAAAGAGACTTGCCGGTAACGAGATTGAACTAGGTATTGAGATACCGACGATCGAATCTCGGGCAAGTAACATACCGATGACAAAGGGAACAACGTATGTTGTTATGCGGTCTGACCGATAAAGATCTTTGTAGAATATGTGGGAGCCAATATGAGCATCCAGGTTCCGCTATTAGTTATTAACCGGAGACGTGTCTCGGTCATGTCTACATAGTTCTCGAACCCGTAGGGTCCGCACGCTTAACGTTACGATGACAGTTTTATTATGAGTTTATGTGTTTTGATGTACTGAAGGTTGTTCGGAGTCCCGGATGTGATCACGGACATGACGAGGAGTCTCGAAATGGTCGAGACATGAAGATTGATATATTGGACGACTATATTCGGACACCGGAAGTGTTCCAGAGAAGTTTCGGATAAAACCGGAGTGCCGGAGGGTTATCGGAACCCCCGGGGGAACTAATGGGCCTCGATGGGCCTTAGTGGAGAGAGAGAGGGGCGGCCTAGGTTAGGCCGCACGCCCCTCCCCCTCTGGTCTGAATTAGACTAGGAGAGGGGGGCGGCGCCCCCCTTTCCTTCTCCCTCTCCCTCTCCTTCCTTCCCCCCTCTCTCCCTTTTGGTGGAAACCTACTAGGACTTGGAGTCCTAGTAGGATTCCCCTCTTGGGGGCGCGCCATAGAGGGTCGGCCGGCCTCCCCCTTGCTCCTTTATATACGGGGGCAGGGGGCACCCCAAAGATACAACAATTGATCGTTGATCTCTTAGCCGTGTGCGGTGCCCCCTCCACCATAGTCCACCTTGATAATACTGTAGTGGTGCTTAGGCGAAGCCCTGCGTCGGTAGAACATCAACATCGTCACCACGCCGTCGTGCTGACGAAACTCTCCCTCAACACTTGGCTGGATCGGAGTTCGAGGGACGTCATCGGGCTGAATGTGTGCTGAACTCGGAGGTGTCGTGCGTTTGGTACTTGAGCGGTCGGATCGTGAAGACATACGACTACATCAACCACGTTGTGCTAACGCTTCCACTTTCGGTCTACGAGGGTACATGGACAACACTCTCCCCTCTCGTTGCTATGCATCACCATGATCTTGTGTGTGGTAGGAAATTTTTTGAAATTACTACGTTCCCCAACAGCACGGTCCCTTGGCCTTGTGATATGATCTCAGTGCATCCCATTTGTCCTCCCCCGGCTTATGTCTCTGCACATCTGAGTTGTCTCTTCTATCATCAGTGTTCTTGGTCGCAGTTGATTTTGCTGACGATGCTGATTGTGAATAGTGTTGCCGCCTGACGGACTGATTATGCTGAGGAGCTGAGTTGGTCAGAGATTCATGTAACAGTGCCAGCTCATAAGCCACATCCAGATCTGGTGGCTATTGCAATGCCACCATTACTCTGACAGACGAATTCAGGTCGTTGATGAACTTGGTGACATAGTGCACAGATTCTGGTACTGCCTCATATGCAGACAACTGATCGTACAGCTCCGCAAATTACTCCACATAATCTTCCACTAAGCCTGTTTGAGAGATATTGTAAAATTTGCGAACCAGCGCCTGGTGTTGATTTCGACCAAATCGGCATTGTAGCAGCCTGCAGAAATCCTCCCATGGTGTGTTTGGCGCAAGCCGCTGAACTGAATCCAACCAACGTGTTGCTGGCCCTTCGAACAGAGTTGATGCGAACTGAACCCAGAGCTGCCGCAGAGTGCCACACATACTGAAATAGTCTTCGCATCTCGTTTGCCAGAGTCTCGGGTTGGTGCCATCGAAGCGAGGTAGATTGATGTGAGGTGCAAATCCGTAGGTGTTAGTATTCTCTCGTTGCAATTCGGCCAATCTCGAACTGAGAGCAGGGCTGGGATCAGATCTCGTACCTCTAGCTGGAGGCGGGACGTATGGAACGTGATCCTTCCCCTTGGTTGAAGGTGCCGAGCGGCTGCCTTCCGGATCCCCGTGTCACCATTGCTGATCGTGCCCTGGCCAGTCGGTGGAGGACGACCGCTTGGTGACGAAATGGAGGTGGATGATGGCCGTTCCAGTCCAGCGCGAAGCTCATCCATGTCAACGTCGATCGCATCTTGAGGTCATCAAAGCGCATCATCAGATCGCCCATGATGGAGCGCATCGACTTGGTCGCTTCATCATCTTGGCGCTTGAAGCTAGCATCGAGTGACTCCGCCAGGTCGGCCTTGAGGAATTCGTACACCGCCTTCGTTGTCGGCGATCAGCTCTCCATCAATTCACGGCGGCGTCGGGCCACGAACCTTGTCGCGTGCGGGTGGTGGGAGGGAACGGGCGACACCAGGATCTATGGCTCTGATACCAATTGTAAGCAACGAACTACTCTTCAATCGATTTAGTTCAGCATTCGCTCGAATCTCATGTTTAGTACAGAGAATTCAAATTGGGAGGAGGAAGAGGAACCCAGCTAGCCAACTACTCTCTCAACCACTATCTTATCCCTTCCTCGGCCGAAGCCGCCGTCCACCCGTTACCGATTACAAGTATTGATATATATATAAAGTCTCTAGCGAGCCCACTCCGGGCCGCGCAGCCTGGCCGGTTCTTGGGTCCTTCTCTTGGGCCTGGCCTGCTTAGCGCTTGTCGGATCCTCCTATAGCGATTTAGGTCTTGTCGCTGATTCATCGTCCATGCTGCTGACAGGTACCTGTTGGGTTGTTACAGAAAAACAGCGTTATTTCGATCCTACCTGCCCCTGTCCATGAACAGCCGGCATCTCGAGACGCCTGGCAGGTCCGCCTTGACTAGATTCTTTAGCAACCAACGTAAGAATTACTTATATTTTCAATTGATCAATTATTAGTAGCTAGCGCGAACCAACCTGTGGTTAGATGGTTAGAGGGACTGTGGTATCCCCAGCCCACCAGGGTTCAAATCCTGGTGCTCGCATTTATTCCTGGATTTATTTTAGGATTTCCGGCGATGCGCATTCACTGGAAGGAGACGTTCCCGTCGACGACGAGGTGCCTACGTGACTTCGTAAATTTCAAGATGATATGCCGGCTCAGTGTTTCGGAGGTGCTCATAGGGGTAGAGTGTGTGTGCGCGTTCATAGGGGTGAGTGTATACGCGTGTATAGAGTACGTATTTCTTTCTTTATTTCTCTTGGGAATCGATCCTATTGCTTCCTGTATCCACTCTGCGGTGAAGTAGCCTGTTTGCCTCATAATATGATACTCCAAAGGTGACTTAATAGACTTATGATTAGACTATATGTGGATCATGATGCAACCTGAAAGTATTACAATGTATTGGGATGATAGGACATGTCTTGCGTCCATGGCGCTAGCTGCATTCCCTGCTCCTTGCAAGCAGGTATGGTTTACATTCGAATGGGAGAGGACTATACACGAATACTTCACGGCGAGCCTTCAAGGGTTTTCTTGTGTGAAAATTTCCATATACGTTCTCTGCAGTGAGGTTGTTCTACCAAATACATGTTTGGAAGCTGGGAAGATATTAGTCATGTTAACTGAAAATTTTGCATAGTTATTGTATTAATTACTTTTGGTTCTTTACACTGACGGTTGAGCGATTAGCGATTATTTTATGAAAACAGGAGGACATGAATAGGCTAAACTCTTATAAATAAAAACTTAATGCTCGATCCGGTTTCTCCATATTACCATCTGTGGATGCATGGTACAACCATTGAAGCTGGCGAAAAGCATGTTGGAAGGCCATGTCTCTTTAGATTTTCCATCATCGCTGGCCATATTTTTTTGTTCAGTAATGGAGATTGATCATGTATTAGAATGTGTTAAGTTCTGCAAGTTTGTGTTCCCTTATTGATAGCTTCTATGATTTCTAAGTTTTTTCTTGATTCTTCATCCATTTGCTTTGTAGCATTATTTTTCTTTTAAATCCTTGTTCTTCCATGTTAACGTAGTAGATGCATGGTATGGACACATGCATCAAAAAGGAAATAACAATACTTGCAATACAGGGGGGTGGGGGGAACTGAGCCATCTTAAGCAAGGAGCCATTACGTTGCTGCAGACGTCCAACTTGGTCAGGTCGGCGCCGGCCGAGCAGGACAAACCTCCTGGCCAGGCCAGTGGCGTCAGCAAGGCGGACGATTACAGTCGTATGGAGGTGCGATCTATCAGGTATCTCACTTTGTTTGTGGTCAATTTTTTTGGTTCGTGAATTCAAAACGAGCGTGAAGAGGTGAAGATACTTGCGCGAAGGAACCATGAGATGAGAACAGGCTCAGATGGAGATTAAGAAACTTGAGGTATGTATATTATATAGTTTCCACATATCTACCGATGAAAAATTGACCACTCTAATTATATACTAATATGCAACTGCTGCAAGCTTTATTTTTTATTTAATATCTTTAATTCTGACAACCTCTGTGATTTTTAGCCATATCTTTATACGTACTACTAACAAAAATGCCCGTGCGTTGCAACGGAAGAAGAAAACATATCATAGTCCATCCCTCCTTGCCAATACACACTTGTCTCTGTCCTTATAAAAAAATTGATTCAAGAATCAACTATAGTGATGGAAATTCAGTAATGGGTATCAAAAAATAAGTGACATGCACAGTTGAAGTTTCCCGTGCGTTGCAACAGGAGAAGAAAAACATATCACAACCCATCACTCCTCACCAATACACATTTGTCTTCGTCCTTTATTTCAACACAATACCTCACATGTATTTTCCCTTATATTCCTTTCTACCCTCATCGACGGTGGCAGTGATGTCCACCTTGCATCATATTCTAATTCCTGCTAAAAAAACAGATGCAAGATCATAAGAGGTCAATTATAGTGAGGAAAATTTAGTAATGGGTATCCGAAAATAAGTGACATGCACATTTGAAGTTTGTTTGCTTGATGCAATGAAATCTTCTGTTGCATGTGTATAACAACTTCTGACTTGCAGTCATATGTTTATCCAAAAACATATGTACATTGCATTTTCTTTGAACACTAAATTCAGGCTTGCCAACAGTAAGTAAATAATGGACGCAACAACTAAGAGAAATAAGACGAATCTAAGTGAAACCTTTTGCTTGTGAATGAACTCTAACAGTAAATACATGATGTTTTACATGTACGAACATACATCATCAAAGTAACAAAACCATGTGATAGTGTTAAAAAACCGCTTCATAGACTAAAACATATGTAGAGAATTAAATTACTGGCCTACTGAAATAAATACATATTCTAGTATTTTCTCACTAACTCCTCACAAGTCAATCAACTAACTGGTTTGTGTGAATTGGTTTTTGTATTACTTTCATGTTGCCAATTTGAATCGAATTCAAATTTTCCAAGCAAATTTGTGGAACCAATTTTAAGGGACGACACCAAATCTTTTCTCTCTTCCTAGCATCTAGAACCGGCCCACCAGGCCCAACTGGGCCTCTAAAACCTAGTCCGATCCCCAACAAAACAACTCACGTCACCTCCCCTCATCTCCATCACGCGCCGCCACCGCACACCCGCACAGATATCACCTCGCGCCAGCTGAGCCTCGCCGGAGAGCTCTTCGCTCCGCCAAGCACACCTCCACGACCTCTGCCCGGCGTTCGCCCTGCCAAGCACACCTCCACGACCTCTGTTAGGCCTTCCCAAGTGAGCGACAACGTCGCCTCCTATAGTCATGGTGTCAGCCGGCGAGCTCTTCGCCCCGCCAGCACCTCCCATCTGGCCGGCCGACCCGGGTGCCGGCTTCACGCCTCTGTAGCCGCGGCGTCCGCCGACGAGCAAATTCCCCGCCTGCAGCTCCCCCCTAGCTGCTCCCCTAGTCGGCCGGCCTGAGTGCCGGCTTCGTCTCCTGCTGTCGCGGCTTCGGCCGGAGGGCTCCCCCCTGCCTGCACCTCTCCAACATCTGGTCGCGCCTTTGTAGGTGTGGCGTCGGCCGACGAGCAATTCCCTGCCTGCACCAACTTTGAGTCCCTTTTTGCCCTCCACTGACCCACCTCCGTAGATCCCTTCCTCCCGCCGATCTCGTCCCGCCTTTGCCTGTGCTTTTCTCATGTGCTTTTGTTGATTCTTGAGGAGGCTGGTTGATGCTAGGGATAACCTAGACATATTTGAATTGGTGATATTTGATTCACGGGAGCAAGGTGGGATTATTCAGTGTATTAGAGCATCTCCAACAGTCGCCCCATAAGCGGCGCGCTAAAAAAATCAGAATACAGCTCCGGGTGAGCCAGCTTTTGCGCACGGCAGTGCGCTGGCTCCAGCGGCCGCCGCAAAATAAAGCATGCCCGAGCCGCTCCAGCAGGCGCGCTATATTTCATCCTTTTTCCTTGACGCCTAGTATGTAACTACAATTTGATACACATTTAGTTCCAATAGTACAAATGTGGAGATAGTTCGTCACATAGCCTGTTTCTATGATACAAAATAGTGTGTCGATAGTTCATAGTCTTCTCCTACGATAGATAGATAAAACGAAAAACTACTACTACTCGTCATTCTCCGACTCGGACTCTGCCTCGGTGATGTCCTCCTCCAACGTCTGAGCGTAGGTGTCAAGGAACCGCTCATCGTTGGAGTCCCAGGACGACACAACTCCTAGCTTGATGTTGAATTTAGCGACCGCCTTCCGCGTTCCCTTGTCCTCGTCGGTGATAAGCCGCGGGGGAGGCGCCAAGTCCTGTGCCCGCTCCCGTGTCGCCACGTCCGTGAAGTTCATGTGCCACGCCGCAACGTCGTACACGCGGGCGCCATCCTGTGCGGTGTCGAAGGTTTCGAGGCCGAGGCGCACGCCGCCGCCCGACGGAATCTCGGCGGAGTTGGTGCCAGACGGACGCACGTGGACACGGCGGTAGCCCGAAGCTCCCTGGCGGCCAGGCGGCCAGGCGACATGGTGGTGCGGTGGTGGCGTGTCGGCGGCGAGGAGAGAAAGTGGTAGAGGGAGCGACGAGAGAGCGGCAGAGGGCACTGCAATTTTATAGGCGTGCCGGACGCGGTGCGTCAAATCTAGCGCGCGAGCTGCGCCTTTTCCCCCCGCGCACAATCGTTTCCCGCCTCCGCTGGAGCACGCGAAAACGTCCCGCGCGCGCTAAAATGCCAATTACTTTACCGCGCGCATCTTTTGGCGCGGCTGTTGGAGATGCTCTTACTATATATCCGATTGTATATGCAGCCTACAACGGACACAATTGAGCATGGATGCAGGCCCAGCCGAGGCCCAGTTTAGCGAATCAGCCACGTACGGGAAAACGAAAATCAGACGCAGCGAAACAGATAGAGCGAAAATTTAGCACCACCTCAAATATGTTTTAAATTCAAACTGAAAGCGTATTATGACATGAGAAGAAAGCGTATTGTAACGGTGAACCCACAGAGTCAATCCGTACTTTATTATTAGGGAAAGATAGGGAACTAATTTCTGAGTTATTACTGTTGTCCCTTTTACTTTTCTAGTCATACAATGTTGCTAATTTGGAGTTAGTACAATAAATCTACTGATTTGGAGGTCTTTATTATGTAGTCCAGTTTCTTTATGCTTGCATTTGTCCATGTTTCTCTTCTATTTCCATCATTGAGAAGTTGAGATGTTGGTTTGGATGATATTCTGATGCTGGTAGGTTAGAGGCCTTCATATTTATTGTAAAGGATTGTTCTCTTTTTCAACATGAAGGCCTCTTCATATTTCTTGTAAAGGATTGTATATGTAAAAACTAAAAAGTGTCATTCAACAAACATTTTTCTTGTAGAGACGTGCGTGCACGTGTAAGGCTACTAGTAACACACACACATTTGAGCAGAACTTTATTACTCCCTCCGCCTAGGTGTGTAAGTCATCTTACGAAAACCAAATAATCCCAAAACACTTAGGCGCGATGCATTAACTTCTACCTTGTTTCTTGTTTCTTGACATATCAACCAATAAGAGATGTGGGTGTGCATGCTTTTAATGACTTGAAACTACCAAACACGACATGCAGTGATTAATTCATTACATGCAATGCTATTAATTAGCAAATAAACATTAAGTTCTCTAGTTTTTCCTTTTTTTTGGTCATAATACACAATCTAAGATGACTTATTCACTAGACGGAAGGAATACCTACGTTAAAGAAAATCGTGCGTGGAAAGCAAGGATCCAGGTGTTCTTTCACTTTTTCTCTTGCCCGGCCATTGATGAATCGCGCATGCATGCCACAACTTGCTCATGCATGCCTCGATGTTCTAAAAGTCTCCTCAGGACCTCTCCGACGGGCCATCCCAAGACAATGCTGCTTTTTTTTGCGGGGCCCAAGACAATGCTGCTAATTAACGCTATCTCCAAAGGAGATGGATTTTGCTCAGAGATCGCTCTTGTTGTCTCGCACTGATAATCTGTGACTGAGACTCTTATTGTTCATCCTCGTAGTATCCACCGTACAAGCTAAAGAGGAAGTATCCACCGTCATGGTGCAAGCTAGCTCTCGCAGTGCTGTTTTTCTAGTCGAGATGTTTTTTTTAAGGCACGTTTCGATGAACTAGCAAGCCAGCATAGGATGCTCCTCCTCCGCCCCACTGGTGTGGCGGTGAGTGCTGCAGCGGACCCGTGTTTATATTCGCGCGGCGGGTCCATGCTGTCTTCTCCCCCGGCCCACGGATGGATCATTTTAGCTACAGAGATCACGCTAGCTGTTCACGAGTACGAGACTAGAGTACGTTCCCCACCACGGATGGGTCATTTAGCTACTCTACAAAGACCACGCGCACTCCACTCCATTTCACTGACGAGTAGCAGGAGCCAGCCAGAAGACATTTTGCTCGCATTCAGGCCTAGCTAGCCAGCTATGTGAATCGTCCACCGGCTTATTCTCACCAGCATACGCACAAGGAGCATGGGCACGGGATTACTGAGACGGCGATTCCTTTCATCAGCGAATTGTCCTCTCTTTATTTTTATTTACTCTGTAGGAGTATTAGATTTGACTAAAGTCAAACTTCATAAAATTTGACTACGTTTATAGAAAAATATATGAATATTTACATTAGCAAATCTATATGGTCTAAAAATGTATTCAATAATGAATATAATGATATTGATTTGTTACAGTATATGTTAATATTTAGGGTTTAGAGTAAACAAAAACAGAGTCTTTTGAGACACGCATGCATTGAATGCACGCGAGCCCGGGCCAGATGATTCCACCGAAAGCCGCGCCGTGGCGGTCGCTTTTTCAGACTAGTCACAATGGATAGTAACTTAGACTAGTAACATGCATATGTTACTAGTCTATGCTACTACCTCCACAATGGATAGTAACATATGTGTTGTGTCATGCATCACTTCATTTGTTACGTTGTAGACTCATCTTTTCTTGATGCGTATGATGTTACAGTAACTAGCTATGTTACCACATTCCTCTCTTTCTTTTTACATGCCACATCATCTATTTTGCCTAAATAAGTGTGATGTTAACACCTATGTTACTCCCACTCTCCTACTGAGGGTAGTCTCACGGCGTGCCGCACGATTCGAAACTGCATGACAGTTCTTTATTTTTGGCATGGTTCTTCTTGCCATATGAGCGTTCTTTAGTCGCCACTTGGTTTGTTCCATATACGGAGTACGTATAGAAAAAACCTGCACGAGATCGTGGGCCGGGATATGCGCGCGACTTTGTTGCGGCGTTTGAGGTGGGTAAAAAAAAAACTCCCGTCGCGTCGCGTAGTTTGACCTGGGCACCTGGCCATCAGTTTTATGTTCTTCCAAATCAAATCAAGCGTCCGGGGTTGGCTGGCCAGCCGCTGGATATAATTTATTTCCATTTATTGCGATGGATCGTCTGGTTGTGATCCCGCGTCATCGTCTTGAATGCGTATAAAAGCTCCTCTGCTGTACTAAATTACTACTAGTATAGGATTAATCGTATTCTACAGTAGCGTACGAGCCCGACCATACGTTTAGCTGTTCTGCGCATCCGCAACGTGCCGAGTTATACAACAGCACCATGCAAAAAAAAAAGAGTTATGTACAACAGCAAGGATCATCGGAATAAATTCTGAGAAGCATTCTGGCAAAACAGAGGCCTGCGATTGGCTTAAATACAGTACGTACTTGTCACGTCGCTGGGTGAATACTACAGTGTTGCGATAAGACATCCTGCCACCACGTAATACTTTTCCTTGTGTGTCAGTATGGCCTTGTTTCCTTCTTTGTCGGAACGACGCGGCTCGATCTCAACTGATTTGCAAAAATTACGCGGCATACAACTTTTTTTTTTGAGGGATACGCGGCATAGCCACACAGACTGACCGCCAGGGTCCACGCACGCAGCCGCCCAACGCGAGTCCCAGGTTATCGAGTCGTGTGCGGTACTCGCACAACACGGCTCCGCCCCCCGCCGCCCACCCCCCAACCCTCTTACTCTGCCTATGGCTCTCGCTCCGCCTCCGGCGATGGATCCCCGTGCGTGGCTGCCGTGCATGGACATGGCTAGTCCGCCGGAGACACGAATCCTGCATGTGGCCGTCGTCGTCGGCACACCTCTATTTTTCTCTGTATTGTCACTGTCCCCTCCTGTGGATCGATCTAACCTTGCTCCTCCTTCCGTCGTCGTCGTAGGCCTGGTTGTTGGCCGGTGGCCGCCATTAATACGCAATTGATGCTCCTCCTTCCGTCGCAGCTAACCGTGATTTTTTCGCTCACAATTTCTCTTCTCCGTGTAGATCTTCCCTTGGTGGCGCTTGCATCTTCACATGGCATAAGATCGAAGGATCCTATGAACCCAGGCCGTCATGAACGGTCATCCACCCCGCCGGAGGTAGGAAGCCGGAGTGTGGTCTGTTGTGTTGCTTGTGAATTTTCGCTCATGACATCTATTTTCTTGTGCAGATTGGTATTGCTTGCATGTTCACAGGACCATGGACCGAGGATCTCCTGAACACGATGAACATCCTAGGTTTTCGATGTGAGCCAATGGTTCTTCCAATTCATCTCCTATTTTGCGGATAGAAACCACGCTAGATTTTTTTCGCCGGCAGATCTGATTCGGACCCACAGTACTTCTCTAGCCCTGCTGTGTCTTCTCATTCTCTACCCATCGTTCTTCCTCCTTGGCTTTGAATCTGCCACGATGACCACCAGACTGTCTCTCCGCACGAGTCAGTATAGTTGTGTTCACCATCAATTTTCAGTCATAACCTTATCCCGCTCATGTTGTTTTCCTTCGTCTTCTCTATATTATTTCAGTTTTTATTTCCACTGATATTCCTCTGATATGTACTTTCCCCCCACTGCAGGTTTGTTTTCCTCGCTCTACGCGGGGAGATCTCATTCTGACCCTGCCCTAGCTCTGTTCTCTACAAACCCTGACCTACTGCTGCCGTTTTGGGGCTGCTACCGAAGTTTCTGTTCATGACAGTTCCAGAAGATAAGTTCACTGCTTGCAGGTAATTAGAGTCCCCTTTGAAGTATTTATCCCCCTCTTTCCTCTATTATCTTGAAGTACTTTAACATTTTACTTGCCAAGGCGTGCATTGGATGGTTCTATTCCCTTTATGATTCCATATACAATATGTTGATTGCTTTTGTGGTGAATCATGCGAAGGATTTAATTTGCGTTCAGCCACACAAAAAAGCCCGGTCCTATAGGTACGACCGTGCAAATTCCCCTATTAGTAATTTAGTACCATCTCAACAAAGGTTGTGTGTGCCGAGTGACCGATGAAATACACTTGGCAAACTACTTGGCACTAGGCAAAATAAGTGATTCCGGCGATACTGTTTACTAGCGAGCGTCCATTTTGAACTGGGTACGAGCTTAACAGATTTAAGAAGCGGTTAGATCAAACGCCAGCTTGGAGTAGACTTAAAGAAAATCCAGTATATTGTGATGACCGTGGTCGTGCAGACTTCAACCAATATAAAACTGCTCCAGTATTAGATTTACGAGCATATTTTAAGAACTCAAACTTATTACTAGTACCCCAAGTGTGGTGGTGGTATGTCAAACAACAGCAGTAAAACAACATCAGATCAATATGCAAACCGTATCAGACAATCACTAGGCTTCACGCCGCGGGCATGCTCTTATGTATGCTTGCATCAGATGGCTGGAACCTTTTCCTTTCCTTTTTTGCAAGTCGTGTAAATTTGCGATCTAATTCCGCAAGACATTAAGTAGTGGTCAAGGGGATCCAAAGGGTGAGAGAGATGATAGCATAGCATTCCACTCCTAGGAAACGGAATCTTATTATGTGCTTCAAGATCTAGCAGCCACAACCACAACCACGCCGTATGAATGTTGATCACCGTTACTGCTCGTACGTGGGTACTAGTGAGATTTTTGGAAAATACCCCACGGACCCTCGCAATCTTTATCCCTGCCATCTCACTGTTGCCGTCTTTACTCTCTAAGTGACATGTCAATCTACTGGCTTGCTCGGTATGCTGACTAGTTCTTGCGGAAGCATGGCGATGATACGGTCGATGCACGGAGACGATTAATTGAAGTGACGAAGGGGCCCACAGCCCAAATGCCCGTTTAAATTATGCACGGTAGTTGGTAGTACTTGCATAGGAGCCATGAAGACAATCTCGGGGCCAGAGAGGGTCCTGTTGGTTTGTTTTCAAAACTTTTGCGAAGGGAAAGATCCAAGGAGCAAATGGAGTACAGGGCGTTCCCTTTGTTCTGTTTTGCAAGAGCTGGCAAGTGTGACTGTGTGGGCCGGCAAGCGTTGCGTTGCGTCGCCTCCTCTCTTTCTGCCTCCTCATTTCGATGCGATATCAACCCTTGCTGGGCTCTTCCTCGAACGGGTTGTTGTGTAACAGGTGAGTAGGGCCCAGTAGAACGCATGTGAATTTGCTCATCAACTTGATGGATTAATTTTAAGATATATGACATCCCTATTAGAGGAGGCACCTATTCTTCCATCAAATATTCTGCTTTTTCTTGGGTACTCGGGTTCAAGTACCTATTGATTTTTTGTTTCTTCACTAGCTTCACATAATCCTGAAAACACAAGTTTTCTCCAAGCCTCTTGCGCACATCTCTGATTGAAGGGTACTATTCTATAATGTTTCTTTAGTAGACCCCCCTGCTAATCTGAGCGAGTTTTCATATACTGTATACACAAATACATGATTCACTATACCCGCTTTTGAAATAAAGACTAGATAACCTCTTCTCACCTGAATATCCAAATACAAAGTGGTAAGAAACAAATTTTAATTAATGAGAAGAATCAATGGATTCATGATTAACCTCTCTGCTGGTTCTCCCCGAAATGCGTTGAGGCGCAACAGTTGACTGGACATCTAGGGGTAAAGCACTATTTCGGTGTGGGCTGCGCAAGCGGTACCAAATCGAGGCCATTTCAAAAATCAAAACAATCGGGACTACTTGTATTTCTGCAATTTTGGTTCCGCACTCGTTTTGGGAGATGAAGACGCAGTGGTAAAGCTGCTGCCTTGTGACCATGAGGTCACTGGTTCAAGTTCTGGAAACAGCTTCTTACTATAGACCCAAAGTGGTCGGGACCCTTCCCCGGACCCTGCGCAAGTGGGTGCTACATGCACCGGGCTGCCCTTTTTATTCATTTTGGGAGATAGAGGACGGACATCCCACATCAAGGGCATCTCCAACGTCGACCCTCAAACCGTTCGCATACGTTCGGACCGCGCTAGCCGGACGTGTTGTGCCATCCAAATGCACTTTCTCCCGCGAACCAGAGTCAAACATGGGGGGAGTAGTAGTGCTTTGCGAGGCGCCCGGACCGCTGCCACGCCTGCGTGTGACCGCCCTGGCCCACCCGAACCACCTTCCTCGCCCACGCGCGCTTCTCGCCCGAAACAGTCTGCGCTACTCCAGAGTGTCAGTGCCACATTCATGCCCAGCTAGAGTGGACATGATCTCTCACTGGTGCCGGCATTGAAGTGGCGCCGACCGAGAGAGGAGCGCCTGCGCCGCTTCTCGGTGTGCGCGACGGCTCCACGTTCAAACGACACCACGGCCGCCCGTCTGTCCATTTGTCGCCCACATTAATGACACCGCCCACAACCTTCATCTCCTCCAGGAGCACCAGCAGGTGGAGGAGCAGCTCAATGCCCGTAGGGAGATCGCGTCGGACGCGGATGTGGCGGAGCAGGCGGCGCTGCATGAGTCCTATCGCTCCGCCCGTGAGATCCCCCTCACCCGCTGGCGGTAGCGCCAACGTTAGGCGGAACTGGAGGCCGCCTGCCAAGAGTTTGACGAGGCAGCAAACGAGGTGTGGGGCAAGACAAGCGAGGAGGAGGACATCGCCGGCTCCGCCCCGGCTGCGCCCCTCCACCACGACCACGAAGCCGATACGTCAACGGGCACCGCCAATAGTGAGGAAGAGTAGTGCATGGTAGGTCCCCGTTGCTCGGGTCCGAAGAAGGCGACCACTCCTTCCCTCCCGTTGAAGCCAAGCTTGGTGGGCTAAACATCGTCGGTCGATTAGCCGCTTGGCGACGACATGGAGGAGGACGACTTCACTTCTCGACGCTCCGAAGGCAGAGGTTATGGAGGCGGAACTGGAGAAGGCGAAGCTTCAGTTCTCGGGGCTCATGCCTGGACACGGGAATGGGCGTCGGCGATCATTTAGATTAGGTAAACTAGCACATATGCCCGATTGTTGCAACGGAAGAAAAAATAATATGCATTTAAAGTTAGTGAGAATTATATGTGCAAGCAAAACCCTGTGTACACGTGAAAAATGAACATTTAGCTTCTCGGTTTCGCCGGGTGTGAAGTAATCAATCCGCTATCTTTTCAATCATTGATTGAGGACATTTAAGAGTTTTGTTATGTCATCGTACGCCAGAGAAGGCCCATGAATTATTCAATCTAATTTCCCTTTCAACCCAGGAGATTTGAAGGTATGAAGTTTCTGATATTGTAGGAACATGAACCATTTTTTAAATCTTGAATATGATTTCGAAAATTATGTACATTTTCAGAAAAATAGGAGCAAAATTTGAAACATGAACATCTTTCCAAATTCATGAACATTTTTTGAAAAACCAATTTGAAAAAAAACATGGACATTATTTGAATTTGTGAACATTTTATTTATAATGGGAACATGTGTTGAAAATTCATAACATTTTTTGAAAATATTTATCTTTTATAGGCGAACATTATTTTGAATTGTGAAAATTTCACTAAACCAAGAATATATTTTGAATTTGGAGCATTTCTTAAATGCCATTTTCTTTTTCAAAATATTGAACTATTTTGAAGAACAATAAAAAAATAGAACAGGAAACCTTTTTCAAGTTCCAAATATTTTTTTAAATATCAACAAAATATTGGAATTCTGAACATTTTTCAAAATTTGTTTTTTTAATTCTAAACTTTTTTGAGAGTTTTGAATTTATGAAATAAATTCTGTAAGAAAAATTAACATGGAAGGGAAAAAATATATAGGAGGAGGAAATAAAAATAGAAGTAGAACATAGAAACAAAGAAAAATGGGCCAGCCCATTATTGGTTGTCCTGGGCGAAGGTCCTATTATTTGCCGCTCTGTGCGGGAAATAGAAATTTCCGAGCTGTGTTGGCAGAAAAATAAGTGGGCTGGCTTCGCTGGGCCACAGCGCGTGGCCTATGTACGAAATTCTGGAAAAGCTTTTTTTAGCAGATAAATGCATAAAAATTTAATACCACCTCGGATAAAAAATCTTTTGGATGGATGGTGAAGGATAAAAAAATTAAGGAAACACACCATGCTTTATTATTATTAGGTATTAGGGGACGAGCAGAGCTGGACGAGCAACGCTTTTAGTTAAAAGTATGTCCAAACTGTAATGAATTCCGTCATGTTTATTTGAAATCCGCCGTGTTTGCATGAATCTCTTATTGTTTTTTTGAAAATCCGGTCATGTTTACATGAATTTTATCTGGTTGTACGGATAGTAGTTGAAATGTAACGTTGGATGGCCATCTTCTGTATCCGTGTCCGCGGACTGGTTTGCTCCCTCATCGTGTCGATGGATCTAATACCTGCATCTTCTCAGATGTCGTTCTGGGGCGATTGGAACAAGGGAGGGGGGTCTAGCCACAAGGTGATTTTGGCTGCAGAGTTCAGTTCCTTGGTCGATTTTAGGATTTTTATCTTTAGATTGTTGTTCTCTCCTTACACCTGTCTTCTGATATGAATTTGTGCAGCCTCTCTACTGGCTTGGAGCTGGGAATCTGAATCTGGATAAAGAGCCTACTCTGGACGAACTGGATGTGGAGAATGTGGGGAAGCTGTCCACCGTCTGGAGAGGTTGAGTCAATGTTCAGGTCAAATCTAGATGCCTATGCATTTTTGTTACTGCTATCCATAGCAATTTGATTATTTTCATTTTGTAATGGTTATTTGTGTTTGTGTTTGCAGGAACTGGAGGAGTTCCTCCCCCCTCCTCCGGAGGAGTTGACTGTTGGCAGGGATGAGGTTACCGTGAGAGATGTTGGTACTTACTGGGGCAAGTGCAGGGAGGGGTCCATACTGAGAAGAAGGTAAAATTTTGGGCGTAATTAAAACAAAGATTGTCTATTGGAGCTTATGGCGGGCCATTTTGATTTACATTCCATTCTCTAGTTTGTTTGTTGTTTAGACTGTACATATACCAGCACGAATTAGATACAACCTGTGACTGGCATTTAATATTGCTTTGAATGTCATGGCTTTTTGTGACTAGATTGAGATACACTGGATAGAGGTTATTTCTACGGTTTTTCTTGCTATTTTACAGTCAAATGTAATATTATGGGGTCTTCATTCAAGTTTTCGCCTACTGTATTTATCTTTGGCGCTGTATTTATCTTACCAGGCAGTTGTTTTGCATTGGGCCACTCCTTAACTCTCCGAGCAGGTGTGTTGTTTTGTGGAGCCACCCGTTAATGACTAGTCCACTGAAATTAGATGTTCCATTTCATTTCATTTCAATTTGTCCTCGCTGCATTATCCTGAAACGAGGGAAGCGAGAGCGAGGAAGCTCTGGTTTGAGCGGTGTAGAGCTGGAGCTGTAGTCGCCGGCGGCGGAGAGCGATGAGTGGAGGATTAGACAGCAGCTTTGTCCTCTTAGTGTTGTTCTCGGCTATATTTTTTTCTGCTGGTTCCCCTTCTCTAAATGTTTCTCCCCAGTTGATTTTTGTTTGAGCGGCGTAGAGCCGGAGCTGTAGGTGCCGGCGGCGGAGAGCGACCTTGTGTGTGCGGTTGTTGCTTTCTTGAAGCTTTCTTAGTGTAATTGTTGGCATTCTCTCTAGCAGGGTAATTGTTGATGATTGTTCTTTGTAACTAGTGTTATTCCATGGAGTAACTGTATGATATACATGTGCGTGTGTGTGTGTGTGTGTGTTGAGGGGGTAGTTCTGTGTTAGGATCACTAATTAGTGTTTTGTTTGTAGTGTGACTTCATGTATATGTTTGCAATGTTGCTGCAGTGTAACTTTGGGTGGGATTGAGTCAGATTGATATGTTTTGTATTATCCACTTCAATTTCTACAAGTCCTAGTAATCTTAGCACTATAATTAATGATCCCTGTTAGATAGGCTGTTTTGTATGATCCAGTTTCCAATTTCCCCATGTAATCTTAACAGCAGTTATCTCAAAGTTGAAAACCCCACGATTCTCCTGGTTTAATACTGCATCCTTTACAACCTTTTCATTTGGTTTGTCTTTGTTGGTTAATATTGCATCCTTTTAGAACCTTTTCATTTTGGTTTTTATTTTTCGTTCAGGAATACTGCATCCATTTTAGCTCCATTTTATTGGTTTTTGTCATTGTTGGAAAATACTGCATCCATTTTTGAACTATTTCCTTTTTGGTTTATGTTTTGATGGGTAGTGCTGCTTCCTTTCTAGTTGTTGGATAGCTATTTTTGGTTCACTTTACTTTGTAATCGGAGACAAATAAACCAAAAATGATATGCATTCAAAGCTTTTTTGATGGAATTTCAGTTTCCTATCTGTTGTACTTACTGTTCACATGCCTCTGTAATTTAAGTTGCCTGCCACTCTAATTTCTCCTGCACTATGAGAAGAGATAAGATACTTGTAGTTACTAGACAAGTTTCTTAAGAGAAATGCTTAACTATACTTGTAGTTACTAGCCAAGTTTCATAACAGAACTGCTTAACTATACTTTTAGTTACTGCATATCATGTTAGATTGGCTTCAAAAAAATGGCAGCATAGATTAATAATCGTCTAATTGGCATTTTTATGTTTGATCCAGTGATCCAGCATAGATTAGTAATGTTGTTAGTTCATTTGCAAGTACCTGGCTGGCGCGAGCGAGCCAATGCTGTTCTAACATTTTATCTTGATCAGGATTGCTTGCAACTCCCTTGCCGGTCATCATGGCAAATCCCCACTGGACTACCCGCAACTGAAGAAGGTTCAGAATGCCATCCGTGATTTGTTTGACAAGGTTGCTTCAGAGATACATGGTTTTAAGGGCCACCCATACCTTCTCGAAGAAGTGGTTATTCTTGCCCCAGAGCCCGCGCCTAAGAGCTCTCGCAAGTCCAAGCAAAAAGCTAAGAAGAAGAAATGAAAATGAAGCCACTCTAAATCTCATACGCCTAAGAGCTCTCTGAAGACAAGCAAAACCAGAAGAAGTGAAAACGAAGCCTCTAAATCTCATACCAGTTTTGGCAAGACTTCTATCATCTTGAGACTGTTATCATGCTTTCTCAGTTTTAAGTTTCTTGTCGAATGCTATTATTGGTTCTTTTCACTATCGGTTTTGTGAACCACATACAAAGCTGGGATGGAAGAATGAAATGTCTGGATCGTCTTTTGGTTTTTTGTGACCCTATGATGATGTGACGTTTAGTTTCAGTTTTCAGTTATTACCGTTTGTTGTTTTAACCGTGATCTGCTCATCTGCAACACGACGTGCTCCTGATGTGTGGTTTACTATCAGTTAGTATTACCGTTGGTCGCGCTGGGGCTAGCTGGCGTGCTGATGGGCGGGAGCAGCATCGTTTGCAGAGTCCTTGGCTTATTTCGTGCGCGAGTCGGGGTGTTCGATCTCATTGCTCGCGCGTAGGGCTTAGAATGATTGCAAAAGCGCGTAAGTCGGGTTGCCCTGTGGGTCTTTGATCTTTAGCATCTTTAGCAGATTCCGCGACCTGCCGTCTTCATGTACAGTATCCCGTAAACGTTTTTTTGCAGGACGCCGGGCGCACAACCAGAACAGAACTTGCATATCAATCCTGCAAATCTGAACATACTAGTTCCCGCTAAAAACATCTCGCCGGAGTTGATCACAAGCATAGCATAGGAGAGTTTTTAATACAAACCGAAATTAAACACTACAGAAATTAAACATGCATATCATAGAACTACTCGTCACCAGAGTCGCTTCGCTGCCGGGCTCATTGACGTGGAGGGTGTGGTAGATAAGTGTGCCAGAGAGGGTCGCCGCGAGCTGGTACTCCTCCTGGAGCGCCGACATGCGCGGCCGCAGCTGCATCTCCGACTGCGGCGGCCTGCTTCGCCTCAAACCACGCGTGCTCGGCCACCCTGTGGCGCTGGAGGGCCGGATCGAAGAGGTTGTCGAGGCGACGGAAATTCGCCAAGCCCGTGATCCGGCGCTGGGCATGCCGCCTCACTTTGTCTGTCGGACACGGGAGGGCGGAGGCTGGAGCCGCCGGCCTTCTCGTCGTTGCGACGCTTGCAGCCGGTGATCCCGCCGCGGCTGCCGAACCGTCCGCGGCACCCGAACCCACCGTGATCGCCGAACCCCCTGTCGCCGCCGCACCCTCGCACCCGCGGACGCCATCGCCGCCAAGATCTGGTGGAAAACCTTGCCGCAAAACGCTGTCGGAGCTCACTCGATTTCTCGTCGGAGTAGATGAAACGCGGCGGAGAGCGGATGCCCTAAATCGCCCAAGCGCGGGCATATATAGCGGTTTTTTTGGAAAAGGAGGTTAAGGCCCCCGGCCTCTGCATCAATCGATGCATACAACCATCTTTATTTATTATTCAACATGGGTCTAACAAGAACATACATCAAGCCATCCGAAGCCATCACTCATACCTACAAAACTTGATAATGTGGAGTGCTCTCACTCCCCATATCTAAAACCGGTGCCATCGCCGATCCATCCACATAATGTATTGGAACCCACAGCCGGTGCAGCAGGTCTAAAGTGTAAACCACATGCACACGTTTTAGACGCCACCACCATCATCGAACCGCTGACCCATCTTCAGGAGAGAGATCTACATAATCCTTGCCAGTCTGTCCATCCATCTGCATAGTCCTACTATTATTCGTATAAATCCAGCAGCCGAACAAATTCGACCCAGAAAAGAATACCCAAGGCCACATGCCTCGGGACAGTAACTCCACCCAACATCCACCAACCCTATGGCAAAAGACTGGAATAAAATGAAAAATACACAACCTTCAAGAAGGAATCACCGCACGTGAACCAATGATGACGAGTCCAACCCAAGGTCAGTCTTGGGATTTTCATCCCAAGGCCAAGCTTCAAGCCACCACCTTCAGCAAGGGCACGGCTCATGCACGTCTTGGCATATCTTGATAGGAGATCTAGTGTTCCTGCTGGAGTTCGTGGTACTTCTTGAGCTTGCGTTGTTTTTTCCCTTGAAGAGAAAAGGGTGATGCAGCAAAGTAGAGATAAGTATTTCCCTCCGTTAGAGAACCAAGGCATCAATTCAGTAGGATACAGTGCACAAATCATCAATACCTGCACAAACAATCAAACAACTTGCACCCAACGCGATAAAGGGGTTATCAATCCCTTCACGGTTACTTGCAAAAGTGAGATCTAATAGAGAAAGATGAAACTAAACAAACGATAAAGTAATATTTTTGGGTTTTTGGTTTATAGATCGGAAAGTAAAAGATTGCAAAATAGTAGATTGGAAACTTATATGACAGAAAATAGACCCCGGGGCCATAGGTTTCACTAGAGGCTTCTCTCAAAATAGCAATAACACGATAGGTGAACAAATACTGTCGAGCAATTGATAGGAAAGCGCAAAGTTATGACGATATCTAAGGCAATGATTATGAAATATAGGCATCACGTCTGTGTAAGTAGACCGAAACGATTCTGCATGATCTACTATCACTAGTGCAGAACCGGGCAATAGCACCGGTTCGTAAGACCCTTTAGTGCCGGTTCGGTAACCGACACTAAAGTTTGGGCACTAAAGCCCCCCCCCTTTAGTACCGGTTCAGCACGAATCGGTGCTAAAGGGCAATCACGTGGCACGAGCCAGGCCACGGGTGCGGTAGATCATTAGTACCGGTTGGTAACACCAACCGGTACTAAATGTTTGTGGGTTTTGGTTTTATTTTTTATTTTTCCTTTAAATTTGTGTTATCAATTTAATTTAGGATTGTTTTACGTTATAATGAGTTGTTATACTTGATATGGATATGGATATGGCATATATATATACTTGATCACTTAGCTAGGATCCATCTAATTCAAACTAATTTGCGGTTTCTTTCATAAATGATATATATAATAACTCATCATCATCATCATCACATATTAATATAGAAATAAACTCTTGCATCATATCATCACCAACAACAGTATATATATATATATATATATATATATATATATATATATATATATATATATATATATATATATATATATACTAGCTAGCTAAAAATCATCGTAGTCGTCATTACCACTATTTATCACATCATAGTCATTACCGCTATCTAATCACCACCAACACTAGCTTAAAGAAGAAACATTCACTTGTAACAGAAGCAAAGATATCATCGAGTTCAACATGGTCATGATATTATAAGCGTTCACAAGCAAATCACTATTTGAGATTAATTAAGTTCAGGACGAGAATACGAACATGACAGGACAAGTACTAAGAGCACGAACTAGCTAAATCACTCCTGCTGCTCCCTCTCAGGTAAAATAGCATAGAACATGTATAGCTCTCCTGATTCATCATATTGGAGCATGCAGATGAATCTGTCTCCTAATCGTGGGTTGCGCTTGTCCTTGCTGCCCCCTAGTACTTCTCTGCGATCGTTAACAATTTTGCTCCAATCTTTCACTATTAAGCATTCACCGCTTTCAGAAATCCTGAATGCACTCATGTGCAATGTAGGATATCTTGGTCGTAAGCTAACCATTGACATGCGACCTTTTGTCTTGATCCACTAAGGCACAACTGTCATGGGGAGTTCCTGTAGAAGAACATCGTATAATAATTAATATACTTAGCAATGAAAGTTTAGCTTCAAAAATAATGTATGCAAAAAATGCACTAAGGACAAATAGTAAAAATCTTACCATCTTTCCATTATAGATGTGACCGTAGTTCAATATGATCACTATTGGTCGCACATTTTGAGTACTAACATTTCTAAGTGCAGGAAGAAAATTTTTCTTGACAGTATGAAGATCCTCAAGCCATAAAACATAATGACTTATCTCCTCGCAGTTTAGTCCAGCCCCGGGATAGTAGTAGGTCCTGTCTACCGAGCGCCGGACATATTTGCTTGAACCGAAATAAGCTGACAATACAAATTAGTTGTCAACTATTTTTGAATAAACAATATCAAAGACATAAACATGGTTGAGAAAAACTCATATAATGGTAGAACTGGAGGCGTCTGCACATCGACCCAGATGTCTCTATTACCTTCAATATCATCTTCTGGACGAATATCAAAGGTGATAACCATATCAGGCTCAAATGCATAAGCCTTGCATAGTGCTTGCCAAGTTTTGCATTCAAAATGGGTGTATGTGTCTGCATTGTATAATTTGACATTGAAAGTATACCCATGCTCGGTCTTCAAGTAAACTCTCTTTACCTCCATATCATTCATCGCACTGAAACCTATCTTATCCAAGACAAAAATTCGAGCATGGCAGGGGATGCGCTAGTAGAATAGTAAAAATTTAAAATTATAAGTTCAAGCAAATGAAGCATAAGTCATGCTTTATTACGAAAAATACTTGCCGCTGTGACTTACTGTATCCACTTCGAATGTCTCATCCAGCTTGATGCTGAAGCGCCTATTATCAACAAGGAAATTTCTGTCGCACAGGCCACGTTGGTCTTCACAGTGTTCGCACATAATGAAATCTTTTTCATCGTCAGACGACATTTCCTATGTTCATATAGGTGAAACATTAAACACTTACTATCTAACATTAATTAATATCTAACTAATTTTAATATTCATCTAACATTTGACATTAATATCTAACATATATTTCTATCTAATTCATCTAACATTTGACATTAATCTAACATTTATATAAACTAAAAATATATATAAAAAATTAAAAAAAAGAAAAATAAACTAGTTAAGTTCTATATATAGGTGAAACATTACTAGTTCTATTATTTCAACTAATTCAACTAGTTCTATTAATTCAACAAGTTCTATTAATTAATTTAACTAATTAATTCAACTAATTAATTCAACAAGTTCTATTAATTATTCAACTAGTTCAAATCTCATATACCTAATTAATATCTAGCTATATTCATCTCTAACAATTGACATTAATCTAACATTCGATCGTCTAATTAACTTTTCTAAAAAACAGATAACAGAAAATATAAGTAAAAAATGTGTATGTGTGTGTATGTGTGTGTACTGCGTGTATACGTATGTGTGTGTGTGTATGTGCAGTACGCCGCGCCCCGTACGCCGCCACCCCATACGTACGAGCGGGGGCGCCGGCATACGAGGCGGGGGCAGTGGCGTACGTACGGGCCGGCCGGGGCGCGCGGGTGCGAGGAGAGAGACGTACGGGCGGCGCCGCGGCGACGACGACAGACGGCGGCGGTGTTTGGGGCAGTGGCGCGAGACGACGACGACGACGACGGGCGGGGGCGGGGGACAGCGACGACAACGACGGACGACGGGCGACGGGCGGCAGGCGGCGACACGACGGGATCGAGCGGCGCGGTTGGAGACGAAGTGGGGGATAAAACTGAAATTTTCGTAAGTGCTATATATATAGGATGGGTCTTTAGTACCGGTTGGTGGCTCCAACCGGTACTAAATGCCTATTTTTGCCAGGCCAAGAGGCGGGAAGAGCAGGCCTTTAGTACCGGTTGGTGGCTCCAACCGGTACTAAAGGTCACCCTTTAGTACCCGTTGGAGCCACCAACCGGTACTAAAGTTGGTGCGCTGCCTGCACAAAGTTTAGTCCCACCTCGCCGGGCGAAGGGCAGCCGCACTGGTTTATAAACCCAGCTGCGACTGCCCTTTCGAACTCTATATGCAGGCTTCTGGGCCTAACTATGGCGCACTGCCCTGTGAGTCTGCTGGGCCTTGTGGGCCTGAAATTGCATGCCCGTGGTCTAGCAGGCCCACAGGGCAGCGCCCCAAATTTATTTTTTTCTATTTATTTCTGAGTAGTTTTTTATTTTCTGCTATATTTATTTTCTTCTATTTATTTCTGAGTAGTTTTTTATATAGTTTTTTCTTTTCTACTATAGTTTTTTTCTTCTCTGCTATTTTTTCTTTTCTGCTTTATTTATTTTCTTGTATTCATTTTTTATATACCATGCCTTTCGGTGTAACAGATGAGTTTTCGTCTGAAACCGGCCCTGATACTTTGAAAGAGATTGTCCAGTTTGTACATGAACTGCATCTAGTTTTTGCCATAATAGAAGAAGTCCGGAGTTGCAATAAGTTATTAAAAATAAAAAAGAGGTGCAATGCTCGCTAATTAGCTTCAAGCCTTTTGGAATAGTGTAAACTGCACTGCACATAGCTCCATGCAGTCTACCATATTCCTCAAGGCTTGAAGCTAAGCAACGTGAGCATTGAGCCTCTTCTTTATCGTCTCTACACTCAGGGCTTATAAACCGCTCCTAGTCCCTCTCTCTTGGCGAGGTGGGACTTAAAAACAGCTTACTAAGAAACTGTAGTACTGGTCACCCTTTAGTACCGGTTGGAGCCACCAACCGGTACTAAAGGTGGTTCGCTGCCTGCACAAAGTTTAGTGTCATTTAGCTCAAAACAAATCATTAAATGCATGAAAAATATCAAATGAAGGCAGAAATGGTTGAAAGATGATGGCGTCGCTTTGAATGGTGCATACTGAATGCACAAAAAGTCTGGAGTTGTAATAAGTTAAAAAAATGAGATGCCTTTGTAACAGATGAGTTTAATTTCGTCAGAAACCCGAATACTTCGAAAGAGATTGTCCAGTTTGTAAACGAAGTGCATCCAGTTTTTGCCGTAACCCTCTCTACTTTTTTGAACAATCTATGTGGGTGAAATGATGATACCATGCCAAGTTTCAACTTTTTCAGAGTTCATTTGTAGTGCTTTTCAATTTCCAGGTCATTTAGTTCTCAAAACAAATCATTAAATGCATGAAAAATAGCAAATGAAGGCAGAAATGGTTGAAAGTTGATGGCGTCGCTTTGAATGGTGCATACTGAACGCAAAAAAATATAAGAGCATTTAGATCATGATCTTATATTTCTTTACAGTCTGAATTGTCAATATGATCTTATACATCAAAAATACTTTGATCATCAATGATCTTTTTGTGTACAATCTGAATTGTCAATATGAGTCCTCAACGATTTATAAACCGGTGAAGACTCATATTGCGGCCACAAATTCTACACATAGAGTTCAATGAAGACCAAGTGCTTGTGATAGTTTGAGAATAAACATATTTAAGGTGATAAATGCCTTGTTAGGGGAGCGAGGTGGGACTAAAAACATCTTGCCATAACCTCATTAGTACCGGTTCGTGGTACGAATCGACACTAAATGGTGATGGTGGGGCCATAGCCTAACCGCAGGCTGCCACAACCTCTTTAGTACTAGTTCGTGGCATGAACCGGTACTAAAGGTTCGCCACGAACCGGTACTATTGATCGCCGCCACGAACCGGTACTATTGATCACATTAGTGCCGGTTTTTTTACAAACCGGCACTAATGTGCTTCACATTTGACCCTTTTTATACTAGTGTATTACTCCACACATCGACTGACTCCTGCCTGCATCTAGAGTATTAAGTTCATGAAGAACAGATTAACACATTAAGTAAGATGACATGATGTAGAGGAATAAACTCAAGCAATATGATGTAAACCCCATCTTTTTTATCCTCGATGGCAACAATACAATACGCGCCTTGCTGCCCCTACTGTCACTGAGGAAGGACACCGCAAGATTGAACCCAAAACTAAGCACTTCTCCCATTGCAAGAAAAACCAATCTAGTTGGCCAAACCAAACCGATAGTTCGAAGAGAACTACAAAGATACCAAATCATGCATAAAAGAATTCAGAGAAGATTTAAATAATATTCATAGATAAGCTGATCATAAATCAACAATTCATCGGATCTCGACAAACACACCGCAAAAGAAGATTACATCGGATAGATCTCCAAGAACAGCGAGGAGAACATGATATTGAGAATCAAAGAGAGATAAGAAGCCATCTAGCTACTAGCTATGGACCTGTAGGTCTATGGTAAACTACTCACGCTTCATCGGAAGGGCAATAGAGTTGATGTAGAAGCCCTCCATGATCGAATCCCCCTCCGACAGGATGCCGGAAAAGGCCCCTAGATGGGATCTCACGGAACAGAAGGTTGCGGCGGTGGAAAAGTGTTTTCATGGATACTTCTAGTGGTTTGGGAATATATGTGAATATATAGGCAGAAGAATTAGGTCAGGGGAGTCACGAGGGGCCCACAAGGCAGGGGGCGCACCCTACCCCCTAGGCGCGCCCTCCCCCCTTGTCGCTGCCTCATGGCTCTTCCGATTGATCTCCAAGTCTCTGGGGTGTCTTCTGGTCCAAGAAAAATCATCGCGAAGGTTTTATTCCGTTTGGACTCTGTTTGGTATTCCTTTTCTGCGAAACTCAAAAATAAGGAAAAAACAGAAATTGGCACTGGGCTCTAGGTTAATAGGTTAGTCACAAAAATAATATAAAATAACATATTAATGCATATAAAACATCCAAAACAGATAATATACACTAGTATAGCGAGCTGCTAAAAAACGGTTTTTAACCCCTTTCCGGGACGACATTTGGAACCGTCGCCAAGTGAGTGTGGGTATAGGGGGGTCCTTCCCACATGACCCAGAAACCGTCGGGGATATGCCCTCCTGGCACACACGCTCGGTAAAATGAGGTCGTGTGCGACCGGCGAGCGCTCAAATACAGAAATACATACAGTAGAGCAAAAAAACAATTATATGGCGAAATTGTTTCCGGGTGCAAGTACATCCCACACAGCCAGTCCCCGCTAAACGTTTCTGTTCGTATGTACATCTCACACAGTCGCTCCAAGGAAAATGTTTCCGTTCACAGGTACATCACACACAATTTTTCCCGTTAAATCGTTTGCGTTATTGAATGTATCACACACGGTCCGTAGAAGAAACTGTGTGACAAAGGCTGTCCATCACACACAGTTTTTATGTGGTAAACGTTTCCGCAAGGTGGCCTAACGCAAACAGTTTTCAAGAGAAAGTCGTGTGTGATTATTCATTTATCCAACACGGTTTATTCCTAGAAACTGTGTGCGTTGCCTGAGGTCATCGCCCATGGTATTTTTTCAACAACCGTTTGCAATAGCAAAACCCAATTAGAAGGCTAATTCGCCATTAGCAGGCTAATTATCCGATTATTCATAATCCATTTATTAATCTAATTGACATTTCATATTAAGCACACAATATATTTCATTTTCATAATTAAAATACATCAGAGTACAACATCATATAGCTTCAGCACTCAGCTACCCCATTACACAACTACACTAGGACCAAGTTTCACATGCAACATCTATAACCTTTCGAAATTAGCATCATAGACGGTAATAGGCAGATGTTTCTCATCTGGAAAACTGTTGAAGCAGAAGGCGAATATTGAGCCTTCATTGATGTTGAAGGTCTTTGTAACTTTAGGCCATTGACCGTACATCCTTCGTCCTCTTCAGGAACACTTCAATATTGAACCGTGGGTGTTGTATGAATACCTTCCTCGCCTCCTGACCATACAGGTGATTTGAGAGGTAATCATCAGTGAACTGCTTTGGAAAGGCCTGAAAACAAGGATGTGCATAAATATCTTCTCTATATTGGAAATGGGGCAAAGGAATAAAAAAGGCAAGGTATAATAGTTAGTACCATCCTGTAGTGAACTGATGTCTTCTTCATTGTGCAGACAAAGATCCTGTTGTTTTTTGTCGCTAATTTCTTTATCCTAACAATCTTTCTGAGTTTCTTGACTTGACTGATATTCATGGACAACTCATTTCCCCATATGCAAAAATGGTCGAACATTGGGTCAAAACCTCTGACAGCGGGACCTACATGTGCAAGACCAAATTGTTAAAAACCTAAATATTAGAATGGTTCCCGCAATTGCACAATAATGTGCTATTAGACAACGGACCATGCACGTGCTAACCTCGATTGTAAACCTCAGTGCTTCTCATTGTTTCCCTGCAACACATATATGGTAGTTAGTCATTAGGTTAAGTAAGGGTTTGCATGCTATCAGTAAAATATGTTGATGAAAAATAAGCACATTGCAGATTCACCAGATTAATTCAAGCCACACGAAAAACCCATTTATCCAAACCAATCATGATTAATAACTAGGAAATATAGCACTTGTATATGTTTCTCATGTATTAAGTGCAGCCAAATTCGATTTATTCCTCACATGCACAATAATACATAATTCTACCCACGAGAATTGGACATCGCATTGCAGAATTGAACCAAGTAGTTAACTAAACATCACAACAAATGAACCAATATTAACTGAGCACCACATTGCACAATATAACATACTCCTAATAGAAGATCAGACAATTAACCAAACAGTTAACTACAGACAATTGTAGCAATTGTATTTGTTTCTCATGTATTTACTATAGCCAAATTTAATTTATTCCTCACATGGTATACAGTAACAGAATGCACCCACAACTATTGAACATCGCATTGCAGAATTGAACCAAACAGTTAACTAAACACCACAACACAAATGAACCAAACGTTAACTGAGCATCACATTGTACAATGTATAACCAAACCAAGCATGCCTGACAACTTGGAAATATAGCAATTGTATTCGTTTCTCATGTATTTTGCTAAGGTAAATTCGATTTATTTCTCACATGGAAGACAATACAAAATTGCAGCCTGAAGAATTGAACATCACATTTGCAGAATTGAACCAAACAGTTAACTGAAGACGACAACTAATTAAACAAACAATTGATAAATGAGCACCACACTGCACGACATATAGAACATATACACTAGAGCAACAGATTGCATGATAAAATTAGATAGCACAATTCACTAGAATTTGTGAAGGAAAGGCAGGAGAAGCACTCGCAATGGGTAAACCGAGCATGCTTAACTTGCGTAGCTAGCAAATGGCAAGGTGATCCTTCAAGATCTGGGGGTCGGCATGAATGGCAGCCATCGCGACCTCATCCGCGCGTGCGACCGCGATTTGCTTCTCTGGTGCCAAATGCTCCTTGAGATCCTGGCTATACCGCGTGCACCATGGCTTAGGGCGGCGCTTATTTGGTGGAGGGGTCGGTGATTTGGGTGGAAGGTATCGCGCTCGCGCCTGCGGTCGGGGCATGCGGGATGTGGAAGGAGGAGGAGGATGGGGTCGGGTGTGGATTACCTGCCTGGATAGGCGAGGCCGAGCAGCGTGAAGGAGGGTCGCCGGCAAGGAGGCAACGCTGCAAGCAAGGAGTGAAGGTTTCAACTTGGAAAGGAAGGCGGAAACAGGGGAAATGTGGCTTTTGGTAAGGGGGAGGGGGGCGGGAGGTAGATATTTCTGTGGAATTCGAAAATTTGGAATCGCTTCAGCGAAAAAACTGGCACGCAAAGTGTCATCAAACACGGTCCCTTATTCAGAACTGTGTATGATATGTGAACATCATAAATGATTCAGATAGCTTAACCCGTGTGTGTTGAGTTTGAACGTTAAAAATTTTGGTTCGAATTTCCCTGGTTACAGTGGTCATCCACGTCATTGCATAATTTGGGTACACAAAGGAGACTAACTTCTTAATCGAGCAAGTTCAGGAATTAAACAGAGCTAGCTGACCTAAAAATTACTCTAACAAATTAAAGACCGGCGCTCTTAATTAAACAAAACAAAGAGTACTACTACGGCTGGTGCTCGTCGATCTCCGCCGCCGCCTCCATGTCCAGCTCACGCCCGACAGTCTCCTGGGGAAGGGGCTCCATGGCATCAATTGCATCATACTCGGCAAGCATCTCGCCATCCGCGTCCGCCATATCTTTGGAATAGGCCGCCATGAGCTAGGTGTGGGCAGCCGCAATCTGGGCTCTGGCGGGCTCCGTCGTGGCAAGGTATGCCACAGAGGAACGGGCGTCTGCTCGAACTCTCTCGGCGATTGCTAGCTCTTCGGCCGTGGGTTGCAAACTCTTTGTTAGTGGGCGGCCTCCGTTTTGGTAACAGGCAACCAGGGAAGCTTCGTTCGATTTGTGCGGTGACCGCCACGAGCCGGGCATGGACAACCTCGACATGGTAGTGGGCGGCCTCCATCAGGGCTAAGGCCGCCGCTGCGGAACAGATAGCTGCTGTGCCGCTCTCGCCAGTTGCTATCCCCTAGGCAGATGTTGCTGCCACCGCCTGAGAAGCAACATCGGCCGTTTGGGCTGCCTTGGCTGCCCAGACGCAGACTGCGATCGCCCTCACGAAGCTTGTTAGCACGCGCCTGGCGGCTGCGGCGGCGCTCTCGCCGGAGTGGGTCGCCGAAGTTGCCCTCACGACGTGGGTCCACGTCCCCATCTTTCACCGGTGACGAATGAACAGTGAAATGATATTTGGGGAGTGAGCTAGTGTGCTTGACACGCCGGCTGTGGACTGTAGCCGACGCACCTTCTCTTGTAAGCCATAGGCATACTATACACCGATGGTGCTCCAAGATATTTTGTGCTGCATCTCACACGGTTGCTGATAATAAACTATGTGCAATCTACTTGATATATCGTCTTGATTTGAATTATGTAATGGGGTCACAGCCGCAAAGGATGGTGTTTGAATTGTTAGAACTTTTATCTGCAGCGAACATGCAACTATAGGTGTGTCATCAAAAAAATTGGAATTATTCAAGTCGTTTGGACGTTTTTATATATTAACTTGGTTTTGTAGGCATTTCAGGTGCATAATTCTAATTTCAACTACATGCACATGCTCAAGTGCATATAAATGGGTTGAAAAATCAAATATATATATCCTTGGTTGCATGCGTAGGTCCCATGCAAGAAATGGGAATGAATGTCACACAAGCTGCCACCGTCACTCGACCACAAACATTGGGATACCTGGTTTTTAAACTCTAGTAAATCCAAAACTCATTTGAAATTCATGAAACTTGGCATGCTATCATGGAGCGGCATCAACATGCCATGGTAAAAAAATTCTCATTTGGGGCAGGTTTGGGTATAAGCTTCTCACAAACCAGAGCTTCTCACAACAAGCGTGATGGTTTCGGTAGGGAAAGTGCCACCTTTGGGGATGAAACGATATCTGTTGCCTCTTATTGCTTTCAAAAATTTTCGAGTGTCAACATAGAATAACAGGAGTGTTGTGTTCAATTTTGGAATTTTTCGGGGTTCGTTTGGACATTTTTATACATTAACAGGGTTTTCCAGGCATTTTATGCGCATAATTCAAATTTCAACTACATGCACATGCTCCAGTGCATATAAACTGGTTGAAAAATCAAATATATGTCCTTGGTTGCATGCTTAAGTCCCATGCAAGAAATGGAAATGAATGTTAGACACCCTTCCACCGTCACTCGGCCGCAAACATTGAGATACCTGGTTTTTAAATTCTACTAAATCCAAAACTCGTTTGAAATTCATGAAACTTGGCATGCTATCATGGAGCGGTTTCAACATGCCGTGGTAAAAAAATTGTCCCATTTGGGGCTGGTTTGGGTATAAACCTCTCACAAACCAGAGCTTCTCACAACAAGCGTGATGGTTTCAGTAGGGAACGTGCTACCTTTGGGGACGAAGCGATATACGTTGCCACTTATTGCTTTCAAAAAAATTCGAGTGTCAACATAGAACAACAGGAGTGTTGTGTTCAATTTTGGAATATTTCGGGGTTCGTTTGGACATTTTTATACATTAACTGGGTTTTCCAGGCATTTTATGCGCATAATTCAAATGTGAACTACATGCACATGCTCCAGTGCATATAAACTGGTTGAAGAATCAAATATGTGTCCTTGGTTGCATGCTTAGGTCCCATGCAAGAAATGGAAATGAATGTCAGACACCCTTCCACCGTCACTCGGCCGCAAACATTGAGATACCTAGTTTTTAAATTCTACTAAATCCAAAACTCGTTTGAAATTCACGAAACTTGGCATGCTATCATGGAGCGGCATCAAAATGATGTGGTAAAAATTTTGTCCCATTTGGGGCAGGTTTGGGTATAAGCTTCTCACAAACCAGAGCTTCTCACAACAAGCATGATGGTTTCGGTAGGGAATATGCCACCTTTGCGGACGAAACGATATCCGTTGCCTCTTATTGCTTTCAAAATTTTTAGAGTGTCAACCATAGAACAGCAGGAGTGTTGTGTTCAATTTTGGATTTTTCAGGGTTCGTTTGGACATTTTTATACATTAACTGGGTTTTTTTAGGCATTTTATGCGCATAATTCAAATTTGAACTACATGCACATGCTCCAGTGCATATAAACTGGTTGAAAAATCAAATATGTGTCCTTGGTTGCATGCTTAGGTCCCATGTAAGAAATGAGAATGAATTTCAAACACCCTGCCACCGTCACTCGGCCGCAAACATTGAGATACCTGGTTTTTAAATTCTAGTAAATCCAAAACTCATCTGAAATTCATGAAACTTGGCATGCTATCATGGAGCGGCATCAACATTCCATCGTAATTTTTTTGTCCCACTTGGGGCAGGTTTGGGTATAAGCTTCTGACAAACCAGAGCTTCTCACAACAAGCGTGATGGTTTCGGTAGGGAACGTGCCACCTTTGGGGACGAAACGATATCTGTTGCCTCTTATTTCTTTCAAAAAAAATCGAGTGTCAACATAGAACAACAAGAGTGTTGTGTTCAATTTTGGAATTTTTTGGGGTTCGTTTGGACATTTTTATACATTTACTAGGTTTTCCAGGCATTTTATGTGCATAATTCAAATTTGAACTACATGCACATTCTCCAGTGCATATAAACTGGTTGAAAAATCAAATATGTGTCCTTGGGTGCATGCTTAGCTCCCATGCAAGAAATGAGAATGAATTTCAAACACCCTGCCACCGTCACTCGGCCGCAAAAATTGAGATACCTGGTTTTTAAATTCTAGTAAATCCAAAACTCGTTTGAAATTCATGAAACTTGGCATGCTATCATGGAGCGGCATCAACATGCCATGGTAAATTTTTTGTCAGCTTCCCCAGGTTTAATTCGATTTTTAAATATAAAACACTCATCGCAAATGTTTTACTTAGAACACCCGTATGCAAACCGACAGCTTCCCCAGAAGGGAAAATGTGCCGAGTAGGATTTGTGCAGCTCTTGATCGCAAATGTTTTAGATAGAACACCCATATGCAAAGTGAGAGCATCGCAGGATTTGTGCATCCCTTCAACACAAACGGTTGTTTTGGATGACCCGTGTGCAACCACGTACAAACAATTTGGTAAGATTTGCATCTGTTATATTGGGTAGTTTGCCATTTGTCAAACTGGAAAGATTTATATTTGTTCGTCTAGTAACGTTGCCATTTGTCAATCCTTGTAACACTTTGATTTGTCAAAATATGCAGCTAGAAATCATTAGCACTATCTAATTTTTGCAACTAAAATTCAGTAATTAATCATAGATTTCATTCATAGATTAAGCAGTCGTTCTTAATTTATACAAACAGTTCAACTCAACAGCTGAACCGACCAAACTTCTCCCCAATTGTTGCCAACCACGTACTGAAATAGCTGCCGATAGTGGGGTGGCAGCCACGACGACCACCTCCCGCCTTCGGGCCGCGGCGGCGGGGCAGGAGATGGCCCTGGCTTTCGATGGTGGTGTGTAGGATCAAAAGTACACAACTAGGAAAAGGCCTACTAATGGCGCACTAGTTTTGCCTACTAATGGCGCATCACTGGTGCGCCATTAGTATCACGCCACTAGTATTTATCACTAATGGCGCACCACTGGTGCGCCATTAGTATCTGGTATACTAATGGCGCACCACCCAGTGCGCCATTAGTATAGAACACCATGCGCCATTAGTATGCCTCCCAGGGGCCATATTTAACCATGTGCTTTGGCACACTAATGGCGCATTGTGGGTGGATGCGCCATTAGTATACTTGGCATACTAATGGTGCACTGTTTGGTGATGCGCCATTAGTATACTTTGGCATACTAATGGCACACTCTGTAGTGATGCGCCATTAGTATGAATATTAGGTTTTTTTTTACTTTTCTGATTTTTGCACAGGTTACAAAATATATTATTTGACAGAATATAGGAAGTAGCACACAGCAACAACAGATTCATCGAATACAATAGAAGATTAGTCTCTGAATACAATTCATCATATTAGTCTCCGAATTCAAAAGACCGAACAAAGATAAAACATTACAAGTCTCGAGACCGCGAGTATCGAGTTTGTCTTCACATTACAAGTCGATATCGATCATCTAAACTACCATCACATAGAAGAGAGCTGCGGTCATCACGATGAGCATCATCGCGATGAAACTGGTCTTCATCCGGTTCCTCCAACGCTCCCTCCTCTCTCCCGCTAGATAGCGGGCGTATCTAGATTCTGCCTCCGCCCTAGTGGTTTACCCTTTGTAACTGTTACCGCTGAAACGGTGAACCTGTCTCCAACACTCCTCCCAGACGTCGTAGACTCCGGGAACCTTACCCTTGTACACGACATACGACGGCATCTCTATGCACAAGCCAAACAACAGACAATACATACATAAGCAATATATAAGTATGCAACAAAAGGATCAGAAGAGAAAAGCAAGACATGACATTAATAGCATGATTCATGGTCCTACTAATAAATAGCATCGATTACATCTAAGTTGAACGACTGTCCAAACCAAAGAGACATACAAGTTCATTAAAGTTTAATTACAACATGAGCCAAGCAATGTTTCAGAACTACACATAGCATCACTACTGTCGACTCAACTCATGGGACCGGAGCATGGATGAAGCCGCCGTCTGTCGCGATGGACATGAAATCACGGGTGATGTCAGCCTGCATTTGTAGCGTTCCGTCTATCTCCCTGTTGGACGGTTGATATCTGAGGTAGAACTACCCCGAGGTATGAAGGACATCTTGATGGATGATGTCTGCAAACTCCGACTGGATGCAAAAGAATTCTTGTCTGATGTCCGTGTCCTGGATTGCCGACAAGCTCGCGGCCCAATCTTGGAGATTATTTGGTAGCAGAAGGTGATGATGGTCCCATACGATCGCCCGCATGTGATGGAGGGCGTAGTAGGCATCCTTCTGACCGCTAGGCGGCTGCTTGACGCAGCAGAACATCATATTGTGGGTGAACACGTGCTTGCCGTACTTACGAACTGCCCTGGTGAAGGTGCCTCCAGATTTGGTGTAGCCGGGGAGAACATCATCAAGAACTTTATTGATATTTGTGTAGTCTATCTTGGAGTTACGGTTCGGGTCGAAATACGTGGCCATGGAATATTTCGGGCTTAAGAGGATGAGTGTGCAATGTGTGTCACTGCACAGAACACGAAATGTTAGAAAAAAAAGAATGATCAAAATCTAAGAAATCATATGTTACGGGGCGGTTAAGGGATGACTTACTCGGGAAAGTAAGCCACAAGGAAGTTATCCTTATCTGGGTTTGCCAGAATGACGCCTTCGAGGTGTGAACTCGCGACTTGGCGGTCCCCAGCGCTGCTCAAGAGCTTCGCACACATGTAGAAGGGGTCGACGATCACGATGTTCGGGGTCTTGTCTCTAATGATCCGCATCTCCATACTCAGCGAAAACAGCCGAACGAAGGTGTAGTGCAGCGGATGAAGGTTAAACATAGCAAAGATGTCATCAAACCACAGGACGATCGTACCCCCGATGTCGCCATCCACAAAGCCCTTGCCCTCTGGCACCTTGGCCACGAAAATCGGGTATGCCACATCATTCTCTCTTAGACGCCGCTTCTCCAAAGAAAGAACACTGTCGTGCAGACTCCGCATAGCACCGGTTGCAGCATTGAGCATATTTGTCGGTAGCATCGCCCTACCCGCCACATGCACCCTCCTCGAGATATCCTTAGGTGAAGGTGGCCCGTCCTGAGCACGGATCGTACTCGGTGCCGGCTGGCTCACACCGGCGCCCTTTTTAGTCTGCCGTTTCTGGCTCTTCTTCTTGATCTGTTGTAATGGGACCGAGTTCTGCTCAAAGACCGCCTTCTTGAGCGTGTTGGGGCTAATAATATTTCGCACCTCAGCTATCTGAGGCTCGGTGAAGGCGGCAGCTGGAGGCGTTTCCTGAGAACTGAACGCCAGACGACGCCTGTTGCAACTGGGTTTCTCCGATGTACCAGCTAGATCGTGGTCGTCTTGGTTGGGTTCTTGAGAAGGAGGCCCGCAGAACTTGTCATCGTACCCATGTTCGGCAAAGTACTTATCGACGTTGGTAAATGTACCGTTGTCGTCGTCGTCCGGATCTTGTGCCATATGCATGTCCGGATCCTGTGCCATAGGGATGTCCGGCATGTCCGGTAGCGTTGCGGCATTCTTGCCATGGCTTGGCGCCGGCACATCTGGCGGTCTTGTCTGTGGGGTGGTGTCCCCCGCCCCCAAACGAATCTGGCTCTTCGGCCAAAGCATAGGCCAACTTACGCAGGCGTTGAGGGTCATCTCATCTTCTTCATCGGCCCCAGCGGGTCAAATCGAAGGTAACAGCTCGTCGCAGCCTGGCAGCACCCGAACCACTTCAACCCTATATATTGTGGGTGGCATCGGATTATCGTGGAACACGGGGTTGCCCGATTGAACGATTCTGCCCTTGGCGACATCGACCAACTCGCCGCCCACGAAGTGTAGGAGAGTGCAAGGAACGTCAGCGGCGCCCTGCGAAAACATGTAGGGCATCAGGTATGCCCAGTCAAAGGCAAGGAGATGAAGTCATCGGCCGAGAGGCTTAGTTACCGTGATGCCGTCGAGCTCGGCTAATGTCGAGGCACCGCCAACGGCGGGCGTGCAACTGACGGAGGGGCCGCTTGCTGGCGAGGTGCCGGCCGGCGTACACCCGGGTGCATTAAGCTCCAATGCCCGTGCCGGCGCCGGAGACACGAATACCGCCTCCGCCGGAGACACCAATGGCGCCGCCTGCGCACTGTGCGAGTTGCTGGCCGTGAAGCTGGGAACCGGGGGAGGCCCCTGTTGGCCGCCCACAATCCATGTCGTCAGCCCATGAATCAATGTAGGCACCATGGCGTTGAGCTTCGTTCCCAGTTGTTGTTCCACTTGCTCTTGGACAAGCTCCGGAATCCGCGCCACTTGTGCCTTGAGTGCTTCAACCTCGCGTGACTGTCTTTCCGAGCTGGTCTTTTTCTCCTTTCGCCCACCAGCGGTATAGTATGATGACCATTTTGTGGACAAGCCTTTGCCGGCCACACGACCAGCTGACGTCGGCTTATTGAGCTTATCCCTGTTTTTCATTATGTTCAACGCCCTATTCAAAGGGGTGTCGAAAGGGGAGCTCTGAGACGACCCCGCGCTACTGCTTTCTTTGTCCTGCGGAAGGAACGTGAACCATTTAGAAATATTGGGGATTAATTAGAATGCAACCATATGGAGCTAATTACGCGGGGGTGTATTCCTTACCAGAACAAGCTCAAGCTCCTTGGTCTTCGGATCCGTGGTAAGCTCCTTTGTTACCGGGTCCTCCTTGTACCGGGTCCTGAGAAAGTTCCTGGTCTGCTTGTCACTGTATTTCTCGAAGCGGGGCAGTAGGCCTTGCTCGGCACGCTCCGCGTCCTCCTTGTCCCATACAGGCTCCGCCACTCTGTAACCGCCGGGACCGAGTTGGTGGACCCCTAAGTTCAACTGCCGCATTTCTTTCCCCCACTGACTTGATTCGGAGGTTGCGGGGCTCTCGCACTTGATCTTGAACTCCTTGTAGTCATCTTCGCTCATCAAAGGATATTTCACCTTGATCTTTTCATAACTATCACCTTTATCAATCATTGCCTTCACCGTGCTTCTCCAAGTAGACAGGGCCGTGCTCATCTTCGTGAGGGCGGCATTGTTCACTTTATTCCCTGAGAGGCGTGTGTTTGCAAACTCAGCGGGGAACTTGTATCGTTCGTGCAGCTTCGTGAAGAGTAGGCTGCGCAAATTCCCTCGGTCCTTATGCCTTAGGTTCTCGGTGTTGATCGAGATGGTGCTCCGAAGAATGCACCCGAGCTGAACCGAGTACCCCCTTGACTACTTGTTTGGGCGCCGTCGGTTGCCCGTCGGAGTTCACTTCAGTAAATTCCTCCCTGACGGTGCCGAGCACGCTCAGGCGCCGGTCCTTCCGTTGCCTCTTCGGTTGGCTGCCATCTGTGCGTGCGCCGCCATCATCAGTGGTGGCATCCTCGGCGGCGCCATCAATGGTGTCATCCCCGACGCCAGTAGTGGTTGTGTAGTCAGTTTCGGTGTCTTCCGCAGTGTCCTCATAGCGGTGAGGTTATTCCTCCAACTCCTGGGACAGCTCCCAGAATGGCTTGCTGCCCGAACCGCCGGCCTCATTGTTGTGGGCCATGTTTCGCTCTAAATAGGAAAAAAAATTGGTCAAAAAGTTGGTTATTGTCAAGGAACAAGATCATGGTCTCATGATTTAGGGTTTGTCGACACCGAGGCATCCTAAAAGCTAAGCTTTTATCATTTAGGGTTTGTCGACGCCGAGGCACCCTAAAAGCCTAAGCGTACTAATCACTTGTCTCTATTGCCACCTATGTTGGGTTTATCATCTAGGGTTTATCGATGCTAAGGAGAATTCTAAGTTGGGCCTAATCACTTGGCTCTATTGCCACCTATGGTTTAATGCAGCAAGAATGGCGGGGCAGTTCATCCTACTTAACTAAGTACTAAGATACCCCGGCCCATGCATTAGTCGCAAGTACCCCATATGTCCTATTTTTAGCAAAGTCATGCTAAAATTCACGGAAAATTTCAGCATGACCTTTGCTAAAAATAGGACATATGGAGTACCCGAATTTGCCGGAACGGAAGTTGATCGACATTCCGGCAAACTCAAGGGCCTCTCCGGGTAGCTGCAAATTCATCACGACACAATGGTCGGAGACGAAACCCAGCCACAGACCATATGGTCCTCTGCTTTCATATGGACAAAAATCAGCTCAACTTATGTGAGCTTCCATTCCAGATATAATAGGTCACCCAACAAAAAATCATCAATAGTTTAGCAAGTCTGTACAAACACAGAAAGAATAGAAAGTTTGCTGCCTATTCAAACACAGAAACAAAACACTACTTGAAACTTCTGCTACATTTGGACCATGGAAATTTACTTTCATGGAGCATGACAAATGTATTTTACAGATCATGGCATTGTTTTTACTATATGCACCATGGCAAATTTCTGTCACTTCAACAGTTAAGTTCTTGGAATGGGAATATCAAAGACTTTCAGCTAGAATGAGCCTATATAACTTAGGCACAACACAATACATGGTGCAAAACACACAATGTGCAGATGGTAATGATGACCAGAACATACAAACTGAAGTAGACAAAGATCCTGCAGACCAAACCATCATAAGATCATCTGCAAACTCAACTTATTATATCATGTCTTGTGCCTGATCATCAAACTGAATTTACTGCATTTCACAACCTGGTAACATAAAATGTTCTTAGGCTGAGCCTGTTTTAAAAAAAACATATCTAGGAGTTTATATACTATGTGCCTGTAAAATTTCACAAAGAAATATGAATTTGTGGGTTATGGCAAGAAAATGATTCTATAATAGCATTATAAATGAAATTTCACAAGTATGCAGATCACATCCTGGTGCATATGTGGGGTTTTTTACTTAGAAAATACAAAACTTCTATTATTGTTTTTATTTTTAACCATGGAGCTACTGGATTAAGTGAGAGCTATATGTGGTTTTTTAAAACAAGTGAGAACTCCTACATGCTTGCCAGGCCATGCAAAAAATGAGTTCTATTTCCAGAATTATTTCTTAGAGTGAATACAGTATGTTCTCCAAAACTCAGCAAACAATATGCATATCGTTCTTAGTGTCTCTTGCTTTTCTGATAGCCAAATAGCCACTAATGATATGCCATTGGGATCATCATCACTTCAAATCATTTGTCTGGAAACAAAGGAATGTATAAACTAAATTTGCAGAATAATAAAGACAGATTTGATCAAGCTCCACTCATGTCCATAACTCTGATATATGTTAGTGTTGGGGGGTATATTTGAACTAGAAATTATATAAGATTCTAGTTTGACTATTGTTGTACCTTTTATTCTAGTTGCTACTTGATTCTAAGACCCACACAGATTTTTCTCATTCACATGAAGCAATTGTGTGATCTCAACTTCTGCAAGCAAAGCTATTTAACGAAGCACTGTTCTGAAACCATGAAGGCATATAGTAGCTCAAGTTTTTGACAGTAGCTCCTAACTGTACCTAACTGAATTTTTTGACATTAGCTCAAGTTTTTGACAGTAGCTCCTAACGGTAGCTCCTAACTGAATTTTCTGCTTAAAGGGAAGGCTGACTTAAGTGGCAAGATGATACAATTTGCGTAACATAACCCTAGAACACATCTTCTACTATAAATTTACTGACTTTTGCTAACCCTAGAACACATCAGAAGGAAATCAAGAGGGGGGAGAGGGGGAAGAGGGCTGTGGTACTCGCGGGAGGTAGCCTAGGGGGAAGGAGGG
>NC_041390.1:138966813-139016004 GCF_002162155.2 Triticum dicoccoides
GATGGTGATGGGGGACAGGGCAGGGGCTGACTGGGGGTGGCGACGGAGACGGAGGGCAGGGGCTGTCGGCGACGGTGACGGAGGGCAGGGCAGGGGCTGCAGTGGTGGGGGGCGCGGGGGCGGCGGCGGCGTGGGTCGGGGCAGCGGGGGGAAGTGAATCTGGCGAGGGAGAGGGACGAAGGGGATCTGGCGAGAGGGAGGGAATTAGCTAGGGGGGGATCTTACTAATGGCGCACAAGGTGCGCCATTAGTAATCTTTTTTTACATAGCAATGGCGCACCAGGCAGAGGTGCGCCATTAGTAATCTTTTTTTATAAATAGCAATGGCGCACCAGCCATAGGTGCGCCATAAGTAATTTATTTTTATTTTTTGTTGCATGTAATAATTTTTTAGAAAATGAATATGAATATGAAACAGTAATATTTTTTATAAAAACAGTAATAATTGTTGTTTAACAACAATTGTAGTCTACACTTTATTATTATTATTTTTTAAAAAATGAATATGAATATGAAACAGGGGGTGCTCGTCGGCGGCGGTGGAGCGGGGGGAGGGTGCGGGGGGTGCTCGTCGGCGGTGGTGGAGCGGGGGAGGGTGCGAGGGGGGGGGTGCTCTGTAACGCCCTCGATGCGGCTATATCTCCCACGTGTCGAAGCACGACTTAGAGGCGTAACCGCGTTAAAAGCAATGTCGCAAGTGAGGTAATCTTCACACAACCCATGTAATACATAAGGGAAAGAGATACATAGTTGGCTTACAATCGCCACTTCACACAATTACATGAATAAAGCATTACATCATCCAAATAAAATCAAGGTCCGACTACGGAACCAAAATAAAAGAAGAACCCCAAATGCGACACGGTCCCCGATCGACCCCAACTGGGCTCCACTACTGATCAACTAGAACGAAACAACACAAAGGTCAAGATCTTCATCGAGCTCCTCCTGAGCTTGGTTGCGTCATCTGCACGGACTCATCGGCACCTGCAAACTGGTTTTGGAATTATCTGTGAGTCACAGGGACTCAGCAATATTACACCCTCGCGATCAAGACTATTTAAGCTTATGGGTAAGGTAAAAGGTATGAGGTGAATCTGCAGCAAGCGACTAGCATATATGGTGGCTAACATACGCAAAAGAGAGCGAGAAGAGAAGGCAAAGCACGGTCGAGAATCTATGATCAAGAAGTGATCCTAGAACAACCTACGTCAAGCGTAACTCCAACACCGTGTTCACTTCCCGGACTCCGCCGAGAAGAGACCATCACGGCAACACACGCGGTTGATGCATTTTAATTAAGGTCAACTTTAGGTTTTCTACAACCGGACGTTAACAAATTCCCATCTACCCATAACCGCGGGCACGACTTTCGAAAGTTCAAATCCCTGCAGGGGTGTCCCAACTTAGCCCATCACAAGCTCTCACGGTCAACAAAGGAATAGACCTCCTCCCGAGACATTCCGATCAGACTTGGTATCCCGGTTCTACAAGACATTTCGACAGGGTAAAACTAAACCAGCAACACCGCCCGAATGTGCCGACAAATCCCGATAGGAGCTGCACATATCTCTTTCTCAGGGCACATTCAGATGAGCCAGACGTCGGGTAGGCCAGCCCAGAGTTGCCCCTGGTAGCCCCGGACATTGCTCAGTTGGACCAACACTCAGAGGAGCACTGGCCCGGGGGGTTAAAATAATGATGACCCTCAGGAGCGCGACTCCCAAGGGAAAAGAAAAGGCTAGGTGGCAAATGGTAAAACCAATGTTGGGCATTGCTGGAAGAGCTTTACTTAAGGCAAACTGTCAAGGGGTTCCCATAATAGCCCATCCGCGTAAGGAACGCAAAATCCAGGAACATAACACCGATATGACGGAAACTAGGGCGGCAAGAGTGGAACAAAACACCAGGCATAAGGCCGAGCCTTCCACCCTTTACCAAGTATATAGATGCATTAATTAAAATAAGATATATTGTGATATCCCAACAAGTAAACAATGTTCCAACAAGGAACGACGTCTCCATGTTCCAACAAGGAACAAACTTCAATCTTCACCTGCAACTAACAACGCTATAAGAGGGGCTGAGCAAAGCGGTAACATAGCCAAACAACGACTTGCTAGGACAAGGTGGGTTAGAGGCTTGGTTCAACAATATGGGAGGCATGATAAGCAAGTGGTAGGTATCACAGCATAGGCATAGCAAAAGAGCGAGCGACTAGCAAGCAAAGATAGAAGTGATTTCGAGGGTATGGTCATCTTGCCTGAAATCCTGCAAGGAAGAAGAACGAGTCCATGAAGAAGAGAAACGGACGTAGACGAGCGGGTACTCACAAACGCGAAGTTACCGAAACCAACCCGAAGACGCAAACACCGGAAAGAAGCACACAACATAGTAAACAACCAACACATGAACATGGGATGATATGCGGGATGCGGTATGCGATGCATATGCATGATTTGACAAGGAATGCATGAACCTGGCCTCAACTTGGAAATCCAAGTGTGCCACTGGAAAGGTGAGATGAAATCGCTTGGAAACGATATAAAGATCACCGGAATCGGAGTTACGGTTTGGAAATGGCAAGCAATTCAAATATGACCACGTTCTGCGATTTACAGCAAGTAGCCATCTAAATGCAACAAGATGAACATGCTACAACACCCAATCATGGCAACAAAATACATGGCAGGGATCCATTCATGATGTTTAACAAAATACTAGCACTGAGCTACGGCCAAATCATCCATTAACAGGTTCAAACAAGCATGGCAAAAATGCATTTGGTAAACAGATTTCAGACTTAGTGAAATTAACACTTGTCTGGAATTCAGATCAGATAGCACTCTTCGAAGCAACAAAACTACATGCTACAGGACCTGAACATGGCAAAGTAAAGCATGGCATGGAGATACTCAAAGAGCTTAACAAACGTCCCTTAGTGACCTTGAGCCAAAAGGGATCAGAAAATACAATTGCAAGCATGTGAACATGCCAAAAACATAATCAGTTCTCAGACTTGGTGAAAAACTGGAGCATGCTGAAAACAGATATCAAGTAGGCATGTTTACGAGCTTGATGCACTCACTACAGAGCAAGGCATGACAAACTAAGCATACACCCATCAAGAATACACAAAATACAAGCTAGAAATGGCAAGAACAATACCATGGCATGCACGGATCAACTACAACATTCTCGGCAAAATCGCTAACAAGTAGACAATCTGCCCAGATTCACGAAATGACAAAAGTAGAGCTCGATTGACTCAAGCTAGGGTGCTCCATAATTGCAAACAAAGACATGGATGGATAAAGCACTACAATATTAACAAAACATCCTTACTGATAATCCTCAAAAGAGGCACGGATCACTAGGAAACAACATGAACATATGGCTTAATGAGATAAACAGACCAAGGACTTAGTGGAAATGCTAAGTCCCTGAAAACAGCATTACCAAGTGCCTCACTTTGCAAGCTTGTGCTAGTCACCACACACATCACAAAAATACATGGGTTGCACCTCTGGAAAGATGGCAAAACCCTTAACAAAACATATGTAGGGCTCATGGGCATATCATGCACACAATAATCATGGCAAAAATGACAAATATCTAAATGGAGCAGCAGATCTGACAATTAACTCAAGTAGCACTCTTCCAACAGCATTTCGGGCATCAAGATGCACTCAAATGAAAATGATGCAATGAGATGAAATGATGTACTCTCTGAGACGAACATTTTAATATGCTATATGCACGAATCGGAGCTACAGATGCAAAGTTACGAGGCGATGAACATGGGCATGTGGATCTGGGAATTTCGAGGACTTAGTAGAAATTTTACCTCCCGAAACGGATCTAGGGTTTCGGGGCACGCCGTACGAGGTTCGCCGGAAAGTCGCCGGAGGAGAGGGAGACAGCGCCGGAGTTGGGGAAAAACTCGCCGGAGTTGTCAGGGTTGCCGGATCCGGTCGCTCCTCGACCAGATCTGACCGGGGAAGAAGCGGAGCGAGGTACCGAGGCGGAGGCGGCGCCGGCGACCTCCTGCAGTGGCGGCGCGGCACGGGAGCTCCGACGAGCTCCTGCGGCAGGACGGCGCCTTATGAACTGTGGTTTGGCAAGAAACCAAAGTTGTCGTTTCTGAAAGTTTGGGGCTGCGATGCTTATGTGAAAAAGCTTCAACCTGATAAGCTCGAACCCAAATCGGAGAAATGTGTCTTCATAGGATATCCAAAGGAAACTATTGGATACACCTTCTATCACAGATCCGAAGGCAAGACTTTTGTTGCTAAATTTGGAAACTTTCTGGAGAAGGAGTTTCTCTCGAAAGAAGTGAGTGGGAGGAAAGTAGAACTTGACGAGGTAACTGTACCTACTCCCTTATTGGAAATTAGTAAATCACAGAAACCTGTTTCTGTGACACCTACACCAATTAGTGAGGAAGCTAATGATAATGATCATGAAACTTCAGAACAAGATACTACTGAACCTCGTAGATCAAGTAGAGTGAGATCCGCACAAGAGTGGTACGGTAACCCTGTTCTGGAAGTCATGCTACTAGATCATGATGAACCTACGAACTATGAAGAAGCGATGGTGAGCCCAGATTCCGCAAAATGGCTTGAAGCCATGAAATCTGAGATGGGATCTATGTATGAGAACAAAGTATGGACTTTGGTTGACTTGCCCACTGATCGACAAGCAATTGAGAATAAATGGATCTTCAAGAAGAAGACTGACGCTGACGGTAATATTACTGTCTACAAAGCTCGACTTGTCGCAAAAGGTTTTCGGCAAGTTCAAGGGATTGACTACGATGAGACCTTCTCACCCGTAGAAATGCTTAAGTCTGTCCGAATCATGTTAGCAATTGCCGCATTTTATGATTATGAAATTTGGCAGATGGATGTCAAAACTGCATTCCTGAATGGATTTCTGGAAGAAGAGTTGTATATGATGCAACCAGAAGGTTTTGTCGATCCAAAGGGAGCTAACAAAGTGTGCAAGCTCCAGCGATCCATATATGGACTGGTGCAAGCTTCTCGGAGTTGGAATAAACGCTTTGATAGTGTGATCAAAGCATTTGGTTTTATACAGACTTTTGGAGAAGCCTGTATTTACAAGAAAGTGAGTGGGAGCTCTGTAGCATTTCTGATATTATATGTGGATGACATATTACTAATTGGAAATGACATAGAATTTCTGGATAGCATAAAGGGATACTTGAATAATAGTTTTTCAATGAAAGACCTCGGTGAAAGCTTCTTACATATTAGGCATTAAAATCTATAGAGATAGATCAAGACGCTTAATTGGAATTTCACAAAGCACATACCTTGACAAAGTATTGAAGAAGTTCAAAATGGATCAAGCAAAGAAAGGGTTCTTGCCTGTGTTACAAGGTGTGAAGTTGAGTCAGACTCAATGCCCGACCACTGCAGAAGATAGAGAGAAAATGAAAGATGTTCCCTATGCTTCAGCCATAGGCTCTATCATGTATGCTATGCTGTGTACCAGACCTGATGTGTGCCTTGCTATAAGTCTAGCAGGGAGGTACCAAAGTAATCCAGGAGTGGATCACTGGACAGCGGTCAAGAACGTCCTGAAATACCTGAAAAGGACTAAGGATATGTTTCTCGTTTATGGAGGTGACAAAGAGCTAATAGTAAATGGTTACGTCGATGCAAGCTTTGACACTGATCCGGACGATTCTAAATCGCAAACCAGATACGTGTTTACATTAAATGGTGGAGCTATCAGTTGGTGCAGTTCTAAACAAAGCGTCGTGGCGGGATCTACGTGTGAAGCAGAATACATAGCTGCTTCAGAAGCAGCAAATGAAGGAGTCTGGATGAAGGAGTTCATATCCGATCTAGGTGTCAACCTAGTGCATCGGGTCCAATGAAAATCTTTTGTGACAATACTAGTGCAATTGCCTTGGCAAAGGAATCCAGATTTCACAAAAGAACCAAGCACATCAAGAGATACTTCAATTCCATCCGGGATCTAGTCCAGGTGGGAGACATAGAGATTTGCAAGATACATACGGATCTGAATGTAGCAGACCCATTGACTAAGCCTCTTCGACGGGCAAAACATGATCAGCACCAAGGCTCCATGGGTGTTAGAATCATTACTGTGTAATCTAGATTATTGACTCTAGTGCAAGTGGGAGACTGAAGGAAATATGCCCTAGAGGCAATAATAAAGTTATTATTTATTTCCTTATATCATGATAAATGTTTATTATTCATGCTAGAATTGTATTAACCGGAAACATAATACATGTGTGAATACATAGACACACAGAGTGTCACTAGTATGCCTCTACTAGACTAGCTCGTTAATCAAAGATGGTTATGTTTCCTAACCATGAAAAAAGAGTTGTTTTTTGATTAACGGGATCACATCATTAGGTGAATGATCTGATTGACATGACCCATTCCATTAGCTTAACACCTGATCGTTTAGTATGTTGCTATTGCTTTCTTCATGACTTATACATGTTCCTATGACTATGAGATTATGCAACTCCCGTCTGCCGAAGGAACACTTTGTGTGCTACCAAACGTCACAACGTAACTGGGTGATTATAAAGGTGCTCTACAGGTGTCTCCAAAGGTAGATGTTGGGTTGGCGTATTTCGAGATTAGGATTTGTCACTCCGATTGTCGGAGAGGTATCTCTGGGCCCTCTCGGTAATGCACATCACATAAGCCTTGCAAGCATTGCAACTAATGAGTTAGTTGTGAGATGATGTATTACGAAATGAGTAAAGAGACTTGCCGGTAACGAGATTGAACTAGGTATTGAGATACCGATGATCGAATCTCGGGCAAGTAATCAGTTCTCAAACAAAGGGAACAACGTATGTTGTTATGCGGTCTGACCGATAAAAGATCTTCGTAGAATATGTAGGAGCCAATATGAGCATCCAGGTTCCGCTATTGGTTATTGACCGGAGACGAGTCTTGGTCATGTCTACATTGTTCTCGAACCCGTAGGGTTCGCACGCTTAAGGTTTCGATGACAGTTATATTATGAGTTTATGAGTTTTGATGTACCGAAGTTTGTTCGGAGTCCCAGATGTGATCACGGACATGACGAGGAGTCTCGAAATGGTCGAGACATAAAGATTGATATATTGGAAGCCTATATTTGGATATCGGAAGTGTTCCGGGTGAAATCGGGATTTTACCGGAGTACCGGGAGGTTACTGGAACCCCCCCAGGAGGTATATGGGCCTTAGTGGGCTTTAGTGGAAGTGAGGAGAGGTGGCCGGGGCTGGGCCGCGTGCCCCTCCCCCCTAGTCCTAATAGGACAAGGAGAGGGGGCCGGCGCCCCCCTTCCTTCTCTCTCTCCTCTTTCCCCCCTCCCGAATCCTATTCCAACTAGGAAAGGGGGAATCCTACTCCCAGAGGGAGTAGGACTCCTCCTGGCGCGCCCTCCCTGGCCGGCCGCACCCCCCCTTTGATCCTTTATATACGGAGGTAGGGGGCACCTCTAGACACACAAGTTGATCCACGTGATCATATTCTTAGCCGTGTGCGGTGCCCACTTCCACCATAGTCCTCGATAATATTGTAGCGGCGCTTAGGCGAAGCCCTGCGACGATAGTACATCAAGATCGTCACCACGCCGTCGTGCTGACGAAACTCTTCCCCGACACTTTGCTGCATCGGAGTCCGGGGATCGTCATCGAGCTGAACGTGTGCTAGAACTGGGAGGTGCCGTAGTTTCGGTGCTTGATCGGTCGGGCCGTGAAGACGTATGACTACATCAACCACGTTGTGCTAACGCTTCCGTTGTTGATCTACAAGGGTACGTAGATCACACTCTCCCCTCTCGTTTCTATGAATCACCATGATCTTGCGTGTGCGTAGGATTTTTTTTTGAAATTACTACGAAACCCAACACTCGCGGGCTCGGGCGGGCCCCGGATGGGCCTGCAGGGCCGCAGCGGCGAAGTGGGCGCGGCAGGGACAGGTGGCGGCCTGCGGTTGGACGAGGGAGTGGAGGCGATGACGTGGCAAGCCCCCATTGGTCGGAGGGATGTGGCGGCGGGCGGCGGACATTGTCCGGCGCGGTGAGGACGTGTCCGGCAGCGCGAGGGAAGGAATTTTTAGGGTTTCGTCCGCGAATTTGGAAGGGTTGCACATATTTATAGGTAGAGGGAGCTAGGAGAGTCCAAATGAGGTGCGGTTTTCGGCCATGTGATCGTGATCGAACGACCGAGATGATGGAGGAGGTTTAGGTGGGTTTTGGGCCACTTTGGGGAGGTGTTGGGCTGCAACACACACGAGGCCTTTTCGGTCCCTCGGTTAACCGTTGGAGCATCAAACGGAGTCCAAATGGTACGGAACTTGACAGGCGGTCTACCGGTAGTAAACCAAGGCCGCTTGGCAAGTCTCGGTCCAATCCGGAAATGTTTAATCCCCACACACGAAAGAAAGGTAGAAATGACCACCGGAGGAGAACGGAACGCCGGAATGCAAAACGGACAACGGGGAAAATGCTCGGATGCATGAGATGAACACGTATGCAAATGAAATGCACATGATGACATGATACGCAATGCATGACATGCAAGCAATGACAAGGCAACAACAGCGAATAACTGGACGACACCTGGCACATCGGTCTCGGGGCGTCACAACACTCCACTACTACGAGAGGATCTCGTCCCGAGATCTAGAATGGCACTGGAGGAACAACGGAAGAGAAAAGGGGAGAGGTAAAACTAAGTTGCTTCATTGACAAACAAGTGAAACCACGAACCTTGAAGAGGTTAAGCCACTCCGGGAGAATAACACAAAGGAGATGAACGAAGTTGAAAGCACTCCGTTAAGAGAGAGTAACAAGTAAGAACAAATTCGGGAAGCACTCCGGTTTAGAAGGGATGCCAGACTTGATAAGGCGAAAGGAACTTGAGCAAAAAGGGCACAACACTTCGGTTCAATGGACAATCATGAAAAGAACATAATCTTTGATGAAGCGAGATGATGGTTGAAGAAAGCAACAACACAATGCCTCCGGAACGAAAGAATAGAAGTTGTATCGACGGAACAAAAAAATGGAGAAGAAAACAACATCTTCTACCTCCAATGAGCTTGAAAAGCATCTTAAAGAGAAGGGTCACACGGAGTTGTTGGAACAATCCACAACAAAAAGAATAAACTTGATATGGTCTTATGGAACACATCTCAAAATTATGAAGTGACAACCTGCCACTCACAGGAAAAAGAATTGGATTAGTATGAACAAGGAGACGAGAAAGTATTTCACCGGGAGGATAAAGAAGAACTTGGGCCCTTTATAAGCACCATAACTAGCAACAATCCTTAGGAAAGGCTTTGGTAAAATATAACCCAAGATAACTCCAAAGAAGAGATTAATGGATTTAAAAATCCTTAGAAAAAAATCTCGATGAAAACTTCGAGAAGGAATTAAATCCTTTATGAACCATCATGTAGAACCTTCATGAAGAACTCTGGTAACCAAAGCATGATCAATCGAAATGAAAGATAAGTTGAAAATACAAGGTGAAACCTTGTAATGATTTAGATGGATCTCCGTGATAATTAGAGCTTGGAACTCCGGAAAAAGAAAAGATAAAGCATCTCGAACCCAGAATGTGATATGATGCACCTCCGGAATAAGGAATTAATCACTTGTATGAACAAGAATAAGAATTATGTTATGCTTGTCCTTCACCAATTAAATTGATGACAAACAACGGATTTGGTGTACTACTTATTCTCGTAGAAAGGATTACAAGAGATATAAGTCATCCGATCAACTAAAACGAAACAACACAAAGGTCAAGATCTTCATCGAGCTCCTCCTGAGCTTGGTTGCGTCATCTGCACGGACTCATCGGGACCTGCAAACTGGTTTTGGAAGTATCTGTGAGTCACGGGGACTCAGCCATCTTACACCCTCGTGATCAAGACTATTTAAGCTTATGGGTAAGGTAAAAGGTATGAGGTGAAGCTGCAGCAAGCGACTAGCATATATGCTGGCTAACATACGCAAAAGAGAGCGAGAAGAGAAGGCAAAGCACGGTCGAGAATCTATGATCAAGAAGTGGTCCTAGAACAACCTACGTCAAGCGTAACTCCAACACCGTGTTCACTTCCCGGACTCCGCCGAGAAGAGACCATCACGGCAACACACGCGGTTGATGCATTTTAATTAAGGTCAACTTCAGGTTTTCTACAACCGGATGTTAACAAATTCCCATTTGCCTATAACCGCGGGCACGGCTTTCGAAAGTTCAAATCCCTGCAGGGGTGTCCCAACTTAGCCCATCATAAGCTCTCACGGTCAACGAAGGAATAGACCTCCTCCCGAGACACTCCGATCAGACTCGGTATCCCGGTTCTACAAGACATTTCGACAGGGTAAAACTAAACCAGCAACACCGCCCGAATGTACCGACGAATCCTGATAGGAGCTGCACATATCTCTTTCTCAGGGCACACTCAGATGAGCCAGACGTCGGGTAGGCCAGCCCAGAGTTGCCCCTAGTAGCCCCGGACATCGCTCAGTTGGACCAACACTCAGAGGAGCACTGGCCCGGGGGGGTTAAAATAATGATGACCCTCAGGAGCGCGACTCCCAAGGGAAAAGAAAAGGCTAGGTGGAAAATGGTAAAACCAATGTTAGGCATTGCTGGAAGAGCTTTACTTAAGGCGAACTGTCAAGGGGTTCCCATAATAGCCCAACCGCGTAAGGAACGCAAAATCCGGGAACATAACACCGATATGACGGAAACTAGGGCGCCAAGAGTGGAACAAAACACCAGGCATAAGGTCGAGCCTTCCACCCTTTACCAAGTATATAGATGCATTAATTAAAATAAGATATATTGTGATATCCCAACAAGTAAACAATGTTCCAACAAGGAACGACGTCTCCATGTTCCAACAAGGAACAAACTTCAATCTTCACCTGCAACTAACAACGCTATAAGAGGGGCTGAGCAAAGTGGTAACATAGCCAAACAACGGTTTGCTAGGACAAGGTGGGTTAGAGGCTTGGTTCAACAATATAGGAGGCATGATAATCAAGTGGTAGGTATCACAACATAGGCATAGCAAAAGAGCGAGCGACTAGCAAGCAAAGATAGAAGTGATTTTGAGGGTATGGTCATCTTGCGTGAAATCCCGCAAGGAAGAAGAACGAGTCCATGAAGAAGAGAAACGGACGTAGACGAGCGGGTCCTCACAAACGCTACATTACCGAAACCAACCCGAAGACGCAAACACCGGAAAGAAGCACACAACATAGTAAACAACCAACACATGAACATGGGATGATATGCGGGATGCGGTATGCGATGCATATGCATGATTTGACAAGGAATTCTTGAACCTGGCCTCAACTTGGAAATCCAAGTGTGCCACTGGAAAGGTGAGATGAAATCGCTTGAAAATGATATAAAGATCACCGGAATCGGAGTTACGGTTTGGGAATGGCAAGCAATTCAAATATGACCATGTTCTGCGATTTACAGCAAGTAGCCATCTAAATGCAACAAGATGAACATGCTACGGCACCCAATCATGGCAACAAAATACATGGCAGGGATCCATTCATGATGTTTAACAAAATACTAGCACTGAGCTACGGCCAAATCATCCATTAACAGGTTCAAACAAGCATGGCAAAAATGCATTTGGTAAACAGATTTCAGACTTAGTGAAATTAACACTTGTCTAGAATTCAGATCAGATAGCACTCTTCGGAGCAACAAAACTACATGCTACAGGACCTGAACATGGCAAAGTAAAGCATGGCATGGAGATACTCAAAGAGCTTAACAAACGTCCCTTAGTGACCTTGAGCCAAAAGGGATCAGAAAATACAATTGCAAGCATGTGAACATGGCAAAAACGTAATCAGTTCTCAGACTTGGTGAAAAACTGGAGCATGCTGAAAACAGATATCAAGTAGGCATGTTTACGAGCTCGATGCACTCACTACAGAGCAAGGCATGACAAACTAAGCATACACCCATCAAGAATACACAAAATACAAGCTAGAAATGGCAAGAACAATACCATGGCATGCACGGATCAACTACAACATCCTCGGCAAAATCGCTAACAAGTAGACAATCTGCCCAGATTCACGAAATGACAAAAGTAGAGCTCGATTGACTCAAGCTAGGGTGCTCCATAATTGCAAACAAAGACATGGATGGATAAAGCACTACAATATTAACAAAACATCCTTACTGATAATCCTCAAAAGAGGCACGGATCACTAGGAAACAACATGAACATATGGCTTAATGAGATAAACAGACCAAGGACTTAGTGGAAATGCTAAGTCCCTGAAAACAGCATTACCAAGTGCCTCACTTTGCAAGCTTGTGCTAGTCACCACACACATCACAAAAATACATGGGTTGCACCTCTGGAAAGATGGCAAAACCCTTAACAAAACATATGTAGGGCTCATGGGCATGTCATGCACACAATAATCATGGTAAAAATGACAAATATCTAAATGGAGCAGCAGATCTGACAATTAACTCAAGTAGCACTCTTCCAACAGCATTTCGGGCATCAAGATGCACTCAAATGAAAAAGATGCAATGAGATGAAATGATGTACTCTCTGGGATGAACATTTTGATATGCTATATGCATGAATCGGAGCTACGGATGCAAAGTTACGAGGCGATGAACATGGGCATGTGGATCTGGGAATTTCGAGGACTTAGTAGAAATTTTACCTCCCGAAACGGATCTATGGTTTCGGGGCACGCCGTACGAGGTTCGCCGGAAAGTCGCCGGAGGAGAGGGAGACGGCGCCGGAGTTGGGGAAAAACTCGCCGGAGTTGTCAGGGTTGCCGGATCCGGTCGCTCCTTGACCGGATCTGACCGGGGAAGAAGCGGAGCGAGGTACCGAGGCGGAGGCGGCGCCGGCGACCTCCTGCAGTGGCGGCGCGGCACGGGAGCTGCAGCGAGCTCCTGCGGCAGGACGGCGGGATGAAGAGGGCCGGCGAACACTCGGGGTTCGTCCGCTCGAGGACCCCGCAGTCGAGCGGCGGCCTACGAAGGCCCGGGTGGCGCGCTCCGGCGAAGACGGCGCCGGTCGGTGGCGGAGCAGCGAAGCGCGGTGGCGGGGAGGTGCGGGGTGGCGGCCGGCGACGAGACACAAGGCGGCGGCGCAGGGGAGGCTCTGGCGGCGGAGTGCGGGGGCTGGTCCGGGCTCTCACGGGCTCGGGCGGGCCCTGGATGGGCCTGCAGGGCCGCAGCGGCGAAGTGGGCGCGGCAGGGACAGGTGGCGGCCTGCGGTTGGACGAGGGAGTGGCGGCGATGATGTGGCGAGCCCCCATTAGTCGGAGGGACGTGGCGGCGGGCGGCGGACATTGTCCGGCGCGGTGAGGACGCGTCCGGCGGCGCGAGGGAAGGAATTTTAGGGTTTCGTCCGCGGATTTGGAAGGGTTGCACATATTTATAGGTAGAGGGAGCTAGGAGAGTCCAAATGAGGTGCGATTTTCGGCCACGTGATCGTGATCGAACGACCGAGATGATGGAGGAGGTTTAGGTGGGTTTTGGGCCACTTTGGGGAGGTGTTGGGCTGCAACACACACGAGGCCTTTTCGGTCCCTCGGTTAACCGTTGGAGCATCAAACGGAGTCCAAATTGTACGAAACTTGACAGGCGGTCTACCGGTAGTAAACCAAGGCCGCTTGGCAAGTCTCGGTCCAATACGGAAATGTTTAATCCCCACACATGAAAGAAAGGTAGAAATGACCACCGGAGGAGAACGGAACACCGGAATGCAAAACGGACAACGGGGAAAATGCTCGGATGCATGAGACGAACACGTATGCAAATGAAATGCACATGATGACATGATACGCAATGCATGACACGCAAGCAATGACAAGGCAACAACAGCGAATAACTGGACGACACCTGGCACATCGGTCTCGGGGCGTCACATGCTCGTCGGTGGCGGTGGAGCGGGGGAGGGTGTGGTGGGTCATCGGCGGCGGTGGAGCTAGCGGGGGAGGGTGCGGGTGGGATCGAGATCGAGATGGAGGGGGATAGCGATCGAGATGAAGGGGCATCGAGATCGAGATGGAGGGGGAATCGAGATCAAGATGGAGGGGGATCGAGAAATGAAGACTACGATTTAAATACAGTCGATGATATCAAAAAGTGCCCATGAAATTTAAAAATATTCATGATATCAAAAAGTGCCCATGAAATACGACCAAGAAATGAAGACTATGATTTAAATACAGTCGATCTTAGCTAGCTATCTGTTCATAATCTTCTTGCCCTTCTTTTTCGCAAATGGAGTTCTTCTGTGGAACGGACGTCCTTTAGGTAGGGTGGTCCTGCTTCTTCTTGTGGTGTATGCTGCTACTTCATCATCGTCGTCATGTTCGATCTTCGGGTCGCCATACTTGTCGAAGTCTTGCTCAATTTCTACTCCATCCATTCCGATGATCTTCCTTTTGCCTCTCCTCACGACAACACGACTGGGCTTTGACGGGTCGGTAATGAAGAAGCATTGGTCCACTTGGGAAGCCAGTACCCATGGCTCATTTTTCGCCGTGATGTTTGCGCCCGCGGTCTTGGATTTGGCTTCGGGTATAACCATGGTGGTGAAATACCGGTCTTCTTTTAGGACGCTCTTGGCCCATCTGACACAGAACATCGGGACCTTCTCTCGAGCATAGCTCAGCTCCCAGATCTCCTCTATCCTTCCGTAGTATCTATCCTTGTCGTTACCGGTGTAGGATTCCATCGTTACCCCGGAGTTCTGATAACCATCGCTCTTCATGTCCTTGTCCTTGGTGTAGAATGTGTAGCCGTTGATATCGTACGCCTCATAGGTCATCAGGTTATGCTCGGCGCCCTGTGACAAGGCGAATATGAGTTGTTCTTCCATGGAAGAATCCTCATGTAAAGGGTACGACAGAAGCTTCTGCTTGAACCAACGCGTGAAACATGAGTTGTGCTCTTTGATTATATCTCCGTCCGTCCTCTGTTGGCCTCCGTCATTGTACGTCTTCTCAATAAAGGTTTTGTGCTCTACCACCCAAGGATCGACCACGTCTATGTGTTGTAGCGCGACTAGGTTTGCTCTTTCAAAGTCGGCGAGTCGACCCTCGAAGTCGACATGCATTTCGCGGCGACCCTCATGGTGACCCCATCCAGTGAGCCTAATGAGGTGCCTGTTGACGGGCAGACCAACGGGTTTCTTGATGCCTAGATAATTCGTGCAGTAGGAGATGCACTCTTCGGTCAGAAAGCCCCTGGCTATACTTCCCTCTAGACATGACATGTTGCGAATGTATCCTTTGATGACACCATTCATCCTTTCGAATGGCATCATGCTGTGCAGGAATGTCGGCCTGAGTTGGATGATATCCTCCACGATATGGACCAGCAGATGCACCATAACGTCGAAGAATGCAGGCGGGAAGTACATCTCAAGCTCGCATAGTATCACCATGATCTCTTCCTGTAGCCTTCTGAGTTGCCTCACGCCAACCGACTTCCGAGAAATGACGTCAAAAAAGTTGCACAGGCCAAATAGCGTTTCACGGACGTGCGCATCCATGATCCCACAGATTGCAACTGGAAGTATCTGCGTCATCAACATGTGACAGTCGTGAGACTTCATCCCGTTGAACTTCTGCTTCGCTGGGCCTAGGTATCTGCTTATCTTCCCCGCGTAACCGTAAGGATGTTTTACTCCTACGAGGCAGGTGAAAAACTGCTCGATCTCCTCCTGACTTAGAGTGAAGCACGCGGGAGGGTAGTCATTTCCGGTCTTCTTGGCCTTTTTGCCTTTGCGACGACTTTCTGTGTCCTGCTTCGCCTCATCATCATCATCATCATCATCATCATCATCATCATTAGCGTGAAGCTCCTGCCTGATGCCCATTGATTTCAAGTCTGACCTTGCTTTCGGCCCATCTTTGGTCCTCTCTGGCATGTTGAGCAGGGTACCAAGCAGACTCTCGCACACGTTCTTCGTGATATGCATGGCATCAAGGCTGTGAGGCACACGGTGGATCTTCCAGTACGACAAGTCCCAGAAAACAGACCTCGTTTTCCATACCTTCAGCAGCGGCTCTGGCGCCTTTCGCTTCTTTCCCGGCTCTGGCGCCTTTTGCTTCTTTCCCGGCAGTGGGCAATCTTTCCAATTTTTCAACAGCCCGTCTATTTCCTCGCCGCTCCTCGTACGCGGGCGTCTTCGGAGTTCGGTTTCACCATCGAACAGATCCTTGCGTTTCCTCCACGGGTCATCGTCGTGAAGCCACCTTCGATGTCCCATGAACACGGTTTTCAAAGACCTGGGATATCTATCTAGCTGGCGATACGTTGTGTCATCCATGCACCTGACGCATCCCGAAAATCCGTGGACCACCTGCCCCGCGAGATATCCGTAACCGAGATAGTCGTGCACCGTCATGAGCAGTGCGGCTCTCATAGGGAAATATTCTTTCTCTGCGGCGTCCCACGTATTGGCTGGCATTTTCCACAGTGTCTCTAGCTCCTCTTTCAGCAGCCCCAGATACAGATTGATGTCGTTCCCTGGTTGTTTCGGCCCTTCAATTAGCATACTCGTGTGAATGTACTTCCTCTTCATGCACAACCAGGGGGGAAGGTTGTACATCCACACAAACACAGGCCAGGTGCTATGTGTGCTTCTCTGGCTGCCAAACGGATTGACTCCATCGGTGCTCGCACCCAGCACGATGTTCCTTGGATCCTTCCCAAATTCTGGGTGCTCGAATTTCAATGCTTGCCACTGGCTGCCATCCTTAGGGTGACTCAGCATCTTGTCTTTTTTATTTATCTCCGGATCATTTGCGTCATCTTCTTGCTTCTTCTCCTCCCTATCCGCGTGCCAACACAGGAGCTTTGCTACCTTAGGGTCCGCGAAATACCGCTGCAGACGAGGAGTGATCCGAAAGTACCACACCACTTTTCGAGGAGTTTTCTTCCTCTTCTTGTATCGAGTGACGCCGCACACCGAACATATGGTAGACTCCGCGTGCTCGTCCCGATAAATGATGCAATTGTTCATGCACACATGGTATTTCACGTGCGGTAAATCCAGAGGACACACGACTTTCTTCGCCTCCTCGAAACTGGTCGGGCACTTGTTCCCCTTGGGAAGACGTTCGTGCCAGAATGACATGTTCTCATCGAAGCATGCGTTGGTCATTTTGTGTTTTACCTTCATCTCCAAAGCCATGAGCGTTACTTTCACGCGGGTATCCTCGGGTCTGCATCCTTCATACAATGGAGTAACTGCGTCTATCTCCAGTTGATCCAGCTTGGCTTTCTCTCGGGCGGCAGCTCTTGCGTTATCTGTTTGCTTGAGAAGTAGCTCTTGAATATGAGGGTCCTGCACCCAGCCCATCGATGGTCCATCGTCGTCTGCTCCTCCGGCATCTTGATCTTCATGATCATGCCCTTCGTCTGGTCCGGCATCTTCCTCATCATCATGTCCGGCATCTTCTACATGATGACTGTGTACAACATCACCGTCGTGATCATGTCCTGGAGATTCTTCGTCTTCTCGCCCGCCCGAGCCACAGTGGTTGTCTTGCTGCCCTTCCTCAGTTCTTGCCCGGCCCCCATGGATGACTTCATAGTCATCTTCATCACCCTGCCACCAATAGCCATCCATGAAACCACGCAAGAGCAGGTGGTCCCGCACCTGCCCGGAATCCGGGTCCGCAATAAGGCTCTTCAGCTTGCATCTTCGACACGGACATCTTATCTTTGTCTCGTTCTTTTGAAGCATCTCGGCCTTCGCGGAGCTCAAAAACCTATTCACGATGCCTTCGGTCATCGTGCGGACCATGGTCGCCTGCGGGGTAGAGCAAAACGATATTTTAGAACCAAGAAAAAATTTGGCATGACTTTCCCTAAAAATAGGACCAAAAAGAATGCATAGTGCCAAAATTCTCGCCAAAACAGAAATGAATCAACATTCCGGCAAAATATTGGCAACTATTGCATTTCAAATACCGGTACCTGCAAACACAAACATATATGCAACACCACAAACATATGCAACACCACAAACATACATAGATCTAGCTAGGCCACAAAAAGTGCATGTGCACGTTGTTGGAGTGAGCTAGGGAGAAAAAAAGTAGATCTACAACATGAAGATAGCTTTCCCCTTACTTACCTATCAAAAAGGTAATTTCAACACTTAATTTTGATGAATCTATGGTGCAAATGAGGTGAGGAGGAGGAGGCAGCCGACAAGCTTAGAGAAGGAGGTGGGGGGAATGAAGTGGGGAAAGTGAGTGTGTAGGTGTGGCTGTCCAAAAATATCTAGCTGGTCCCAGGTTACTAATGGCGCACCACACAGCCATGCGCCATTAGTAACCCAATATACTAATGGCGCACCACACAGACATGCGCCATTAGTAGTTTTGCAAAAAAGTAAAAAAATAATTTTATACTAATGGCGCACCATGGCACAGTGCGCCATTACTAGTTTAAACTAGTAATGGCGCACTATGCAACGGTGCGCCATTAGTAGTTTTGCAAAAAAGTAAAAAAATACAGTAGTGGCGCACTCTATGGCTGGTGCGCCATTAGTAGTTCTAACTACTAATGGCGCACTCTGCCCGGATGCGCCATTAGTATGTTTGAAAAAATTAAAAAAACATTTTGTTACTAGTGGCGCACCGTGTGCCTGGTGCGCCATTAGTGTCTTCCACACTAATGGCGCATCTCCACATGGTGCGCCATTAGTATATAGTAGTGGCGCACCATTTCTCTGGTGCGCCATTAGTGTCAATTTCATCTTTAGCCCTTTTCCTAGTAGTGGTATGTCTAGAGGGGGGGGGGGATTAGACAACTTGACCAAATAAAAATCTAGCATTTTCCCAATTTTAAGTCTTGGCAGATTTTAGCAACTTAGCACTAGTCAAGCAATCAACCTACACATGCAAGTCTAAGAGTATCGCAGCGGAATGTAAAACATTGCACATGAAGGTAAAGGGAGGAGTTTGGAGGGAGCAAACGCAATGTAGACACAGAGATTTTTGGCATGGTTCCGATAGGTGGTGCTATCGTACATCCACGTTTATGGAGACTTCAACCCATGAAGGGTAACGGTTGCGCGAGTCCATAGAGGGCTCCACCCACGAAGGGTCCATGAAGAAGCAACCTTGTCTATCCCACCATGGCCATCGCCCACGAAGGACTTGCCTCACTAGGGTAGATCTTCACGAAGTAGGCGATCTCCTTGACCGTACAAACTCCTTGGTTCAACTCCACAATCTTGACGGAGGCTCCCAAGTGACACCTAACCAATCTAGGAGACACCACTCTCCAAAAGGTAATAGATGGTGTGTTGATGATGAACTCCTTGCTCTTGTGCTTGAAATGATAGTCTCCCCAACACTCAACTCTCTCTCACAGATTTGGATTTGGTGGAAAGATGATTTGAGTGGAAAGCAACTTGGAGAAGGCTAGAGATAAAGATTCATATGGTTGGAATGGAATATCTTGGTCTCAATACACGAGTAGGTGGTTCTCTCTCAGAAAATGTATGCTGGAAGTGTAGACTTGTTCTGATGGTTCTCTCCACGATGAAGAGTGGGTGGAGGGGTATATATAGCCTCCACACAAAATCTAACTGTTACACACAAATTGCCAAACTCGGTGGGACCGAATCAGAAAACTCGGTCGGACTGATTTAGTTCAAAATGTGAACGTTAGGATTTTCGATGGGACTGATATGATCAACTCGGTGGGACCGATGTGCTAGGGTTAGGGTAAAACCTCATCTTGGTTTGACCGATTACACAAACTCGGTGGGACCGATTTTGGTAATAGGCTAACCAGAGAGTTGGTCAGGCAAACTCGGTGAGACCGATTACAAATCTCGGTAAGACTAAAATTATTGCAACAGGCAACAGAGAGTTTGCAAGCCCATCTCGGTGAGACCGAGATCCCATCGTTGAGACCAAACTGATTAGGGTTTGTGGCTGTGGCTATGTCAAGTTAACTCGGTGGCGCGGGATAGAATGTTTCGGTGGGGCCGAGTTTGACTTTTGGTTTGGGACATATGTGCATATGAGAAAGTGGTTGAGGGTTTTTGGAGCATATCACTAAGCATTTTGAGCAACCAACCCATTAAGCAACACCTCATCCCCTTTTAATAGTATTGGCTTTTCCTATGGACTCTATGTGATCTTGGATCACTAAAAGTAAAATGTAGAGTTTTGAGCTTTAGAGCTTGAGCCAATATTTTGTCCTTAGCATTTTGAGGGGTCCACATTCCTAATCCATGCCATGCCAAGCATTGAGCTTTCCTGAAATATTTATCTTTGAAATAGCATTAGCTCAATGAGCTATATGTTGTTAGGAATTACCAAAACCACCTAGGGATAGTTGCACTTTCAATCTCCCCCTTTTTGGTAATTGATGACAACATGTAGATCAAAGCTTCGACAAATGATCATAAGATTGAAATACATCTTCGCTTTGAGAAGTATGTGATAAGCAAGAGCTCCCCCTAAATTTGTGCATTATTTAAAATTTGCTTTTGAATGCAAATGCACAATCGATTAGGATCATGGGTTACTCTTCCATGTCACATACATCTTGGTGGAGCGCTCAAAATGATGGAAATTAAAAGCATGCACTCATCACCAAGCAAAGTGAATGATCATATATGGGATATAAGAGATAATATCATCCAAGCAATCATTAAAGTAGCATATGATCAAACACATGATCAAACAAGTATCTCACACACAGACATAAAGTATCAACCAAGCACACAATAAAGTTCAACCAAAACCAAGAGAGAAAAAGAAGCAAAACACTCTCTCTCGAAGCCTATGATCTATACATTTCTCCCCCTTTGGCAACAAGTTACCAAAAAGTTCAAAAATGCATAGTGCTATGCGTCTCTCAGGCTTGGTCTTCGGGAGGTGGTGTAGAGTGAACTCCAAGGAAGAAGGCATCAGTTGATGTAGTTGGAGCTGGTGGAGTGACTGCTGGAGGTGGCACTGAGGCTGTAGTTGCTGGTGCCGATGATGTAGCTCTAGTATCTGATACTGGCACTGCATCAGACCTCTGACCTCTAGGCACTCTCCGAAAAGCATCTGTAGTAGCCTTCCCCATATTCTCTTCCGCATCCTCCTGGAACTTCTCAACTGCAGTCTGAATCTCAGTGACTTTCAGATCAAGTTCATTGAACTTGGTCTCTACAGTATAAAAAAAGACACATCCATGACATTTTGGGCCGAACGAAATTTCTTTCTGTCATACTTATGACACTTATATGACTATAATTGTGACAAAACCAGGTATCATCATAGATGTGGTGGGCTCCTACTTCTATGACAAAAAATCATGACAGAAAATGGGCTTTTCGTCCTGGGTGGGCCGGAGACGCAGCTGCATGACATCTTTGGGCCGTGCATGACAGAGAAAACCGTGGTAGAAGCGAGGGCGAGGAAAATATCGAGGGAGTTCCCGGTTACGGTGGGTGGTTGGGGGCCAAGCGATGCACATTTCTCTCATACATACGCACGTGTGTGCAAGGTGTTGCGCTCTAACTGAACCCGAGTGAGGCATTGGGCTCTAACTGAACCCGAGCAGGCGTTTGGCTCTAACTGAACCCGAGCGATTGCACTGCAGGCTACGCATTACTGAACCCGAGCGATCGATCGATCCCTTGCTGTGAACTAAACCCGAGTGATTCCTTCGCTACCGCTGCTAACTGAAGCCGATTGAACACTGCTGCCTCCTTCCCTTGATTAACAGTGAGCGTTGTTGGGGGGTTTGGATGAACAGTTCCCGGTGGGGGTTAGATGAACAGGACCCCGTGGTAGTAGAGGCCGTTGCCGCTGGATGAACAGTACCTCGATCGATCGAGCTGGTGGATGAACAGGACCCCGTGGAGGGCTGGATGAACATGACCCCGTGGAGGGCTGGTTGAACAGTAGCCGGTGGAGGGCTGGTTGAATAGTAGCCAGTGGAGGGCTGGATGAAAAGTAGCCTGTGGAGGGGTGGTTGAACAGGACCCCCGTGGAGAGGGCTGGTTGAACAGTAGCCGGCGGAGGAGCGCGTGATAGAGGCTGGATGAACAGGAGCCCGTGGATGAACATTCGCAGGTGGAGGCTGAAGGAGGTTGACGGTGGATGAACAGGAACCCGTGGAGGCTGGAGGAGGTCTCGGTGGAGATGAATAGTATCTCGTGGAGTCCCGTTTTGCGGTACGCCACACCCCTCCCGATGAACAGGACCCCCATTTTGACCGCAGCGCTCCAACACAAGTCTGTTTCCTCCGTTTTGTGGCACGCCACACCCCTCCCGATCAACATGACCCCGTTTCAACCGAGGAGGTCCATTTCCTCCGTTTTGCGATATGCCAGACCCCTCTCGATGAACAGGATCCCCTTTCCACCGTGGCCGGTCGAACACAAGGCTGTTTCCTCCGTTCTGTGGTACGCCAGGCCTTGTTTCCATCGCCTGTTCCGTCCAAGCTGGTTGGCTCCCGATGAACAGCACGTGTTCCGTTGCCTCCCGATGAACACAACGCATTTTGTTGCCTCACCATGAACACGACGATGACGCAGTTTCTCCATTTCGACCCAACCATGTACACGAGCCCTAGCCATACGTATGCATGAGTAGGCGTTCAAGACCCCGCCCGCATGTACGTACGTGGCCGTATTTTCTTTCTTGCACCCTGACCGCTGTAGGTACGTGTACATGCTACGTGCGCGCCTCTACTACGACACGTGCCCTTCCTTACACGGCCACGGTTCATCACTGCAGCCTGCAGACAGATCCATCGACCAGTATGTACGTACACGTTCGTGACCAGAATGACAACACTATGTACGCTTCGACCAGGTGGGTCCCGACTGTCAGGCACTTCCTTGCGTGCGAAGATGTAGGTGGTGGGTCCCAGCAATCAGGGGGCGAATAATCTTTTTTTGCCCGTAATATGGACGCACTTCCTTGCATGCGAAGATGTAGCTGTTGGGTCCCAGTAGTCAGGGGGAAACGTTCTTTTCATGAAATACGGTGGCCCGTCCGGTGGGTCCCCAATGTCAGGTGGATGAATCATTATTTTTCCCGTAATAAGGAGGCACTTCCTTGCTGCGGCCATGGACCCAGCTGTCAGCCTCTCCACGTGCAGTACTCTTCCGATGGAAGTTGTTCCTTGACCATGTTGACCATGCTGCGCCGAGAGCACCATGGTGGTGGACGACGGCGAGGCCTAGGAAGGGGACGACAAGGAGCCCGGGAAGACGCGTCAGTGGATGCCCACGCGGAGAGGAGTATGAGGGTTCACTGGTTCAGCCTCGGTGTGAGGCTGCCGTTGCCGCAGAATAACAGGGGGTGTGGGTGAGTGAAGGGATGGCCTGGCCAGAAGTGGGAGCAGTAGGGGGCGGTGATGCCTCCGCGGTAGCACAACCGGCCACGGGAGGCAGGAGCAGGCGACACGACCGGCGCTGCTGACCAGAGGTTGAAGAAGCACTACGGCCATTGGATGGACATCGTACGGTCACTTGAGGCACTTCCTTGCGTGCGAAGATATAGCTGGTGGGTCCGACCTGTCAGCGGGGGGGGGGGGAGACATTTTTTCACGAAATACAAAGGCCCTTTCGGTGGGTCCCAGATGTCAGGTGGAGGAATCATTATTTTGCGCGTAATAAGGAGGCATTTCCTTGTGTGCGGTCGTGGACCCAGCTATCATCCTCTCCACATACAGTCCACTTCCGATGGATGTCGTTCGTTGACCATGTTGACCACGCTGTGCCGAGAGCACCAGGGCGGTGGACGATGGCGAGGCCTAGGAAGGGAACGACACAGAGCCGGGGAAGACTCGGTAGTGGTTGCCCACGCGGTGGGGAGTACGAGGGTTTACTGGTCTGGCTGCCGTCGCCAGAAAATAACAGGAGGTGTGGGTGTGTAGAGGAATGGCCTAGCCAGCAATGGAGTAGGGTGGGGCGGTGTGGCCTGTGCGGCAGCACAGCCCGCCACGGGAGGCGGGAGCAGGCAGTCCCACCGATGCTGGTTTGGGCGGCTGGAGCAAGAAGATCAGATATTGAAGAAGCAGCATGGCCATTGGATTAACATCCAACGGTCACTGCTGCTAGAATCGTTTGTGGACTAAGTTGACAAAGCCTTTCGTACACGTCAACCTAGTAGACCCACAAGTCAGCCTCCAAATCTGTCCCAAACAGCATACAACCCGAAATTTCTAGCCAGATTCAAATTAATTTAAAAACTAAACATACCTTAATTTAAATCCAATGAAATTTCACCCGCACAAAAACAATGAAATTTAAAATATCAAAATCCGAAAGAAAAAAGTATTTTGGAACTAATTGCCTGTTTGCTGTATTTTTTCATTTTACAGCCCATTTATTATTACTTATAGCCCATTTCTTATTACTTATAGCCCATTTTCTGGGCAAAATGCATCCCTCCTCGTCTTGAAAGATTTCCGGCCCAGCAGGGCGTAGAAAAGCAAGTAGGCCTACATTGGTTATTCTGCAAAAAACAAAATAGCTGGGCTAGCCATTTTTAGAAAGAAAAAAAAACTGGGCTGGTAATGTGCTAAACATATGAAATAAAAGCCTGGGCTAGACGGGCCACAGCTCCCGCACAAACCAGTTCCCTTCTCCGTCCCGAAAAAAGAAAATTACTGCGCGCTGCTGGGTCCCTACTGTCATCCTCACCATCCACAGTCATATCCTTATTCCTCTCGGTTCTTGACCATGTTGACAACACAGGAGGGCGGCACCGCGGTGAGCGAACCAAGGCGGAGGACGATGGTGAGGCCTCGGACGGGAACAAACAGGAGCCGGGGAAGATGCGCAGAGTTTGAGGGTGTGATGTGGCCACGATGCGTGCGCGGCAGCACAGCCAGCCGTGGGAGGCGGGAGCAGGCGTCCTGCCGGCGCTGGTTTGGCTTTGGCGGTAGAGGAAGAAGGGACTGAAGAAACACGACAGACGTTTAATGTCAATCCAACGGCCAAGGTTGGCACAATCGTTTGTTGACTAAGCTGACACCAAGTAGCATACTTTTTTATATATATGAAGAAAAGAAAAACTGGGCTCGTTCGCCTGGTAACATTCCCGAAACTGTGACCGTTTAAGTGTTGTTCTATTGCTTTCAGTTGCTGATTTTTTTAATAGTTTGGTTGATGATCTTCCAATTTGATTCGTGTAGAAAAGGGAAGATTCGTGTAATTTGTATTTTTGGGAAGTTGCTGATGTGGGGGAATGCAACTACGCTGATTATTTGGTTAGCCGAGGAATCCCAATACCAGCAGGTTGGGGTGTTGGACAAGTAACTGAAGGAATGACAGAAGAGGAAGATGCAGAGCAGAAGGTTAAAGATGCAGTTCCTCTGATCATGGCCAAGCAAGGGCTCCTGAACGGCCTTTACAACAATGAGGAGATGAAAGAGCTTGTGAAGATAATGGGCAAAATCGATTTGCTCTGTAGGATGATTGTCTCTTTATTTGCAGTGTATGTAGCACTCGTGATGTATTCAGTGGCTATGACATAAGCACTTTGCTAAAACTAGTAATGAATGAAACCTGTGTAGCAGGCTGGGCGTAGTGTTGTGAACATCTAATGCTTTTTATTAACGGAATCGGGGGATCCCCTTTTGCTCATAAATAAATAAATACCAGACGCCCTTTTGGTAATAAATAAATAAATTAGCAGAGGCCCTATCAGGTCAGCTTTGTTCCCATTCGAAGACGTTGAGCAAATTGCAGTCCAACAGCAAACTATGTCATCAAATTTAAGTTTCACAGCCAAATATGAGTACAACTAAACAACAATGTCATCATGTTTTACTCGTCATATAATCACCAAACACTAATCAACATACATAACAAGTGATGTTCTCACAGCAAAATACTAAACAACACATTCATTAGGTTTCAGTTGTCATAGCAAGCACAATTTCACATAGTAGATAAAAAAACGTCTTCTGACAGGCAAATATGACAAAAGCAATCTAATCATCAGCCGTAGCAGCAGCGTCAACATCTTCGCCATGTGTATCAGTCTGAATCGTAATTCCCTAGAGTATCATCTTCTTCTTCATCCTCAATGTCCTAGAACGTTGGCTTCTTCTTGATCAATGATGACACACAAGTATAGGGGATCAATCGTAGTCCTTTCGATAAGTAAGAGTGTCGAAACCAATGAGGAGCAGAAGGAAATGGTAAGCGGTTTTCAGCAAGGTATTCTCTGCAAGTACTGAAATAAGTGGTAACAGATAGTTTTGTGATAGGACAAATTGTAACAAGCAACAAGTAACAAAAGTAAATGAAGTGCAGCAAGGTGGCCCAATCCTTTTGTAGCAAAGGACAAGCCTGGTCAAACTCTTATAATAGGAAAAGCGCTCCCGAGGACACATGGGAACATCGTCAAGCTAGTTTTCATCACGTTCATATGATTCGCGTTCGGTACTTTGATAATTTGATATGTGGGTGGACCGGTGCTTGGGTGTTGTTCTTACTTGAACAAGAATCCCACTTATGATTAACCTCTCTTGCAAGCATCCGCAACTACAACAAAAGTATTAAGGGAAACCTAACCATAGCATGAAACATATGGATCCAAGTCAGCCCCTTACGAAGCAACGCATAAACTAGGGTTTAAGCTTCTGTCACTCTAGCAACCCATCATCTACTTATTACTTCCCAGTGCCTTCCTCTAGGCCCAAATAATGGTGAAGTGTTATGTAGTCGATGTTCACATAACACCACTAGAGGCTAGACAACATACATCTCATCAAAATATCGAACGAATACCAAATTCACATGACTACTAATAGCAAGACTTCTCCCGTGTCCTCAGGAACAAACGTAACTACTCACAAAGCATATTCATGTTCATAATCAGAGGGGTAATAATATGCATATAGGATCTGAACATATGATCTTCCACCAAATAAACCAACTAGCATCAACTACAAGAAGTAATCAACACTACTAGCAACCTACTAGTACCAATCCCGGACTTGGAGACAAGAATTGGATACAAGAGATGAACTAGGGTTTGGAAATGAGATGGTGCTGGTGAAGATGTTGATGGAGATTGCCCTCTCCTGATGAGAGGAGCGTTGGTGATGACGATGGTGATGATCTCCCCCTCCCAGAGGGAAGTGTCCCCGGTAGAACGGCTCTGCCGGAGCCCTAGATTGGTTCCGCCAAGGTTCCGCCTCGTGGCAGCGGAGTTACGTCCCGAAAGGTTGCTTCCTCTTTTTTTCTCGACGAAAGACTTCATATAGCAGAAGATGAGCATCGGAGAGCCACCAGGGGGCCCACGAGGTAGGGGGGCGCGCCCTAGGGGGGGTGGGCGCCCCACCCTCGTGGACAGGGTGTGGGCCCCCCTGGTCTTCATCTTTGGCGAGGATTTTTCATTATTTATTATAAGATATTCTATGGAGTTTTAGGACTTTTGGAGTTGTGCAGAATAGGTCTCCAATATTTGCTCCTTTTCCAGCCCAGAATTGCAGCTGCCGGCATTCTCCCTCCTTATGTAAACCTTGTAAAATAAGAGAGAATAGCCATAAGTATTGTGACATAATGTGAAATAACAGCCCATAATGCAATAAATACCGATATAAAAGCATGATGTGAAATGACGTATCAACTCCCCCAAGCTTAGACCTCGCTTGTCCTCAAGCGAAAGCCGATAACAATAAATATGTCCCCATGTTTAGAGGTAGAGGCGTCGATAAAAATAAAATACGGTCATGAAGGCATCATGATTATTCTTATAACAGCAACATATATAGATATTGTCATATGATTATTTATATCAAGTGATGATCTATTCACAATGCAAAAGTATGAATCATAAACTTCATTGAGAACCAACAAACTATAACCTCAGTCATTGAAGCAATTGCAATTTATCATAACATCAGAAAGAGTCTATGTCAGAGCTTAAAAGCAAGTCCACATACTCAACTATCATCTAGTCCTTCATAATTGCTAACACTCACGCAATACTTGTGGTTACGGAGTTTTAGTCGGACACAGAGAAAGATAGGGGCCTATAGTTTCGCCCCACAACCTTTTACCTCAAGGGTAATGTCAACAATAATAACTCATGCTCCCCTACATCCAACTAGGTACATATATCAGGTTCTATCCAACATGCTGGGCTTGCCAAAGGATAAAATGAAAAAGGAAAGGTGAAGATCACCATGACTCTTGCATAAGGTAGAAGATAATAAAAGATAGGCCCTTCGCAGAGGGAAGCAGAGGTTGCCATGCGCTTTTATGGTTGGATGCACAAAATCTCAATGCGAAAGAACGTCACTTTATATTGCCCCTTGTGATATGAACCTTTATTATGTAGTCCGTCGCTTTTATTACTTCCACATCACAAGATCGTATAAAGCTTATTTCTCCCACACCAATCAATCATACATATTTAGAGCAATTTTTATTGCTTTGCACCGATGACAACTTACCTGAAGGATCTTACTCAATCCATAGGTAGATATGGTGGACTCTCATGGCAAAACTTGTTAAAGGGTATTGGAAGCACAAGTAGTATTTCTACTTGGTGCTGAGAATTTGGCTAGCATGAGGGGGAAAGGTAAGCTCAACATGTTAGAGGATCCATGACAACATACTTTATCTCAGATATAGGAAAACATAATTCATTACATTGTCTTCCTTGTCCAACATCAACTCTTTAGCATGTCATATTTTAATGAGTGCTCCCAATCATAAAAGATGTCAATAATAGTATATCTATATGTGAAACGTCTCTTTCCTTATTACTTCCTATTAATTGCAACAATGACCAAAGCTATGCCTGCCAACTCCCAACAACATTTAATCATCATACTCTTTCTATGTGAAGTCATTACTCTCAATAAGATCAATATGAACTCTTGTTTCTTTTTATTCTTTTTCTCTTTTCTTTTATTCACCCAAGATCATGGCAAAATAATCAAGCCCTTGACTCAACACTAATCTTTATTATATAGCTCACGGACTCGATTACATAGAGAGATCATAAAGCAAAACTCAAAACTAGATCATGCCATAAACTTTATTCTACTAGATCAAAATACTACTAATAGGATTAGACTAAGAAAAATGGTAAAGATAGGAGATGTGATTGTGATACGATACCGGGGCACCTCCCCCAAGCTTGGCAGTTGCCAAGGGGAGTGCCCATACCCATGTAATTATGTCTCCTTCTTTGTTGGTGAAGAAGGTGGAGTTCACGGATAGTCGCATATCGAGCGTAAGAGGTCCTCCAGCTTGCGGATAATGCCCTTGAGTGCAACAATATGCTCCTTCAACAAAATATCTTCACTTGTGATATACTTGTTTTGAATACGAGCTAACTCAATCATCTTGAAAGCTTCGATCTCAGTTGGGGTAAGAAGATTGTGATCAAGTTGAAGGATGTCTTTTGCGGCCCGAGCTTGGTTCTCCGTGGCCTTCTTGATCCCTTCATCCTTGTTGATCTCCATGGGTTCTTCCCTCTTCAGCTCTATCTTCATTAGCCAAGCATCTTTGTCACCATTGTTGGAGGAGGGGGACGAGATGATGCCTGGCCTTGACAACCCTAAGAGAGAACAGCTCGAAACAAGAACAGAGGAGATTTGCGTGATACGGGAGTCAAAACCTTCAGGAGAATATATAATGAATTTTTACCGACCAAAAGACGTATCGTGCAAGAAAACAGAGTCTGGAAGGCACATGAGGTTCTCATGAGGTAGGGGGGCGCGCCCAGGGGGGTAGGGCGCGCCCACCACCCTCGTGTTCTTCCCGGACTGCCACTTATTTTTCTATTTTTCTAAATATTCCAAAACGGAGAAATATTGCCTTAAAAGTTGTTTTGGAGTCGGTTTACTTACCGTACCACATACCTATTCCTTTTCGGAGTCTGAAACGGTCTGGAAAGTGTCCCTTATGTATTCCTCCGGGGTTACGGTTTCAATAATATTGGTTTCAACATTTATGGGATTACCTGAGATATAATGTTTAATTCTTTGACCGTTTACCACCTTCGGATTTGTGCCTTCGAAGTTGTTGATTTTATGGCACCGGAACGATAGACCTCCTCAATAACGTAGGGGCCTTCCCATTTAGAAAGTAGTTTTCCTGCAAAAAATCTTAAATGAGAGTTGTATAGCAATACATAATCACCTACGTTAAACTCACGCTTTTGTATTCTTTTGTCATGCCATCTTTTTACTTTTTCTTTAAACAACTTGGCATTTTCGTAAGCTTGGGTTCTCCATTCATCAGGTGACCTAATATCAAATAACCTCTTCTCACCGTCAAGTTTGAAATCATAATTGAGCTCTTTAATAGCCCAATATGCCTTATGTTCTAGTTCGAGAGGTAAGTGACATGCTTTTCCATAAACCATTTTATACGGAGACATACCCATAGGATTTTTATATGCAGTTCTATCGGCCCATAATGCATCATCAAGTTTATTAGACCAATTCTTTCTAGACCTATTGACAGTCTTTTGTAAAATTTATTTGAGTTCTCTATTACTCAATTCTACTTGACCACTAGACTGTGGGTGATAAGGAGATGCAATTCTATGATTAACGTCGTACTTAGCAAGCATCTTACGGAAAGCACCATGAATAAAGTGTGAACCATGAAATATCTAGGGACCCCAAACCTCGAAAAAATAACTTCTTTAAGCATTTTAATAGAAGTGTTATGATCAGCACTACTAGTTGGAATAGCTTCTACCCACTTAGTAACGTAATCAACAACAACTAAAATATGTGTATATCCATTGGAGGCAGGAAAGGGTCCCATATAATCAAAGCCCCAAACATTAAATGGTTGAATAACAAGTGAATAATTCATAGGCATTTCTTGACATCTACTAATATTACCAATTCTTTGACATTCATCACAAGATAAGACGAACTTACGGGCATCCTTGAAGAGAGTAGGCCAATAAAAATCGGATTGCAATACCTTATGTGCGGTTCTATCTCCAGCGTGGTGTCCCCCGTAAGCTTCGGAGTGACACTTGCATAGGATATGTTCCTGTTCATGCTCAGGTACACAACATCTAATAACACCATCTACTCCTTCTTTATAAAGATGTGGATCATCCCAAAAGTAATGTATCAAATCATAGAAAAACTTTTTCTTTTGCTGGTATGTGAAGCTAGGTGGTATGAATTTAGCAACAATATAATTAGCATAGTCAGCATACCAAGGAGTACTACGAGAAGTACTTATAACATTTAATTGTTCATCAGGAAAGCTATCATCAATAGGTAGTGGGTCATCAAGAACATTTTCTAACCTAGACAAGTTGTCTGCAACGGGGTTCTCAGCTCCTTTTCTATCAACAATATGCAAATCAAATTCTTGTAGCAAGAGAACCCATCTAATAAGTCTAGGTTTAGCATCTTTCTTTTCCATTAGATATTTAATAGCAGCATGATCAGTGTGAATAGTTACTTTAGAATCAACAATATAAGGTCTAAACTTATCACAAGCAAATACAATTGCTAAGAATTCTTTTTCAGTAGTAGCATAATTTCTTTGAGCATTGTCTAGAGTCTTACTAGCATAATGGATAACATTTAATTTCTTATCAACTCTTTGCCCTAGAACAGCACCTACAGCATAATCACTAGCATCACACATAATTTTAAAGGGTAAATTCCAATCAGGTGGCTGAACAATAGGTGCAGGGACTAATGCTTTCTTAAGTATTTCAAATGCTTCTACACAATCATCATCAAAGAAAAATGATATATCTTTTTGTAATAAATTAGTCAGAGGCTGAGAAATCTTTGAGAAGTCCTTAATGAACCTCCTATAAAATCCGACATGACCAAGGAGACTTCTTTTACCTTTGATGTCCTTGGGACATGGCATCTTTTTAATAGCATCAACCTTGGCTTTATCAACTTCAATACCTCTTTCAGAAACTTTATGCCCCAAGACAATACCCTCATTAACCATAAAGTGGCACTTTTCCCAATTCAAGACAAGATTAGTTTCTTCACATCTCTGCAGAACTCGATCAAGATTGCTCAAGCAATCATCAAAAGAAGATCCATAGACGGAAAAGTCGTCCATGAAAACCTCACAAATCTTTTACGAAAGTCAGAGAATATAGCCATCATGCATCTTTGAAAGGTAGCAGGTGCATTACATAAACCAAAAGGCATACGTCTATAAGAAAAAGTACCAAAAAGGCATGTAAAAGTAGTCTTTGATTGATCTTTAGCCGACACAGGTATTTGAGAGAAACCAGAATAACCATCTAGAAAGCAATAGTGTGTATGTTTGCATAATCTTTCTAGCATTTGATCAATAAAAGGTAAGGGGTAATGATCTTTCTTAGTAGCCTTATTTAATTTGCGAAAATCAATTACCATCCTATAACCTGTAATAATTCTTTGTGGAATTAATTCATCTTTATCATTAGGAACAACAGTAATACCTCCCTTCTTAGGGACACAATGGACAGGACTTACCCACTGGCTATCAGCAACGGGATAAATTATACCTGCCTCCAGAAGCTTTAGTATTTCTTTTCTTACCACTTCTTTCATTTTAGGATTCAAACGTCGTTGAGGATCACGAACTGGTTTGGCATCTGCCTCCAAGTTTATTTTATGTTGACATAGAGTGGGACTAATGCCCTTAAGATCATCGAGAGTATATCCAATAGCAGCACAATGCTTCTTCAAAGTTTTCAATAATCTTTCTTCTTCATGCTCTGAAAGGTTAGCACTAATAATAACATGATATATCTTCTTTTCACAAGATAATCATATTTAAGATTATCAGGCAACGGTTTAAGCTCAAACACGGGATCACCCTTAGGTGGAGGGGGATCCCCTAGGAATTCAACATGCAAATTGTGTTTCAGAATAGGTTCCTGTTTAAATAATACTTCATCTATTTCCCTTCTTTCATTCATAAACATATCATTTTCGTGGTCTAGCAAATAATGTTCTAAGGGATCACTAGGAGGTACGGTAATAGAAGCAAGACCAATAATTTCATCCTTACTAGGCAATTCTTCTTCACGATGTTGTTTACTAAATTTAGAGAAATTAAACTCATGAACCATATCATCCAAGCCAATAGTAACAACATTCTTTTTGCAATCAATCTTAGCATTAACAGTATTCAAGAAGGGTCTACCAAATATAATGGGACAAAAGCTATCTTGTGGAGAACCAAGAACAAGGAAATCAGTAGGATATTTAGTTTTCCCACACAAGACTTTAACATCTCTAACAATTCCCACTGGTGATATAGTATCTCTATTGGCAAGTTTAATTGTGACATCAATATCTTCTAACTCAATAGGTGCAATATCACGCATAATTTCTTTGTATAAATCAATGGGTATTGCACTAGCACTAGCACCCATGTCACATAAGCCATGATAACAATGATCTCCTATTTTAACAGAAATAACAGGCACGCCTACCACAGGTCTATGTTTATCTTTAGCACAAGGTTTAGCAATTCTAGCAGTTTCACCACAGAGTTGAATAACATGCCCATCAATATTATCAGCCAAGAGATCTTTAACAATAGCAATATTAGGTTCTACTTTAACTTGCTCAGGAGGTGTATAAGTTCTAATATTGCTTTTATGAACCACAGTTGAAGCTTTAGCACGATCCTTTATTCTAATAGGGAAAGGTGGTTTCTCAACATAAGAAGTAGGAATAATAGGATCATTATAAGTGACAGTCTTTTCTTCAACTTTAATAGGTGCAGCTACTTTTACTTATATGGGAGGATGATATTTGAACCACTTCTCCTTAGGGAGATCAACATTAGTAGCAAAAGATTCACAGAAAGAAGCTACTATCTTAGAGTCAAGTCCATATTTAGTGCTAAACTTACGGAAAATATCAGTATCCATAAAAGATTTAACACAATCAAACTTAGGTGTCATACTTGACTCCTTACCTTCGTCGAGATCCCAATCTTCAGAGTTGCATTTAATTCTATCCAATAAATTCCATTTGAATTCAATAGTCTTCATCATAAAAGAGCCAGCACAAGAAGTATCGAGCATGGTGCGATTATTTTCAGAAAGCCGAGCATAAAGATTTTTAATAATTGTTTCTCTTGGGAGCTCATGATTGGGGCATGAATATAACATTGATTTAAGCCTCCCCCAAGCTTGAGCGATGCTTTCTCCTTCGCGAGGCCAAAAATTATATATATAATTGCGATCACGATCAACAAGATGCATAGGGTAATACTTTTGATGAAATTCCAATTTCAGTCTTCTATAGTTCCATGATCTCGTATCATAACATAGCCTATACCACGTCAATGCATCTCCCTTCAAAGATAAAGGGAAGACCTTCTTCTTGACAACATCATCGGGTATACCTGCAAGCTTAAATAATCCACAAACCTCATCCACATATATTAAGTGCTCATCAGGATGCTTTGTTCCATCTCCTGCAAAAGGATTAGCTAGCAGTTTTTCTATCATACCCGAAGGAACTTCAAAGGGAACATTTTCATTTTCAGTAGGTTCAGTAGGTTGAGGAGCAACTCTTTGCTCTACTGGTCGGGGTAAAGATACCCCGAACAAGCCCCTCAGAGGATTACTTTCCATAGTAACAAGTGATAGTAAATTTCAGCACACTATATAAATTTTTCCTTACCAAATTCCACCTACCAAAGGCACTTCACTCCCCGGCAATGGCACCAGAAAAGAGTCTTGATGACCCACAAGTATAGGGGATCTATCGTAGTCCTTTCGATAAGTAGGAGTGTCGAACCAACGAGGAGCAGAAGGAAATGATAAGCGGTTTTCAGCAAGGTATTCTCTGCAAGTACTGAAATAAGTGGTAACAGATAGTTTTGTGATAGGATAAATTGTAACGAGCAACAAGTAAAAAAAGTAAACGAAGTGCAGCAAGGTGGCCCAATCCTTTTCTAGCAAAGGACAAGCCTGGTCAAACTCTTATAATAGGAAAAGCGCTCCCGAGGACACATGGGAATATCGTCAAGCTAGTTTTCATCACGTTCATATGATTCGCGTTCGGTACTTTGATAATTTGATATGTGGGTGGACCGGTGCTTGGGTGCTGTTCTTACTTGAACAAGCATCCCACTTATGATTAACCTCTATTGCAAGCATCCGCAACTACAACAAAAGTATTAAGGTAAACCTAACCATAGCATGAAACATATGGATCCAAATCAACCCCTTACGAAGCAACGCATAAACTAGGGTTTAAGCTTCTGTCACTCTAGCAACCCATCATCTACTTATTACTTCCCAATGCCTTCCTCTAGGACCAAATAATGGTGAAGTGTTTTGTAGTCGACATTCACATAACACCACTAGAGGCTAGACAACATACATCTCATCAAAATATCAAACGAATACCAAATTCACATGACTACTAATAGCAAGACTTCTCCCATGTCCTCAGGAACAAATGTAACTACTCACAAAGCATATTCATTATAATCAGAGGGGTAATAATATGCATATAGGATCTGAACATATGATCTTCCACCAAATAAACCAACTAGCATCAAATACAAGAAGTAATCAACACTACTAGAAACCTACTAGTACCAATCGCGGACTTGGAGACAAGAATTGGATACAAGAGATGAACTAGGGTTTGGAGATGAGATGGTGCTGGTGAAGATGTTGATGGAGATTGCCCTCTCCCGATGAGAGGAGAATTGGTGATGAGGATGGTGGTGATTTCCCCCTCCCGGAGGGAAGTGTCCCCGGCAGAACAGCTCTGCCGAGCCCTTGATTGGTTCCGCCAAGGTTCCGCCTCGTGGTGGTGGAGTTACGTCCCGAAAGGTTGCTTCCTCTTTTTTTCTCGACGAAAGACTTCATATAGCAGAAGATGAGCATCGGAGAGCCACCAGGGGGCCCACGAGGTAGGGGGGCGCGCCCTAGGGGGGGGCGCCCCCACCCTCGTGGACAGGGTGTCGGCCCCCTCGTCTTCATCTTTGGCGAGGATTTTTCATTATTTATTATAAGATATTCCATGGAGTTTCAAGACTTTTGGAGTTGCGCAGAATAGGTCTCTAATATTTGCTCCTTTTCCAGCCCAGAATTCCAGCTGTCGGCATTCTCCCTCCTTATGTAAACCTTGTAAAAAAAGAGAGAATAGCCATAAGTATTGTGACATAATGTGAAATAACAACCCATAATGTAATAAATATCGATATAAAAGCATGATGTAAAATGGACGTATCAACTCCCCCAAGCTTAGACCTCACTTGTCCTCAAGCGAAAGCCGATAACAATAAATATGTCCCCATGTTTAGAGGTAGAGGCGTCGATAAAAATAAAATACGGACATGAAGGCATCATGGTTATTCTCATAACAGCAACATATATAGATATTGTCATATGATTATTTATATTCAAGTGATGATCTATTCACAATGCAAAAGTATGAATCATAAACTTCATTGAGAACCAACAAACTATAACCTCAGTCATTGAAGCAATTGCAATTTATCATAACATCAGAAAGAGTCTATGTCAGAGCTTAAAAGCAAGTCCACATACTCAACTATCATCTAGTCCTTCATAATTGCTAACACTCACACAATACTTGTGGTTACGGAGTTTTAGTCGGACACAGAGAAAGATAGGGGCCTATAGTTTCGCCCCACAACCTTTTACCTCAAGGGTAATGTCAACAATAATAACTCATGCTCCCCTACATCCAATTAGGTACATATATCAGGTTCTTTCCAACATGCTAGGCTTGGCAAAGGATAAAATGAAAAAGGAAAGGTGAAGATCACCATGACTCTTGCATAAGGTAGAAGATAATAAAAAATAGGCCCTTCGTAGAGGGAAGCAGAGGTTGCCATGCGCTTTTATGGTTAGATGCACAAAATCTCAATGCGAAAGAACATCACTTTATATTGCCCCTTGTGATATGAACCTTTATTATGCAGTCCGTCGCTTTTATTACTTCCACATCACAAGATCGTATAAAGCTTATTTCTCCCACACCAATCAATCATACATATTTAGAGCTATTTTTATTGCTTTGGACCGATGACAACTTACTTGAAGTATCTTACACAATCGATAGGTAGATATGGTGGACTCTCATGGCAAAATTGGTTAAAGGGTATTGGAAGCACAAGTAGTATTTCTACTTGATGCTGATAATTTGGCTAGCATGAGGGGGAAAGGCAAGCTCAACATGTTAGAGGATCCATGACAACATACTTTATCTCAGACATAGGAAAACATAATTCATTACGTTGTCTTCCTTGTCCAACATCAACTCTTTAGCATGTCATATTTTAATGAGTGCTCCCAATCATAAAAGATGTCAATAATAGTATATCTATATGTGAAACGTCTCTTTCCTTATTACTTCCTATTAATTGCAACAATGACCAAAGCTATGCCTGCCAACTCCCAACAACATTTAATCATCATACTCTTTCTATGTGAAGTCATTACTCTCAATAAGATCAATATGAACTCTTGTTTCTTTTTATTCTTTTTCTCTTTTACTTTATTCACCCAAGATCATGGCAAAATAATCAAGCCCTTGACTCAACACTAATCTTTATTATATAGCCCACAGAATCAATTACAAAGAGAGATCATAAAGCAAAACTCAAAACTAGATCATGCCATAAACTTTATTCTACTAGATCAAAATACTACTAATAGGATCAGACTAAGAAAAACGATAAAGATAGGAGATGTGATTGTGATACGATACCGGGGCACCTCCCCCAAGCTTGGCAGTTGCCAAGGGGAGTGCACATACACATGTAATTATGTCTCCTTCTTTGTTGGTGAAGAAGGTGGAGTTGACGGATAGTCACACATCGAGCGTAAGAGGTCCTCCAGCTTGCGGATAATGACCTTGAGTGCAACAATATGCCCCTTCAACAAAATATTTTCACATGTGAGATACTTGTTTTAAATACGAGATAACTCAATCATCTTGAAAGCTTCAATCTCAGTTGGGGTAAGAAGATTGTGATCAAGTTGAAGGATGTCTTCTGCTGCCAGAGCTTGGTTCTCCGTGGCTTTCTTGATCCCTTCATCCTTGTTGATCTCCATGGGTTCTTCCCTCTTCAGCTCTATCTTCATTAGCCAAGCATCTTTGTCACCATTGTTGGAGGAGGGGGACGACATGATGCCTGGCCTTGACAACCCTGACAGAGAACAGCTCGAAACAAGAACAACACAACAGAACCACACACCAATGATCCTCGAAACTGGAGATATACTGCAAATGAAGAATGTCTGTTATGTTAGCATACATTTCAGTTTCCTCTCTGCCGTACCTATCCGTGCTCATGATGGCACTGTTTTGTGTCTTCATGCCTTCATCGCGTGCAAGGGTGTTGTAGCGCACATCTCCAACAACGCAAGATTCATAATGTCTTACCCGAGTATCAGGACCCATTGCTAGTGCGTAAAGGGCATCATCAACTGCTTGCCCATCCTCCCGCATATTCTTAACCTATGTTTAGAAAATAGACAAGCTGATCATCTTATGTACTCAATATATTAAAAAAACTGATAGTGTAATTCAATAGCTTACATGGCTCTTGAACCATTTCGCAAATCTTGCCATAACCAGTTTGTCAATGTTTCTTAGATTTTGCGGCAGTAACTCATTTTTGTAGATGCTGCACAACATAGTCATCGCGTCAAACATCTAAATATATAAGAATGTGCTGCAAGTTTAGTAGATTACGATGTATAAGATGCAGTACGTAGCACTTACTTGATATAAGGTAGTTACTTAGGACAGTTATTCAATACATACCAAACCATTTTGTCCAAATCTTTAGGTTTGTCCTCTTGTCAACTCTTCCCTGTAACTCGAACAGAATAATCGAAAATATTGAGCCCGGGATTGTCTTCACCCACCTCTTTGCTAAGCTGATCAGCTATTTCAATGTATTTTGAGCAGAATGTCAACGCTTCTGTAGCAATGTAGGCCTCTACAATGGAACCCTCAGGTCTAGCTCTATTCCTGACATAGCCCTTGAAAGTGCCTAGCCGCCTTTCAATAGGGTACATCCAGCCATACTGTACTGGACCTCTAAGTAGTGCCTCATCAGGTAGATGAACAGCCAAATGCACCATCACATCAAAGAAGGCCGGAGGATATATCTTCTCAAGGTCGCATAGGATAGTTGGTATCTTGTCTCTAAGACGCTCCAAAGCATCTATCCTGATATTTCTACTGCAGAGTTCCCTGAAGAATTGTCCCAACTCTGCAACTGCTCTGTATTAGTCAGGGCGGCCCAATCCTCTAAGGATAACATGTAAAACCCTTTGAAGTAGGACGTGGCAGTCATGAGTTTTCAACCCTTGTACCTTGTTTCCATCTGCACTGACTCTCCTTTCAAGGTTGGAAGCAAATCCATGTGGGAATATCACACGTGACAGGACCTCGCAGAATTCTTTTCTTTTTACCTTGTCCAAGACGTACACAACTGGTGCCATATCCCATGGTTTACCTTCATCTTGCACCTGCAAATCCTTTCTGATACCCAGATGTGTCAAATCAATCCTAGATTTTAAGGTATCTTTCATCTTACCTTCAATAAGAAGTGTGCCGACAATGCTATCACATATATTTTTCTTGATGTGCATCACATCAAGATTATGCCGAAGATCCAAATCTTTCCAATACTTCAAGTCCCACAAAGTGGACCTGCGGGTAAACAATAATCTCTCTTCTGCCTTGCCATGCTTCCTTTTCCCGCTACCATTACCAGGATGGTTTCCTGGTGTAATATGCCTGACCTTCTCTAACTCCACTTGCAACTCATCGGCGGTGAGCCTCTTTGGCGCATCACGGTTTTCATGGTTTTGCATTGACCACATGTCTTCGGTATTTTGTAGGAGGCGGCTTGTCCTTGGCAAGGAAGCGGCGGTGTCAAATGTAACAGTTCTTGCTAAGTATTGCCTATGATAGCGGATTCCTGTCACAGCGAACACATGCATTGTAACCATGTGTCGTTTGCCCTGACATAGTGCCCAAAGCCAGATAATCATGGATGCACCAAATTATAACAGCACGCAGAAAGAAATCAACTGGTGGGCTACTATATAGGTCTCAGTGAGAACACCCTTCCATAGCTATTGAAGTCCCTCCACAAGAGGCTCCATGAATAAATCAAAATCCTTTCCAAGACTTTTTGGACCTGGGATGAGCAAGGCCATCATGTAGTTTGATTCTTTGGTGCAGACATTTGGAGGCATGTTGTAAGGGATAACAAGCACTGGCCACATGCTATATGTGGCGCTCTGGTGGCCAAATGGGTTAAATCCATCTGAAGCTAAGCCAAGTCTAATGTTTCTTGGGTCAACAACAAACTTTTTGTGTTTCTATTGAAGCTTTGCCACTCACTACCATGAGATGGATGGCTCATTACATTCTGATTTCTGTACTCCTAGTTCCTAGAATGCCACAGTACATCCTCTCTTGTTTCAGCATCATGAAATAACCTCTGCAATATTGGTGTAATTGGAAAATGTCTCAGAATATTATGAGGAACCCTCTTCACAACATCGCCATCTTTCCATCTTGATGATTTGCATTTCGGGCATTCACTTAAGTTGGCATAATCCTTCCGGAATAGAACACACTTATTCTTACAAACATGGATCATATCATATCCAATTCCAACTGCACGAAGGAAATTCTTCATTTTACTGTAGGTGTGTGGCAGCTCAGACGCATCTGGGAAAGATTTGCGGAAAGCAGCCAACATCGCATCGAATGATTTGTTGGTCATCCGCTCAGATGTCTTCACCTGAAGAAAGGTGACCATAGCTGAGAATACTGACAGCTTATTTCCTGCGGTGACAGCCACGTTGCATTGTTCCAACATGCGGGCCCACCGTTTTTCTTCTGCAGGTGAAAGTTCATGAAATGCACAAGCATTTCATAGCGTTGTTTCAATGTTGGTCAAACTCACTAGCTCCGCCACCACCATCTCCTCCTCCTCTTCCACCTGAGCATCAGGCAGATCAAGATGGCAATATGCTGCTTCCACGTAGTCAGTAACATTGACGTTCACAGCTTCACCATGGTGAACCCACCTAGTATATGTGACCGACATCCCATACAAGTGTTGATGATTTTGCACACTTGACTGGGGTCTTGTAACTGAATTCATACAACTGCTACAGGGGCAGAGCACATCTGATTTCAGACCACCGTACTCAGCTCTGATAAAGTTCATGAAGTTTTCAACCCCCTCGACATGTGCAGCGAAGAATCTTTGAGAAGAAGTTATCCAAGTCTTGTCCATCTGTTAGACATACAAATTAGTTATTCTACTAGATATTACAGGAAAAACATATATGCTTTTTTACGAAGTCCAGAAAAAAATACTGCTACCTCTTGAGCTTGCGTTGGATTTCCCCGAAGAGGAGAGGATGATGCAGCAAAGTAGCATAAGTATTTCCCTTGGTTTTTGAGAACCAAGGTATCAATCCAGTAGGAGGCCACACGCGAGTCCCTCGTACCTACCAAAATGATAGCTCAACGCAACCAACACGATTAGGGGTTGTCAATCCCTTCACAGTCACTTTTGAGAGTGAGATCTGATAGAGATGATAGATAATATTTTTGATATTTTTGGTATAAAGAAGCAAGTTAAAATAAAAGGCAAAGTAAAAAAGCAAAGCAATAATAAAGTGATTGGAGATTGATATGATGAGAATAGACCTGAGGGCCATAGGTTTCACTAGTGGCTTCTCCCAAGAGCATAAGTATTTCTACGGTGGGTGAACAAATTACTGTTGAGCAATTGACATAATTGAGCATAGTTATGAGAATATCTAGGCATGATCATGTATATAGGCATCACGTCCGAGACAAGTAGACCGACTCCTGCCTGCATCTACTACTATTACTCCACTCATCGACCGCTATCCGGCATGCATCTAGAGTATTAAGTTAATAAAAACAGAGTAACGCCTTAAGCAAGATGACATGATGTAGAGGAATAAATTCATGCAATATGATAAATACCCCATCTTGTTATCCTCGATGGCAACAATACAATACGTGCCTTGCTGCCCCTTCTGTCACTGGGTAAGGACACCGCAAGATTGAACCCAAAGCTAAGCACTTCTCCTATTGCAAGAAAAACCAATCTAGTAGGCCAAACCAAACTGATAATTCGAAGAGACTTGCAAAGATAACCAATCATACATAAAAGAATTTAGAGAAGATTCAAATATTGTTCATAGATAATCTTGATCATAAACCCACAGTTCATCGGTCTCAACAAACACACCGCAAAAAGAAGATTACATCGAATAGATCTCCACGAGAGAGGGGAAGAACATTGTATTGAGATCCAAAAGAGAGAAGAAGCCATCTAGCTACTAACTATGGACCCGAAGGTCTGAGGTAAACTACTCACACTTCACCGGAGAGGCTATGGTGATGATGTAGAAGCCCTCTGTGATCGATTCCCCTTCCGGCGGAGCTCCGGAACAGGCCCCAAGATGGGATCTCGTGGATACAGAAAGTTGCGGCGGTGAAATTAGGTTTTTGGCTCCGTATCTGATCGTTTGGGGGTACGTAGGTATATATAGGAGGAAGGAGTACGTCGGTGGAGCTTCGAGGGGCCCACGAGGCAGGGGGCACGCCCTAGGGGGTGGGCCTCCACCCTCGTGACCGCCTCGTGGCTTTCTTGACGGAGGGTCCAAGTCTCCTGGGTCTTATCTTATGAGCAAATCACGTTTCCGAAGGTTTCATTCCGTCTGGACTCCGTTTGATATTCCGTTTCTTCGAAACACTGAAATAGGCAAAAAACAACAATTCTGTGGTGGGCCTCCGGTTAATAGGTTAGTCCCAAAAATAATATAAAAGTGGAAAATAAATCCCAATATAGTCCAAAACAGTAGATAATATAGCATGGAGCAATCAAAAATTATAGATACGTTGGAGACGTATTAGGCATCCCCAAGCTTAATTCCTGCTCGTCCTCGAGTAGGCAAATGATAAAAAGAGAATTTTTGACGCGGAGTGCTACTTGGCATAATTTCAATGTAAATCTTCTTAATTGTGGTATGAATATTCAGATCTGAAAGATTCAAGACAAAAGTTCATATTGACATAAAAATAATAATACTTCAAGCATACTAACAAAGCAATTATGTCTTCTCAAAATAACATGGCCAAAGAAAGTTATCCCTACAAAATCATATAGTCTGGCTATGCTCTATCTTCACCACACAAAGTATTTAAATCATGCACAACCCCGATAACAAGCCAAGCAATTGTTTCATACTTTAACATTTTCAAAACTTTTTCGATCTTCACGCAATACATGAGTGTAAGCCATGGATATAGCACTATATGTGGAATAGAATGGTGGTTGTGGAGAAGACAAAAAGAGGGGAAGATAGTCTCACATCAACTAGGCGAATCAACGAACTATGGAGATGCCCATCAATAGATATTAATGTGAGTGAGTAGGGATTGCCATGCAACTGATGCACTAGAGCTATAAGTATAAGAAAGCTCAACAAAAGAAACTAAGTGGGTGTGCATCCAACTCGCTTGCTCACGAAGACCTAGGGAATTTTGAGGAAGCCCATCATTGGAATATACAAGCCAAGTTCTATAATGAAAATTCTCACTAGCATATGAAAGTGACGAAATGAGAGACTCTCTATCATGAAGATCATGGTGCTACTTTGAAGCACAAGTGTGGTAAAAGGATAGTAACATTGTCCCTTCTCTCTTTTTCTCTCATTTTTTTATTTGGGCCTTTTCTCTTTTTTATGGCCTCTTTGTTTTCTCTTTTTTATTTTTATTTTTCATCCGAAGTCTCATCCCGACTTGTGGGGGAATCACAGTCTCCATCATCCTTTCCTCACTTGGGACAATGCTCTAAAAATGATGATCATCACACTTTTATTTTTCTTACAACTCAACAATTACAACTCAATACTTAGAACAAAATATGACTCTATGTGGATGCCTCCGGCGGTGTACCGGGATATGCAATGAATCAAGAGTGACATGTATGAAAGAATTATGAATGGTGGCTTTGCCACAAACACGATGTCAACTACATGATCATGCTAGCAATATGGCAATGATGGAGCGTGTCATAATAAACTAAACGGTGGAAAGTTGCATGGCAATATATCTCGGAATGGCTATGGGAATTCCATGATAGGTAGGTATGGTGGCTGTTTTGAGGAAGGTATATGGTGGTTGGATGATATCGGCGAAAGGTGCGCGGTATTAGAGAGGCTAGCAATGGTGGAAGGATAGGAAAAGTGCGTATAATCCATGGACTCAACATTAGTCATAAAGAACTCATATACTTTTTGCAAAAATCTAGAAGTTATCAAAGCAAAGTATTACGCGCATGCTCCTAGGGGGATAGATTGGTAGGAAAAGACCATCGCTCATCCCTGACCGCCACTCATAAGGAAGACAATCAATAAATAAATCATGCACCGACTTCATCACATAACGGTTCACCATACGTGCATGCTACGGGAATCACAAACTTTAACACAAGTATTTGTCAAATTCAAAACTACTCAACTAGCATGACTCTAATATCACCATCTTCATATCTCAAAACAATTATCAAGCATCAAACTTTTCTTAGTATTCAACGCACTCAAAAGAAAGTTTTACAAATCTTTAATACCAAGCATATTATTATTAAGCAATTTACCATGCTATTTAAGACTCTCAAAATAATCTAAGTGAAGCATGAGAGATCAATAGTTTCTTTAAAACAAATCCACCACCGTTCTCTAAAAGATCTAAGTGAAGCACATAGAGCAAAACTATAAAGCTCAAAATAAATAAGTGAAGCACATAGAGCAAAACTATAAAGCTCAAAAGGTATAAGTGAAGCACATAGAGTATTCTAACAAATTCCAATTCATGTATGGCTCTCTCAAAAGGTGTGTACAGCAAGGATGATTGTGGTAAACTAAAAAGCAAATACTCAAATCATACAAGACGCTCCAAGCAAAACACATATCATGTGGTGAATAAAAATATAGCTCCAAGTAAAATTACCGATGGAAGTAGACGAAAGAGGGGATGCCTTCCGGGGCATCCCCAAGCTTTGAATTTTTGGTGTCCTTGGATTATCTTGGGGGTTCCGTGGGCATCCCCAAGCTTAGGCTCTTGCCACTCCTTGTTCCATAATCCATCAAAAGATTTCACCCAAAACTTGAAAACTTCACAACACAAAACTCAACAAAAATCTTGTGAGCTCCGTTAGTGAAAGAAAACAAAAGACCACTTCAAGGTACTGTAATGAACTCATTCTTTATTTATATTGGTGTTAAACCTACTGTATTCCAACTTCTCTATGGATTATAAACTATTTTACTAGCCATAGATTCATCAAAATAAGCAAACAACACACGAAAAACAGAATCTGTTAAAAACAGAACAGTCTGCAGTAATCTGTAACTAACGCAAACTTCTGGAACTCCAAAAAATCAGCCAAAATAGGAAGACCTAGGAAATTTGTTTATTGATCAGAAGAAATTGGAATCACTATTTTATCACGTTCTGGTGAATTTTAATAATTGTTTTCGTGAACCAAAAGTTTCTGGAAATTACAGCAAGATCAAATAACTATCATCCAAGAAGATCCTATAGGTTTAACTTGGCACAAACACTACTTAAAAGATAAAACCACATCTAAACAGAAGGTAGATGGATTATTTATTCCTAAACAGAAGCAAAAACAAATAAAATAAAATAAAATTGGGTTGCCTCCCAACAAGCGCTATCGTTTAACGCCCCTAGCTAGGCATAAAAGCAAGGATGGATCTAGGTAGTGCCGTAGTAATAAGATAGACCGGTGAAACTCATTTCATACTCCCTACGTTCGGCAGCAAGTTTTCTTTGAGGCAAGCAAAAGTAATCAAAAGGGCTAAATTTAATAGGGCAAAAATCCCCAAGATCAATTTTAGGAGGTATAGGTTCCTCTTTCGTCCCTTCATAATGCACAACCAATTCATCATTATAAGCATTCTTTTGACATAACCTTGTGAGCCTACAATCAAGAGAGTATGCTAGCTCATTATTTTGAATAGCCAAATCATCATTAAGTTCAGAGATTCTATCAATTAAAATATTGGTTGGCACCTTTTTTCTAAGGTTTTCATTGAAAGCAACATAGTCAAGAGATTGAAAACGCATAATTTCTTCTTGATCAAAGAGGATAGATTCTATGGGAGGATGGCCAGCGTCCACCCTATAATGCGCAAAGATTTCTTTGGCTTATTTTATTATATATCTGAATTCATGAGCCAAAAAGATAGTAACGACACGCTTAACAGAGGAGTGTTCGATATTAGAAAATTCTAGGAAAATTCTTTATATAGAAGGGTGCATATGCATAAATTGCCTTTCAAGTTCAAGGATAAGCATGGCAATAGCGTCCGCAAGACTACTAGTTCTATGAAGAATAGAACCGCCCATAGAGGGCAAAGCACCGGCACAAGTAAAGAAATCTTGAATAACTCCTTTTCCAATAATATTACCACTACCGATTCGAAATCGTTTTGTATGATAGGTAGGGGATTCTTCAGCAGGAGCTTCAGAATTTTCTATGATATTATTATCGCCCATATCGGCGATAATTTCCCCAATTTCAGACATAGTGACAGAGAGGGCGAAGAGCAAAAAAGAAGGCGAACAAAAAAGAAGAGGGCGAATAAAATGGCAAGGGTGAAGTGGGGGAGAGGAAAACGAGAGGCAAATGGCAAATAATGTAGTGCGGGAGATAGGGATTGTGATGGGTACTTGGTATGTTGACTTTTGCGTAGACTCCCCGGCAACAGCGCCAGAAATTCTTCTTGCTACCTCTTGAGCTTGCGTTGGATTTCCCCGAAGAGGAGAGGATGATGCAGCAAAGTAGCGTAAGTATTTCCCTCAGTTTTTGAGAACCAAGGTATCAATCCAGTAGGAGGCCACGCGCGAGTCCCTCGTACCTACACAAAACGATAGCTCAACGCAACCAACGCGATTCGGGGTTCTTAATCCCTTCACGGTCACTTACGAGAGTGAGATCTGATAGAGATGATAGATAATATTTTTGGTATAAAGAAGCAAGGTAAAATAAAAGGCAAAGTAAAAAAGCAAAGCAATAATAAAGTGATTGGAGATTGATATGATGAGAATAGACCCGGGGGCCATAGGTTTCACTAGTGGCTTCTCTCAAGAGCATAAGTATTTCTATGGTGGGTGAACAAATTACTGTTGAGCAATTGACATAATTGAGCATAGTTATGAGAATATCTAGGCATGATCATGTATATAGGCATCACGTCCGAGACAAGTAGACCGACTCCTGCCTGCATCTACTACTATTACTCCACTCATCGACCGCTATCCAGCATGCATCCAGAGTATTAAGTTAATGAAAATAGAGTAACGCCTTAAGCAAGATGACATGATTTACAGGAATAAATTCATGTAATATGATAAATACCCTATCTTGTTATCCTCGATGGCAACAATACAATACGTGCCTTGCTGCCCCTTCTGTCACTGGGTAAGGATACCACAAGATTGAACCCAAAGCTAAGCACTTCTCCTATTGCAAGAAAAACCAATCTAGTAGGCCAAACCAAACTGATAATTCGAAGAGGCTTGCAAAGATAACCAATCATACATAAAAGAATTCAGAGAAGATTCAAATATTGTTCATAGATAATCTTGATCATAAACCCACAATTCATCGGTCTCAACAAACACACCGCAAAAAGAAGATTACATCGAATAGATCTCCACGAGAGATGGGAGAACATTGTATTGAGATCCAAAAAGAGAGAAGAAGCCATCTAGCTACTAACTATGGACCCGAAGGTCTGAGGTAAACTACTCACACTTCATTGGAGAGGCTATGGTGATGATGTAGAAGCCCTCCATGATTGATTCCCCTTCCGGCGGAGCTTCGGAACAGGCTCCAAGATGGGATCTCGTGGATACAGAAAGTTGCGGTGGTGGAATTAGGTTTTTGGCTCCGTATCTGATCGTTTGGGGGTACGTAGGTATATATAGGAGGAAGGAGTACGTCGGTGGAGCTTCAAGGGGCCCACGAGGCAGGGGGGCGCGCCCTAGGCGGGGGCGCCCTCCACCCTCGTGACCGCCTCGTGGCTTTCTTGACGGAGGGTCCATGTCTCCTGGGTCTTGTCTGATGAGCAAATCACGTTTCCGAAGGTTTCATTCCGTTTGGACTCCGTTTGATATTCCGTTTCTTTGAAACACTGAAATAGGCAAAAAGCAGCAATTCTGGGCTGGGCCTCCGGTTAATAGGTTAGTCCCAAAAATAATATAAAAGTGGAAAATAACGCCCAATATAGTCCAAAATAGTAGATAATATAGCATGGAGAAATCAAAAATTATAGATACGTTGGAGACATATCAAATACCTAGGTCGATGTCTAAAGCTATGGCAAGATATTTGGATGAGCAGATCTAAGTAACGAGATATATGTAAAGCTAATTCAGCAAATATATTTGAGTGCTAAATTATGGCAGGCTGTTTCAGCAGTCAATGAGGCCGAGCACACAACCACCAAACTACCGAAGGCCATCGCAGCAACAAAGATCGAGTATAAAATGGTGTACAACTATTTCACCTAACAGATTGGCTACTAGACCATGGCAATCTACATCACAATAAATATATGGCAGGATATTTTAGCAACTAATCGGGCTTGGCATGCCATCTCAGCTAAGTAGATTGAGTGCAGAACAGGGCAAGGAAGCTTCTTAAGCAGAGCATATTGACTGTAAACTACTTCGACAAATAGTGAGATTAACAGCGTCTATCAGCTAACATTCAGCGCTACACCGACATGCACGTGGCCTCAGTCTAGATTGCATGTACCATGGGGGAAGCTGACCGCCGTGCGTCTCCACACGAACGTCGGCAGCGGTGGCGGTGCTGACCGCCGTGCGTCTCCACACGAACGTCGCCAGCAGTGGCGGCGCTGACCACCGTGCACCTTCACAAGAACGTCGCCACCGGTGGCGGCACGGCTAGAGGACGGCAGTCTACGAGAGCGTACTGTGGGAGCGAGAGGATCGCCGTGCGTCCCCTTGACGAACCGCGGCGCCGACGTATCAACACGGCGGGGAGGGCGGCTTTG
>NC_041390.1:139016391-139084962 GCF_002162155.2 Triticum dicoccoides
AAGGGGGACGGGGGGAGGGGGTTTGGGGAATATTATTGGCTAGTTGGCCGAAGGGCGGTTGACTTTGGGATTTGGGGGGAATTTTTTTTGGGGGGGGAGCGGGGGGATTTTCACATGGTGGGCGGGTGGAGTTTGGCGCATGGTCGGTTTATCCAAGTGCAGTCCCACGTGTTAGTGAAGAGGCAAGTTGAAGCGTGTTCCGTTTGCTTGAGCCATGTGCAGGAATGAACGTGTGTGGGGTGCAATGCGACCGCGACAGGGGTGCTGTTAGTGTACCGCCTTTTTTCCTTTTAATAAACTAGGTGCTTCCCCCTAAAGAAAAAAAAACTTGGTGCTTCGCGCGATCCATCGATACTACTACTAGTAGTCCGGTAATCCCGACTAAAACGGCGCGGCCTGGTCTTTTCCCGCGCGATATGCTGGGAGGTTGGCTTAGTTGGGTTTTTTAGGATGAGTAATGCTACACCTACGTAAGCCCAGTTATGTAATTAACATAATGTGAAACGTGTGAGCTGTTGATTATAGATTGGGGGGAGGGAGGGGCCCACCACCATGAAAATCAAGGAGGAGAGAGAGAAGCAATTTACGTTAACCCTTTTGTAGGTTCCCGTAGATGTAGAAAGATGTGAAATGCGTGAATGTGTAGTGGTTGTACTATTGGAGTGCCTAGGATAAATTGTGTATGTAGACTATATGTTTATTTTACTTCGCATGTTAGCTTTGTCTCGGTTCAATAAAAAGCAGAGTTGGTGATGATGGTGTGCCTGCCATCCTGCAACATAGGCCATCCGATCTATATCTAACAGATAGGAAGGAAACTATGACAATTTACCCGCACTCCTCTCCACATTTGTAGATAAGGCCTTTCCTCGTTCATCCTTTTCTCCCACAAGATCTTGATGTTCCGTGCAACGCACGGGCATCTTGCTAGTAATCCTACAATATACTATATTATTGTGAAAGTTCATATACACCGGCCGAGATTAATGCAAACATGGCAGATTTTCATTACATTTCGAACTTTTATAGGACAAAAAAATAAAAGAAACCCGACCCTAAACCTATTCTACAGCGGCGCCCGACGTCCTCCATCTACGATCTCCATGTACGGGGGCAGGTTCAAGATCCGTGAAGTGAAGGTGCGGTCTCCGGCGAGGAAGAGTAGAACACGGGGGACGGATCGGCCAGTTGGCACACCATGCCCAGCCGCCTCCCATGCCCCACTCATCCTCGGAGGAGTCCCCGACCTCGGCGGTGCCGGACGTTGGATGACGGCAAGTAGGACGCGTGGCTGATGGTGCTTCCGTCGCCGGCCGCCAGCGTGGCCACCGCTTGTGCGCGACTTGAGCGAGGGCGGCGACCTTGAGCTTCATCCCCGAAGACAAGCTCTCCCGTAGAGCGTTCGCGCTCGCGGTCATGGAGGATGTGGTGCCAGGTAGCAGGACGATGTGTTATGGTGTGGAGGTTAGCTGGGCGTTGCCGCTTTAAGTAGTGCATTCCGGTGAGGCCAAGCGTCCGGGTGCGTCGTTAAGTCACCGAAGTTGGTTCCTCAGGCGCCGAGCCTCTTAATGGCGGTATACGTACGGACGACATGAATGCGGGCAGCTGGCGCCGCCTGGGAACGCACCATGCGACGATGCGAGGGACGAGGGTTTGTGGTGTGCCAGGGTAGTCAGCTGCGGTCGTGGCAACGTTGGAGATGCCCTTTGCTCACATGCGACCCCACATGTCATGAAAAAAGCAAGACGACTCGGCATGGTCTCAGGTCCTGGGGATGCAGTTGGCCGCGCTACACCACTCCGCGGACGTGTCGCGGCGCGCGCGCACTTCGGCGCCCCGTGCATCCTCGATGGGCCGGGTGTTGATTTGCTGGTCGTGCCACAGCGCTAACACCACCCTCGGCACACTGAAACCCACCATGTAAAGCGACGATGAGCGTGTCGCTCCCGCATGCCTCATTTGAATATTCCGCCAAGTATCATTCACATGTGGGCCTAGATCATGCTTGTATTTCCAATGTTGTAATTTGTCTGGCATGCATACAAACAAACAGTTCGTTTAAAGTTTCACTTTGCCTCCACTACGTGTCACTTCCCGTCTTAGTTTTGACATCCCATTCGGTTCATGCCCCGACACATCTTGACGAGACCGATTGATGTTGAGAGATCAATTTGTGTGTCATGCAAGGAGATAAAGGTTTGGTCTGTTTCTATGATAGAAATGACCGGCGGGGGGGGGGGGTCTGTGGGGATCAGAGGGAGTATATTGTACGTTCATAAGCGAAACGAACATATTGTACCCATCCCTAGTCCTCTTTCAATCGATCTCTGGACCCCGAGATGAAATCGAGAGAGAACGAGTGGGTGCATGTGTGATACATAAGGCGGATTCAAAATTTTGAACCGGTGATCATAGCATCCACAAATCATATATAAAGGGTATTCAATGTTGTTTCGCTCTTGAACGTACAATATACTCCCTCCGATCCTTTCTAGTAGTTTACATATAAGTTTTATGTGTAGTCAAAGTATCTCTACTTTGATCAATCTTACTGAAAAAAGTATCAACATTCAACAACACCCAATCAATATTGTTAGATTCGTACGTACTCTTAGATTTGTATTCAAACAGACATGGTTTCCAATTTGTTTTCAACCACGTGAATGTGCTTGTTCTCGCGCATGCTCTTCCTACTAGGATTTCTCCACGTATAGCCAGTCCAATAGTAAATTTTTTTAAGCTCCCTGTCTGGCGAGTATCTTTGGACCCCAAAGAGTTGTATAAGTTGGAAAATGGAGATTTTCCTGTGGCATTGGTCGTTGGGTAGCTAGCTATTGCATTTGAAGGCTCCACAGAAAGAACCCGCAGGTACTATTACGACAGGTGGCTTCGAATCCAGTTTGTTAGTCGCTTGCATCTCGGTTAACAAAAATAAGCTTGAATCCCTCTATTCATAGATCAATCAGCTAAAGTTGTTAAAAAACAGTACTAGTGGAGTACTGACAACATCTGTAGTAGAGTATGCAGTGCTCATAGTACTCCCTCCTTCCATTTATATAGGGCCTATGTGGAGGAGAGAGATGTGAAAAAGTAAAGGGAGTGAGCTCTCATGCAAGAGCCTAGCTATATACGCATTCCTTGTTAAATACAATAAATATGAAGAAAGAGATAGAGAGGAGATGGAAAAAGTACCAATACAATAGCCAACCTTATATTTTTTTGCGGGAAATAGCCCACACTACTGTATGAGTGCATATAGATGATGGCTATAGATGACATGGCAGTTCCATATAGCCATCGACTAGCTATATTATTAACCATGCTCTAATGCGTTTTTCAAAACCGCCTTTGACTATTGACAAGATTAATAGTACATGATATGTATAATGTGAAAATTATATCATTGGAAGCTCCTTTTACATACGAATTTGACCGTATGCTTTGTGTAAGTTGCATGTCATATATTATTACTCTAACATTTGGTCAAAGTTAGCCTCGAAAAAATGCATTAAGCCCTATAGAGGGAAGGAGGGAGTAGTAGTGGAAGTGGATCCTCTGACGTAGGTATCCCTGCCTTACCCTCCCTTTCGTTCACTTACTGGCGGACCCCATGCTTGCTAGGCCCCGCATGTCAGTTACTCAATGGGTTCGGCCACGTTAGGGGATCGTCATCCGTAGTATACTCCCTCTGTTTTTATTTACTCATCATAAAACGGAGGGAGTGGTAGTATAAATGACGCGGGTGGGGGAGGGGGAGGGACGTCGGTTTGCTCTCAACTGTGGTCCCACAAGCGAGCGAAAACGCAAGACGAAGCGCGTTCCATTCGACGAGCGAAGTGGAGGGTCCAGCGTGCCGGGGTGCAACGCGAATGCGACAAGAGCGATGTACAGTCAAAACTAATTGACTGGTCGTCACCGGAACCACTATTCACACTAGAACCTTCGCAGCTCTGCATACGCCAGCCACTGCCCCAAAACCACACCTCCTCTCCAGCCCATCTCCCCACCTTTCGATCCCCTAGCCCGCATCAAGCGTCTCCTAGTTCGCCGAAAAGCCATGGTGCGCCGCAAGATCACGTACTACAAGATGCTGATGCCGGAGCGCCGCGCAGAAATCACGGCGGCGGTCGACGCCATAGACCTCCGTTCCCAAGCTTGCTTTGTGGCGGGCCAATCCCCGAGTTCTCTGGAGCCAAGCTACGAGGATGAGGAAGCCGATCGAATGTTCATGGTGGAGGTCATGGCACAGAAGGCCCTCGATGGGTATGAGACGATGGACGTCGACTTTGTGCCGGCGTCCGGGTCCCCCATGGTGCAGGCGGACCAATGGTTCAACCTGGCGATACTAAAGGAGGGCCGGGAGGCAAAGGCTCAACTCGACACGGAGCGCGCACATGCCGCTGCCATCGAGGCTCTCCTGTAGGCGGAACCGGATGTCGTGGATGTCAACCGGGTGGCGGAGGCTCAACTTGAGGCGGAGCGCACAGATGCCGCTGCCATCGAGGCCTTCCTATAGACGGAACCGGACATCTTCGACTTGAACCGGGCGGCGGAGGCTCAACTCGATGCGGAGCGCATGGATGCCGCTGCCATCGAGGCCCTCCTGCAGGCGGAACCGGACTTCCTCGACTTGAACCGGGCGGCGGAGGCTCAACTCGACACGGAGCACGCGGATGCTGCTGCCATCTAGGCCCTCCTGCTGGCGGAACCGGACGTCCTCAACTTGAACCAGGCGGTGCTCTCGTCCATGCAGAGCGCCCGCACACTCCGCGTGAACGAGTAGCCAGAGGCCGAGGACAACCATGGTGCGGATACACACGTTGGCAGCTACGGCTGGTTCGTGCCGCCAGCCAAAGACGACGAGGCCGTCTCGTTCCGCGAGCAGTGATAGTTTTTCTTTATGTTGTTGTTTTTAGGGATCTTTTGTTGTGTAAAAACATATATTGTTATGCAAGTCGCCCGACTTTCATCATTTGGGTCAGTCTACCATTTCAGGCTTTTCGATGAATATCCTACGTCTCCTAACCCTTCTTCCCCACCTCTTCTTCTTCCCCAACAGACCACCGCACGGGCCGTACGGATCCTCCCCAACATGCGGTTGGATAAACATACTGTATGAACGAAAATTATGTGTCAGTGGTAGATGGCTGAGTTTGGTTTGTTCACATGCGGTAGCACATGTCAGTGAGGGTGCGTTCCCTTGGTTGGGTTTGCGGCGTGCAGGAGCGACTGTGTGAGGGTGCGGAGCGACCATGTGAAGGTGTGGTGCGACCGCGACAGCCGTGCGCAAGTGTACCTCCTTTTCATTTTGAAAACTTTAGGCAAGCTTGGCAAAAATGTGTGGCGAAGTATGGCAATGCAAGGCCTACACCCAAACAGGATAAGTACGTACGTACTAGGAGTACTGGTGTTAATAAAGAAAGGCAGGGTTTTCCTTCGCGGGATTAATCGATACAAATCCTTGTTTGACATGTCAATTAATGCGTATTTTTTCTCCAAAGCCCAAAGAGCTAACATCTCACTCCTCATCGCTTGATTAATGCAGCGCCATGCAAACCAACCTTCTCACTTCTGCATGCATGCAAGGGTATATTAATGTCCTTGGTTGCTAGTATGAGGCGAACCCCATCACTTTTGCCTCGATTAGTGTTATTAGCCTTTTGCAAATTTTAATTTTGATATACTGGCCTTGTGTATAAAAAAATGGAGGTAGTAACTATTTGACTTCCTTGCCCATTGCGGTGACGTCGACGATATCTCGAACATTGTGGTTTGACGAAGTGCATTCGACGGAGAACACCATTGAGGGAGACCACCGGATGCAAGTGCCGCCTGCAAGCCGAGACAATCTTATTTGCATCCAGGAAGTCCGTTGAACCTAAGGATGCGTAAATGTACTAGTACTACTAGTACACAATAGCGTCGTCTGTCCAGCTTAGTGCGGTAAGGTGGTTTCTCGAAAAAGACAATGGAGAAGCGGAGTCATTGAAGAGTGAAATGATGGTTGCTGTAGCGATCCGACCTCAAACGGTCAAATCTCTGTGCATAAGTGTCATCCCTAGATCGGAATGCTGACACACACAGTACTTGAAGGATTTATAACAGAGTGCAATCACACACTTATTACATCTAATGTCTCAAAAGAGAACTTATTACAATAATACATGGCTTAAGGCCATCTAATAAAGATGACTGCGGAAGCATCAAAGGTAAATGGGTCCATCAACTCCAACGGCATAGCTGAGTGCACAACAACGGCCTAGCGCACCTTACTCTTCGTCTGAAAAGTCTGCAACATAATATGTTGCAGCCCGAAACGGGTCAGCACATGGAATATGCTGGCAAAATAACATAGTAGAGCAATGAACAAGGTAAATGCTATCACTACATGCATATATGGCTGGTGGAGGCTCTATGGTTAACTTGTTTTGCGAAAAGCCAATTTTTCCCTACAATAAAGGAATATATTTTGTTTAACTATCATGGTAGTTGATAAACATTGATAATGGTAACCTCATCTCAATCCCAATTAAACAGTGATTAATAACCCAACAAATTAATTGAGAGTGTTGAGATCACATCAATGCTTCAATAACCAGATACTGAAGATGTCCATAACCGGGGACACGGCTAACCATAATTAGATTGTACACTCTGCAGAGGTTTGCACACTTTTCCCTACCAGACTCGATCTCCTCCGTTGGATTTCTCGCACTACATGGTGTTTGAGAAACAGATGACCGAGACACAGTCTTTCAGAAGCATTAACTCTTTCGACGGGTAAACCGTACCACCTACATCCCCTACATCTACTAGTTTACCACTAAAAGAGGTCACACAACATACTCAACTATGCCAGAGCCCATAATCGCTTGTGGCTGCACACGGAAGTTTCCAGCTTGAATAATCTTATGATCCCTTTGAGCCTGGGTGGCGAACCATAGGATGATCACACGGATGCCCCGGGATCTCCTTGGACAACACTGGATTCCCCAGGTGCCCACAAACAATCCACCCAGATGTGTGTTAAAGTAGCCACCTTAAATAAACCCTTAGTTTATAAATAATCTCACAGCTATCATTAATCACTCAACCAAACCACGTCTACGAGCATAGCATAGTAGTATAAGCATAACGTAGAATTAACTCCCAGAGTTTGATAATAAGGACAATAGGTTCTACCTCATCAGCTACTTCCCAATACCCACATGTTAACAATCCTACTCATGCAATGTTTGAGGGTTGAAACTAATGCATAAAAACTGGGTATTAAAGGGGTATGATCAAAGTGTTACTTGCCTTGCTGACTGTCTGCAAACCCTAGAGACTCATAGTAGCACGCTCCGCACTCCGAAAATTCTATCGCAAACAAACAATAGCATACATAAGCACTCAAGTATAGATGCAAGGGTAAAACTCAGATGAGAAAGATCAAAGCTGAAAGTTCAACTGAAGAGCTTCGATTTGCAAAAGAATCAATCGAATCGGAGCTACGGGACTGAAACTACGATCAAAAGAAGTTCGAATTCAAATCTTCTTGAAACCAAATTTTAAATTGTCAAAACCATGTTCAAGTTGACTAACTAGAAAGAGGGGTTCGAGACGAAGATTTTGGCGTTGGTTTCACTGGATTTGGACGAACGGTTGAAAAGTTGTGAGGGTTTGAAGACCAGGGGCTAATCTATGATAAAAAATATTCGCGGATTGGTCCCTAGCCAAAAATAAAAATAAAAATAAAAAATCTATCGGACGAACGTCCGCTAGCAGAGAAAAATGAATGAATTCGTTCGTTATTCGATCAAACAAACAAACATTCGCAAAAAAACTCTAAACTGAGAAAACCGGGGAAAAATGATCTATTTAAAAAAATGAACTAGATCTAGACCCAAAAAACGGGAGGCGGTTTATACCGGTTCACCGTGGAAAACCGGCGGGTCGGCGGTGGTCAACGGCGGCGGCGTCGCTGGCTCCGGCGGGGAGGGGCGAGCGGCGCAGCACGGAGCTGCGGCAGCACGGGGTCAGCGGCGGCGGCTGCTGCTGCTTGCTGCTGTTGCGGCGGTGGTCGTGGTGGCGAGCGGGGGCCGGGCGCTGGCTTATAAAGGCCGCCCCGGGGTCTCCGACTTGGGAGAGGGGGCGCATGGGCGGCGGCGACCCGGACTGCTTGCCGGAGTCCGGCACGGACACGGGCGGCGCGAGGCGGTGCGGGTGCTGGGCCGAGGCCTGGCTCCCAGCTGGGCCGACCTAGTTCGGCACGCGACTTTTTTTAAAGGGACAATTGCATTTTTGCCCCTAGTTGGTTCCTACCCACGGGTTTTGCCCTTACTTTTCGAGCTTGCTCAGTTTTGCCCTTACTTTTTCCGCCGAGGTCCCTCGAATGCCCTTTGACCGTTTGACCAAAACTTTGAAAATTCATAACTAATTCATATGAACTCAGAAAAATGCAAATAAGATATCAAAATGTTTAGATAAACATTACCTTTATGTGCATATCATTTGCATTCAGGACAAAAGAACCCTTTAAACTACCCGAGGTAACTAATGTTATTAACATTATTAAAAATAAAAAGGTACCAATAATATTTTTTTTCATGAATAAAAATTACATGCAAAAGTAGGTGATGTTTTCTGAACATCCTGATATCTTCTTTGCATTTTTCAGAGTTCGTATCAATTTGTTATGAAGTTTCCAAATAATGGTCAAAGTCGTTAGAACATTCGTAACAAGATGATACGAACTCAGAAAAATGCAAATAAGATATCTGGATGTTCAAAAAACATCACCTACATTTGCATGTAATTTTTATTCATGAAAAAATATGGTTCGTACCTTTTTATTTTAAATAATGTTAATAATATTAATTACCTCAGGTAGTTTAAAGGGTGCTTTAGTCCTGAATGCAAATGATATGCACATAAAGGTAGTGTTTATCTGAACATTTTGATATATTATTTGCATTTTTCTGAGTTCATATGAATTAGTTATGAATTTTCAATGTTTTGGTCAAAGGGCATTCGAGGGACCACGACGGAAAAAGTAAGGGCAAAACTGAGCAAGATCAAAATGTAAGGGCAAAACCCGTGGGTAGGAACCAACTAGGGGTAAAAATGCAATTGTCCCTTTTTTGAAATAAATTCCACCAAAGGAAAAATCCTAAATAAATATAAAAAAAACCTAAAAATGCCGAAAACAATTTTCCCCGTCTAAGTAGAATATTTAGAACAAAGTGAACATTTTTCTGGCCTAATAATGTAATTTTGAAAAATGCATATTTTTCTAATTCCAATAAAATAGCAATAAAAATCCAAATAAAATATTTATTTGATTTTAACATTTTCCTCCAATATATCTTTTATTTTGGAGAAGTCATTTTATCTCCTCTTTTTTTTAATATTGGAAATATTTCGAAGAGAAAAATATTAAAACCAAAATGATCCTCTTTTCAAATTTGAGAAAAATTCAAATATGAAAATAACGAAATCCCCAACTCTCTCCGTGGGTCCTTGAGTTGCTTAGGATTTTCTAGGATCGCAAATGAAATGCAAATAAAATATGATATGCATATGATGACCTATGTATAATATTCCAAATTGAAATTTTGGGATGTTACAGTTGCTTTGTCCATGCTTTGTGATTTGACGCCTCATTGCTTTGTGATTTGTGATAGAAGTGATAGGGGAGTAGACTCTGTGCTCTATAGTGTACATGCATTCAAGCACAAGAGCAAGAGGAGAGACGTTGCATTTTTCTATTCCTTCAATCAATCAATCAATCAATCAATCAATCAATCAGGGAGCTTCGGTTCCATCTTTTTGGCTTTGGCAGCACCGTCCACAATGGTTCCCATCGATGCCAAAAGCTATTTTCACATTTGGCTACACATTGTGGATGCCCTTAATCGTAACACTTGGTTTTGCTCCTGTGTGCTATCTATACAAATCTCAATTATATTGATCTAAAAAATTATAGAATCAAGATTAGTAAAAAGGAGGTGATTTTGCCGCGCTAATGGCGGGGGAGGTTTCTTATTTTTAGAGGACGTTGGCCTGGCGGTTTGCTAACATGCGGTCCCACATGTCAGTGCTTTACCAAGCCGATCCGCATCCCACATGAGGTAGAACAATGGCAGAAGCAACACGTGGTTAACTTGAAGAAGATCTTATAAAAAAAACTTCAAGAAGATGAGGGAGAAGCGGATTCAGCAACGAGTGAAATGGTTGCTTCGTCCCTCCAACTTATTTTTTAGCATTATTACTTCGTCCCTCTAACTTAACTGCGGGAAAGGTGAAACTTTGTGATTTGACGCCTCATTGCTCATTACTACACCGGTGCCATGACTGGGGTGCTTCACCCCTGCTGCTCTGCATTGTATTTCGGTATGGCACGTGGACCCGGTAGCATGATGTCCCACATGTCAGCGAACGGGACTAGAACATTTATGAAAGCGAGCGCTCAACCCTTACGATGGAGGAGTACACGACACGGTGGCCCCGTGAACTGTCACTTGTACTGTATAGTACTATAGTATTGCTGTTTCGCACGATCCATCGATACAAACCCGATTAAACAAGAAAGGGCAGGATTTTCACTGCGCGGTAGATGATACTGGCCATACATTTCAAAGGCAATTTTAATGTATGCAAACTGAATAATTAAGTAACAATATGATATATAGTAAAACTAAAAACACATATGGTTTATTGTGTTAGAGTGTAGTAGTAGTGTTGTATTGCATAGTTGTTAGATGTAACATGCGAGAACGTGTAGAGATGTAGTTTTGGAGGGCCTACAGAGAGAAAAGCGTAATACGGTCACCGAACTTCAGAATACGCTGATTACAATCACTATATACGTTTTGCGGTGATTATACGGTCACTTGCTCACTGTTCAGCATCAGATTGCACTGTGTTGACCGGCCAAATAGTCTGTGTGGCACCATGTTGACTAGTTAAACTGACCACGTTCCTTGTGGGTCCCACATGTCAGTTCACATAGGAAAAGGTCAGATAAACACAAATTTACCCAGGCGCGACAAGACTCCAACCCGTGCGCGGGAATCACCTGGTTGTGTATGTGTCTGTTAGGGCCTGGTGTGTGCGCATGCACGTGTAGGTTGAGCACTTGAGCGTGAGAGTGTGTGTTGGTCGTGTGGTGTGTGCATGCATGCGTGCGTGTGTGCGTGTGAGTGTTGCGTGCGTGCGTGTCTGCGTGTGTACGTGTGAGTGTTGCGTGCGCGCGTGGCTGCATGTGTTCGTGTGAGTGTTGCGTGCATGCAGTTCGTGTGCATGCGTGCATGTGTGTATAATCACCACACCAGCTCATGTGTGTTAAAACAGACGGCTCAATATACCAATACAAGGCCACCTTGTCTGTTGTGCCCGCGGTCATGACTTCGAACCACCGTCCAATATTTTTTTGTCGTTTGTTTTCATTCTTACTAGCAAGATGCTCGTGCGTTGCACGTAACATGAAGATGCATTTGTATGACTAGTTTATCTTGTGAGAGAAAAGGATGAACGAGGGAAGTCCTTATTTGCAAATGTGGAGAGGTGTGTGGGTACCTTTTTGCAAAATTTCCATAGTTTCCTTCCTATCCGTCAGATATAAATCGGACGACCTATGTTGCAGGATGGCAGACACACCATCATCACCAACTCTGTTTTTTATAAGAGTGTAGAAGAGTAGATACAAGCCGACAGGTGGGCCCAATGGTAGTGAGATAATGTGATGCAACACTAGAGGTGCAACGTGGAGCGTTTAACTGGTCAACTAGTCGTGTCTTGAGCAAATACAGAGTTGGATGGTGAGCCCGTGACTGTATAATAACCACAAAACGTAAATGATGACCGTAATGAGTGGATTCTGAAGTCCAATGTACGTATCGTGCTTTCACTCCAAATACAATGATCGTCACTGTATATATCGCAAGAGAAAGATGAAACATGCGTGAATGTGCTGGGGGCTTACTTTTAGAGGACCTGGAGATAGTTTGTGTTCATACGTGAAAGGGGCGTAGAGGGGGTGTATGCGATGGGGAGAGATATGCTCTTCGTTTCTCTTTATTATGACTAACTTTATATATAGTATAAAAATATAAAATTTCACAGTGCGGAATAAATATCATTGTGGGCACCATGCAATGCAAATTAACGTTCATACTCCTCCATATAACTTTGTAATGTTGTATATATGTAGAAATTCTAAAATAATTTTTTGTCCACACTTTATTCAAAAAGAATGTTGCATGCGAAATAAACATGAAGAGAGGGCTTTTTGGATCAATGGGGTACGTGATGTAACATGTGTGAATGTTTAGTTGATGTATTTGGCAGGGCCTCGAGAGGTATGTGTGTGTATTACATATTCGAGAGAGGCATGGATAGAGAGGCCGGCGGGGGGAGGGGTGTGGGAGAGATAGCACGAGAAATGAGAGAGGTCTAGAGAGAGAGAGACGAATATATGATGTCACAACGAGAGATTCCCTTGAGTGTGTATATGCAAGGGGGGAGGGTATAGAGGCACGAGGAGATTTTTTTGTGTGGTGTCTGTGTTGGTATGTGTGGGTGCGAGAAGATAACTAGACCTGGAGGCAGAGGTGAGGCCCTTGGTTCGGTTCTGTCCTGTGCCACATTTGTCGGCCCGTGACGCATTTAGGGAGACTCATGGATGACTTGTCGTACAAGACAACGATAGCAGAATTGTGAAGGACTCTATGTCCATTAACAAAGACAGCTAGGATTTGTAACCCTGAGTTATCAGACTAAGGTAACCTCTTATCTCTGATATTACTATTCATCCAACCTAACTTTTAGGGCCATCCTACAGAATGCTCTGCTAGAATCATACTCGTCGTTTAGGAAGAGAGGTGTGAGACAATGCGTGAGAGACAGACCTAAAGATAATGTGCGTACAGGAGACATGTAGGTAGGTCTATGTATGTAGAAAGGGTCGATGGAGATTGTGCGTGTGTATGCTTGTGAGAGGAAGAGTGCTTGTGATAAAGGTTACTGAAAACAGTCGTAATGGTTACAAGAAGGAGGGAGGGTTATATCGAGAGCATGTCTGCGAGAAAGACACCTCAGGAGAGGGTGTGTGAGCATGTGTGAGAGACCACCAATGGAGAGTGAAACTACACGTAAAATACTGATGTACACATTGATTAAAGATATAAATTGTATCCAAATATTAGGATGGGATCGTGATATTTGCAATTCGCGTAAGGAACGGTCATTGATCCATCAGACATCTAGATTCTATCGAATTTGAGCATGTCTATGTTATTATTCGACATAATTGATCCACATAGTTAGTATTTTGAACTCTAGACAATGCATCGCTTTAGCAGTCGAATATAAATGTGCGTATAGTTCATGTTGTGTGTGTAAAGCACATTATACATATGAAAGTTACACAATGAACATTATAAATAGCTAGCTATGAACTAGCATACATTTGAATTCAACTTAAGGTGGTTTAAAAAATTGAATTCAACATGAAGTCCATTCAATTATTTGAATTCGATATCATGGCATTTGTAAATCATACCTAAGTTATGAGGGCACCAATCTTTGCTCTGATTTTGTACATAATAGCATATATAGTCGTATACAAAATAGATTCAAATTTAGCTCCTCCATTCCAAAATAATCATAGTTATAGGATTTTCAAGTGTCAAAATTTCAAAAAGAAGCGGATAATTTAATGAGGTTTTCAAACATACAAGGTCAAATTTAACGTTGTCTATTTAGGTCAATCCTCAAAGTTCAAGAGTACTCTAAACATGAATGCTTCTGTTTCAAAATTTCGAATGAAGTGCCAAAAGAGCATCTACTCGCTCGAAACTGCATGATACCAATGTTTGGTAGTAGAAGGAAATTACTTTTCTTACTCTTACCCGTGAAACCCACCGGCCCGACGTCCAAAGGTCTAAACCGGGGTAGGTTTGTAGCTTCATCTAGACGCCACACAACCGCCTCCGAAAAACATTCATACACAATGGGCGCCTAAGCACACATGCGCGTTGCCGAAATGGCTCCCGCCCACTATTTGGGACACCTGGGATTACCATCCTACCCCGACCCGTGGTAGGTATGGAATTTAAGAGGGGGGTAAAGTTTGTACTTTAACCAAATTTCAAACAAGCGCGTCCCATCTGTTCAAAAAATCCAAAAACAAGCGCGTCCTAGACCGAAACATGGTTCTCCCTTAGCTCACCCCGCCCCGGTCTGATTCCCCATTCGTACTCCGTGGGCGCCAAAACTACCTCTCCACCAGCCGGGAAACCCCGGCGTCCTCCGTCCACCACCCCATCCCACCCATCAACCGCCGCCCTCCTCCATCACGCTAAAGCCGATACCACGATGTCATCGTCCACCGCAACCTCAACCGCAACGCCCTCCATGGCTAGTAGTTGAAGCCGAGGCCGAGCCGTCCGTACCCGAGCCAGTTCAACCATGTGTCCTGCGCCTCACCGCTGCTGCTCCAACTTCGCCACCGTCCACCACACCGGAGCTGTTCCTGCTACGCCGTCCTTCGCCGCCTCAGATCTGCTTCCCCTCCGCCGACATACGACCACGGCAACATAGTCAACAATTTGGCCATGGGTTCTTCCAAGCCTACACCCTCCTCCGGAACATCGGTTTCCCGGCAAAAATAAGATCGGCATGACATGTGGAGGCGACCACACTGGCAACCGAAAATGGTACTCCTCTTCCCTTATTCGTGCAATTCTTACGTGTCTGCTTGCACAGTATTCATCCCATAGAAGACACTAGTTGACCGCTTCTTCTTGATACTAGATGTTCCTAGTTACTCGCGATGCACAAGGTTTCTCCTCATATACTATTTCACCTTAGCTAGAGGTCTGGTGCCCCTGGATTTCAATTCCTGGTCAGTTGATTCCCAATTAACGGAAGCATTACCTGGTGTAACAAGCGCTAGTCCGCCTATTACGCCGGCGAAGCAGCGCCTCGGTGTTTATCGTAGGGGCGTGTGGGGCCTAGAGCTGCTGGCGCCTGATCTGGAGGTCGGCCGGGATTAAAGGGATGGCCTGGGGGCGCTGCCAAGCACGGCGGTGGTGTGAGGTTGAGGGGAGGGCGGGGCGATGGAGGCAGTGGTCTGGGCCGGTGGTCGCTGGCGGTTCAAGAAAGATCGTCAACAGTGACTGGCGGGAGGTAGACGAAGGCCATCCGCCCGTTCCTTATAGATCGGACGGTTCATTAAAAAAAATTGACTGACCTATTTATTTTCAGTCAACTGTTATCTTGATAGGACCACATGTGGTGGTGTGCTGGAGGAGTACATGCATTTCCTGTGCTCATATATTACAAAATCATACAGAGTAGAATCTAATTTTGTTTGCCATGCAATGTTGTGGAGCTATCATATGTCTCCTGTCATTTATTTTTCAGCCACCTACTATCTGCTACTTTTACAGTGCATTAGTTCTTCACGCACTTCACCCATACTCTCACTATTGTGTTTTTATGCAAGGGTATTTCAGACCCTGCCTTGACAGAAGCAGAAAAGAGAAGAGAGAAGTTGCTCCAGCATGGTACGCAGCTAGGCCAGACACGTTTCAAGGCTTTAAAGGCTGTAGTGTCAGCAGATGGAGACAGGGAACATAGCTCTGGAGTTGATGATCTCACTCGCCGTGAACCACCATCCCAGGTGCTTGCTTTAACTTCACGGTGTCATATGTGGTTGCATGTTGCATATGGTGTCTAGCTTGTATTCGAAAGGCCGAAGTCGGTCTTTATCAAGATAAGGAAAGATATTTTTTACATGAACCACCATCCCGGGAGCGCCAGAAGACAAATAGCTAGTCAGGGCACTGGCCGAGCCAGTGACAAGCCCAGCACAGACGTGCATCACCTGGAAGCCAACTAAAAAGCCACGATGGTGGCGAAGCAGCCCGCCTCCCACCAGGCTCTCAGGTCCTAGATGATCATGCTCACCACTCCAGCCGAATGTCTAGCTTGTATTTCTTCCAATTTGGTTAACTTGCATCTGCTTAGCTTACACACTATACCTTTAAATATGACACGCCTTCCTGTTTTTGGTACATACTAGTACGTCTGTCTATTAACCATGTTCTTACATCAAACTAATGTTCTTGTGTATCCCTCATCAATCACTTATGATGAGGCAGTCAGGCCAGTGGACTACTGTGATAAAATATCCTTATTTAAAGAATGCAGCGCCAGCCTCCCCACATGATTCTCAAGAAACAGCAAGGCTAGATGAAGATAGTGAACGTAGCTCTATAGTTGATTACCGCATTTCCCCTACACTAGCATCGCAGGTGCTTTCTCTAACTTGGCAGCGTGATATGTGGTTGCATGTTGCATATGGTGTCTAGATTGTAATTCTTCTAATCTGGTTAAATTGCATGTGCTATTCTGCTTAGTTTATACATTATACTTGTTAATGTGACATGCCTTCCTGTTTTTAGTACATAGTACATCTGTCTATTAAGCATGTCCTCACATAAAACTATTGTTTTTTTATATCCCGCATAAATCAATATGACGAGACACCTTCAGTATATGCAGTGTAATATTAGTTGCATCTTTCATATGATTTATAGCATGCGCTGTTTCTAATTTGTTGAAATGCATTTATGATGGGATGCTTTTAGCTTGGCAGAGTCATATTGGTTGTATCTTTCATGTGGTGTCTAGCTTGAACTACTTCTTATTTGTTGAAACGGTCTCTGCTTAGTTTACACAAACAATTGTGATTATGCCATGCCGTCCTATTTTTCGTATTATTCCATCCTGGAATCATGTGTTTGCCTTACATCAAAGTAGTGATTGTCAGTATCATGCACGAATGAGTTCCAAAGAGTGAATTTTATTGATTTTTCTTGTCAGTTTTACTTGATAATTCAAAACCAATAAAGCGGAAGGAAGTTAGCAAGGTAGCGAATGAAGGTGCTCCTTCCAAATGGAGGGCCTCTACATATTCTATTCCTCCATCCCCCCAAGATGATTTCCAAGACAACACATGCATAGACACTCAACGTAGCTATGTTGGTGATGAGCATGTCTCCCCTAGTGCACCATCACCGGTGCTCCCTCTAACTTGGCACTGTTACATATGGTTGCATGTTATGTACGATGTCTAGCTTGTATTGCTTCTAATTTTGTTGAATTTCATCTACTTACTTTACACATTATACTTGTGACTAAGACATGTGTTCCTGTTTCTAGAACATACAACATCTGTCTATCACACCATGTTCTTACATCAAAGTACATTTGTTCTGAAGAACTAAATTGTTATTCGTTTTTCTTGTCAGCTTGACTTAACATGGCACAGAGAAAGAGGAAGCAACACAGAACAACAAGGAAAGGGAAGCGGAACAATCATGCAGATTCTGCTGGTACTGATGGTGCAATAGAAGGTCAAAGTCCAGCGGAAAATTGTACCGACAGGGTATCCCGTGCTACACGAGCTGCAGAACAAGCCAAACAGAAACAAATAGTTGCCACCAAACAAGCAGAGACATACCTAGTTGTTGCACCTTCCATAGTACCACCAGCTGCACGATTTACTCGTTGGTCAACTCAGCTAGCAGCATGTTCCCAAGCTCCCTTGCCACCTGACACTACTTCCGAAGCACTCTTGACACAAGATGAGTTGGCAAGATCAGATGAACTTTGTGAGCTTCAACAGCAAGAAGGTAGGTGCTGGAGTCAAGTTATAGTTGCATGCTTCTTTATATGTAGTCTCACAGTTTGATGTACACTAACACTTCCTATTTTTGTTGTTGGACTAGAACCTAGGCGCAAGAGGAAACAAAGATCAGGGATAGTGCTTGATAGGCTAACTAAATCTAGAGGAGGAAGAATGGAGATCCGTTTTGAGGCAGGTTTAAAAAGGCCACGTGATGCTACAGAGTCAGCCAAGTTAGTATCATAGCCAGTGGTTGCCGTTAGGTGTCATGTACGTATCCTCCCAACATGGATTCAGTACAGGAATGAGAAAGACGAAACCCAGTTCAACACCTTCCTCGACCATTTATTTGTAAGTATGGTTATGTATGGAAACTAGTAACATCGTCTTGCTCTATCCGATACTTTCTAGGTTGCTGATAATGAGACTCCCATAATTTTCAACAGATGAGGTTCAAGTTGGATAGCCAACATGATGCAACCGGACAAGCTTGCGCCCATGTTTTCAAGTCTGCTCTGCGACAGTATCGGTATAACTTTAGGAAAACTCACTTTGAAGGCAAGGCTAACAGTGAACTTGCCCAAACATCTCCAGTGGAAAATATATCGGATTAAGACTGGAGAGGCCTCGTTAAACACTAGTCTGATCCGAAGTATCAGGTACATTATATATATGTGATCAGATCACATGTTGAAGTCCTATTTACGCATGTGCCACACAAATCTATCTTCTTGTAGCTGAATTGTTCAAAGAACAAGGCCAACCGTACGAAAGTGAAATTCCAACAGATGAAAGGATCTCGTAGCTATATTGCACACTGCGAGGCTCTTGTAATTAGTTGTCGTTTCACTCTTTTTGCTGTACCATATTATCATATCTATATTGACTTGTTCCAAATGCAGAGGAAAGCCCGCAAGGACCAAAAAGTACCTGAACCAAATGCTGTGGAAATCTTCAAGGACTGTCGCACCAACAAGACAAAGGGCATGAATACACTAGTCAAAGCCGTTGTTGTAAGTCCTTAATCCTCATGCCTTTTAACTACTACTTACTCTGACTTGTGCCTTGAAGTGCATGGTTTGCAGCAAATGTCTATTACTCTTTTCAATTGTATACACAATTGTCTTAGCGTATCATTGCACCTTACAAGGTTTAAAAGAGAGGAGTGATGTTCCTTTGATCTTGACCTGTAATCTAGTTCTGTGCTGGACTTGCCCACACAATGTTACAATTGCATGTTTGTCTGTTCTCAGTTGTTTTTGTGATATGAATGATGTCATACTATGCTTACCGTATTATAAACTTTGTCTCTTTATCCTTAGCTGTCAATACAATGTGAAGAAATAGACAATACATTAGCCATGGTTGTTGGAGTAATGGGCCACGGGTAGGCCAACCCGAGGCCCAGAACCTTTCAAGACATTGGGGCAGGCTGCACCCCTCAAGACCGCAGGACGAAGAGCCGCCTTCAAGAAGTCGACGGCAAGATGGCCGACTGACCACTCATGGCCGAGTCCCAGGGATGACTTCAGGGAAAGCCGACTCCTGACTGGCGACTTCCAGAGAAGCCAGCTTTGGGGAGTCGGCCTGTGACTCCAACAAACCCCATGACCTCATCAAGTGGGACGGGGCAGGGGAGTGGCTACAATGAAGCCCACTCCCGCCCCTTACCAAGGGCAGGCATGGCCACAGCGCGCCGTACCCCGGAAGTTCTCCGTGCGGCGTGGCACTGTTGCCATGCCGACCCTGACATCAGCACCGCAGGACCGAATCCTGCACCCACGATGGTTTGTCTGTGCGGCCCCAAGGCAGTGGGTCCCACCAGTCAGAGAGACCCCAGGAGACGGCAAGAGGACCACCAGTCAGACCCGTCGAGAGTCGGCCCCGGGGAGTCGGCCGAGCCCTCCCCCGGGGCCCACGTGCCATTAATCAAGATGTGATGGAGAGTGACAATAGTGATCGCCCGCCAGGCGGCGGGGCTGTTGCCACGACCCCATGATCAAGCCCGCATCATCAGAAGCACGACTACAGTAATCAGCAGCCGGCAAGACCCGCTCGCGGCGGACGCGGCCTGTCGGCTCCGTACCAGGCCAGTCGGCGGGGCCCACCAGTCGGCGGGCCCCAGCGGTCGGCAGGGAAGATGGAGGCCAGAGGCACCGACGGTTGGGCCCGCGTCCGGCCGGATTACCATTGTACCCCTGGGGGTAGATCTATATAAACCCCCCAGGGCACCCATGCAAAGGGTTGGAACCCATTAGCTCTAGACCAGATCATATAGGAGGGAGAGAGCTAGGCTTGCCCTCTCCTACCTCCAGGAAACAACTCAAGGAGCAACCGTGTAGACACTTTGCCATAGTGATCATGCGGAGACCCCGCAGAGCAGCAGTAGGGGTATTATCTCCCCGGAGAGCCCTGAAGCTAGGTAAGATTTGCCGGCGTGCATGTCTTCGCCTCATCCCGTTTCCAGGCACCGGCGACGTTCTACTCGCCCCCACCATGATAAGCCATCCTTTGGCATATGTCGCACCTAACCCCCGACATTTGGCGTCCACCGTGGGGCGTGGTGCACCGCCGTCCGGAGACCTGTTCTAGACGGGAACCCTTTTCCTCCCTGGCGAGCGTAGCTAGCCAGGCACGCCAGACGGAGTTTGCGCCGACGCGCTGCGCGGCTTTGAGATCGCCTGCGCAGCCAGCTGCCTGGCCGAACTTGTCGGCGAGGTTCGCCTCCCCGATTCCTGCATCCAACGCAGGCATGGGCGGCTCCGAGAGCCTCCTCGCGGGCCTCCTCGATCAACTCCATGTTTCCGGCGAGCCTACCATAGACTTAGAGTCTGTAGGCTCCACCGACCCGATGTTGGTCGACTCCGACACCGCGTCGCTCGACGCGTTCCCCACTAATGTGGTGGTCTACAAAGAACCTCTCCCTCGCGCGGAGAGCGACGGAAGAACCGTCACCGAGGTGCTCGTCATCAGTCATGACGAGCTCCCCGGCGAAGGAGCGCACGACTCACTCGGCGCAGTGCTACAAGACCTAACTACACCCATTCCGGAAGACACTGACGCAGAGACGTTGGAGGCGCGCCGCCTTCAGCTCGTTGAAGGCGCGAAGAAGCTGGCCAGCATGAGACGCTTGTCAGAAGCCTACCAGCGGGAGATGGATCGCGCCGTCGGTGGCTCGCCGGCCTCGGCGGGGCCCAGCCGCCTTGGCGCGGTCCAGCAGCACGGCCTAGCCATCGCCAACCTGTTTGGGGCAACCGCCCTATGTACACTACACCAGCGGAGAACATCCGAGCCACCCAGGTAGCGGCGAATGAGCTGGACAATTTCGAGGGCGAAGAATGCCGCCTCATGATGGAGCGAGTCCAGCGGCTCCTCGATGCGGCCACCATGCAGAACGAGGCCGGCTGCTGCACGGAGGTGCCGCAGCAGCAGAATGACGACCTTCGCCGAGATCAAGGCGCGGCGTCTTGGACGCCGACTGGCGGCGCCTGAGGAAGAAGAGACAAGGATCCGGCTGTCAGCCACAGTTGGACTCGCATTACCATAGAGCGCGACCGAGACGGCCGCCCGAGAGCAGTGGAACGACGGGACGACTGTCCGCCTCCCCCTCCTCGCAAGGAGAGGCGAGTCTCCCCGCCGCCTGTTGACCATCCGACTCTCGGCGACCGTCTTGGCCGCCGAGAGGGAGTTGGAGAGAATGACGCCTGCCACCGGATCGACCGACTTCACCGATCCCTAGCGTTGGAAGAAGAAGACGAGCTGGGTCCGCCTTGTTTCGGGCCCCGCATTCGAGACGAGCCCTTTCCCAGAGGGTTCACGCTCCCAAGAGACATGCCCAAGTATACCGGCTCCGTGAAGCCGGAAGACTGGCTAGTCAACTACTCCATGGCTGTCAGCATAGCAAACGACAACAAGCGTGTCGCCATAAAGTACGTTCCGCTCATGCTCCAGGGCACGGCCCGGACATGGCTGAACAGCCTGAAGCCCCGCAGCATCAACAGCTGGGTCGACTTCACCGAAGCGTTCTTCCGCAACTTCACCAGCTCGTACAAGCGTCCTCCCAAGCCTCGTCAGCTCTCCTTGTGCGTGCAAGGCTCCGACGAATCGACTCGCGATTACCTAACGCATTGGGCCGAGCTTCGAAACTCCTGCGAGGGCGTGCACGAGGTGCAGGCCATTGAGTACTTCATAGCCGGGTGTAGAGAAGGCACCCTCCTCAAGCACAAGCTCCTCTATGACGAGCCAGAAACCCTCGACAAGCTGCTGATCATAGCGGACAAGTACACCACGGCCGACTCCTCCATGAAGGCAGAGATTCAAATCAGCACAAACTGGCAAAATGGCCCATCAAGCTCCAAGAACTCCGGCGGGAGACGCCAACCGGCGACAACAGCAGGGCGACCACAAGCGCAAGGCCCCGCAGCCGGCTTCCAGCAGCTGGCAGGTCGCGACCATTGAAGCCCAGCAGCCGGATGAGCAGCCTCCGCCCAAGCGACAGAAAGGCGGCAAGCCAAACTGGTTGCCGGCCTTCTCCTACAAGCAGACCCTGGATGGACCTTGCAAGTTCCATAGCGGCGCGAAGCCGTCGAATCACACCACCCGGAAGTGCCACTGGCTCACCAGGATCGCCAAGGGAGATGACCTCCTGCCACCCCCACCTGCTGGGTAGCCACCTCCGCCTCCGCCCCAGCAGCCGGCTGTCAGGCCAGTCGGCGCAGTACAAGACGAATACCCAGAAGAACACGGAGCCTACGTGGTGTTTACTAGTATGGCTGATGATCGACGCAGCAGGCGGCTGCAGCGACAAGAGGTGAACGCGGTAGCATCAGAGACGCCAGAGTTCATGCACTGGTCCGAGAAGCCCATCAGCTGGAGCAGGGCTGACCACCCAGAGGTGATGCCAAGTCCGGGCTCCTATGCCTTGGTCTTGAACGCCACCTTTGCTACGGATAGACGAGCCGTGCGTTTCTCGCGAGTTCTGATAGATGGAGGCAGCAGCATCAATATCCTGTACAAGAACACCATGGAGAAGTTAGGAATCAAGCAAAGACAGCTTCAGAACAACCGGACCGTGTTCCACAGCATTGTTCCTGGGCTTTCCTGCTCACCAATCGGCAAGATCCTGATGGATGTCTTCTTTGGAGACAAAGATCACTTCCGCGGAGAGTCTGTTTGGTTTGAGGTGGTGGACCTCGAGAGCCCATACCATGCGCTACTCGGCCGACCCGCCTTGGCCAAGTTCATGGCGGTCCCCCACTACGCCTACCTCAAGATGAAGATGCCCAGTTCAGGGGAATTCTGACTATGGCCGGCGACTACCGGAAGTCGTCTGCCTGCGCGGCCGAGAAGCGACTCCTTGAGCGAGTTGTGGCGATGGCCGGCAAGCGGCCAGAGGTATCGCCCAACCCGAAGGAGTCGGAGGCTGAAGGTTCGTTCAAACCGACCAAAGAGACAAACAAGATACCCTTGGATCCGGAGCACCTAGAGAGGTACGCTGTCGTAGGTGCAAACCTCGACATCAAATAGGAAGGCGAGCTCGTCGATTTCCTCCATGAGAATCGGGACATCTTCACATGGTCCCCCAAAGACATTCCAGGTGTACCGACGGAATTCGCCGAGCACAAGTTACATGTACGATCTGATGCAAAGCCGGTCAAGCAGCCCCTACGCCGCCTGTCAGAAGAGAAGAGAAGAGTTGTCGGAGAAGAGATAGCCCGACTCCTAGCAGCTGGCTTCATTATGGAAGTGTTCTTTCCAGAATGGCTAGCAAATCCGGTCCTGGTACTGAAGAAGAACAAGCAGTGGTGAATGTGTATTGACTACACGAGCCTCAACAAGGCCTGCCCCAAGGACCCATTTGCTCTGCCAAGAATCAATCAGGTGATAGACTCCACAGCCAGATGCGAGCTGTTGAGTTTTCTGGATGCATACTCAGGATATCACCAGATCAAGCTGAACCCGGCTGACAGACTGAAGACCGCCTTCATCACGCCGTTTGGAGCCTTCTGCTACCTCACCATGACGTTCGGCTTAAGGAACGCCGGTGCCACCTTTCAGCGCTGCATGCAGAAGTGCCTCCTCAAGCAGCTCGGCAGGAACGTCCACGTCTACGTGGATGACGTGGTGGTGAAGATGGAAAAGCATGGAACACTGCTGGAAGACCTCAAGGAGACCTTTGAGAACCTGCGCCAATTCCAGATCAAGCTCAATCCCGAGAAGTGTGTCTTCGGAGTACCAGCCGGCCAGCTCCTTGGATTCCTGGTCTCCGAACGCGGCATAGAATGCAACCCTATAAAGATCAAGGCCATTGAGAGAATGGAGGTACCCAGCTGACTGTTGGATGTGCAAAAGTTCACCGGTTGCTTGGCGTCCATCAGCCGATTCATCAGTCGGCTGGGCGAGAAAGCTCTCCCCTTATACCAACTCATGAAGAAGACCACTTTTTTCGAGTGGAACCATAAGGCGGATGAAGCTTTTCTCCAGTTGAAGAAGATGCTAACTACTCCACCTGTCCTGGCGGCTTCGACTCCCAAGGAACCTATGCTCCTGTACATCGCCGCCACCAGCCGGGTAGTCAGCACGGTCATTTTAGTGGAACACAAGGAGGAAGGCAAGGCACTACCTATCCAGAGACCGGTATATTACCTGAGCGAAGTACTGTCGACCTCCAAGCAGAACTACCCCCACTACCAGAAGATGTGATATGGCGTACACTTTACTTCCAAGAAATTGAAGCCTTACTTTCAAGAGCATCCAATCACGGTGGTCTGCACGACCCCGCTTGCCGAGATCATCGGTAGCCGAGATGCTTCTGGCCGAGTGGCCAAGTGGACCATAGAGCTGGCTCCCTACACCATCCACTACCAGCCCCGCACCGCTATAAAGTCACAAGCACTGGCCGACTTCCTCGTCGACTGGGCCGAGACCCAGTACCTACCTCCAGCGCCTGACTCCACCCATTGGCGGATGCATTTCGACGGCTCCAAGATGCGCACCGGCTTGGGAGCCGGCGTCATCCTCACCTCTCCTAAAGGCGACAAGCTCAAATACGCACTGCAAATCCATTTTGCCACCTCCAACAACGTCGCCAAGTACGAGGCGCTCATTCACGGGCTCCGGCTTGCCAAAGAACTTGGCATCTGCCGGATCTTGTGTTATGGCGACTCGGACTTAGTGGTCCAGGAAGCATCTGGCGACTGGGACGCAAAAGATGCAAACATGGCGAGTTACCATTTCCTCGTGCAGCAACTCAGCGGGTATTTCGAAGGGTGCGAGTTCCTCCATGTGCCAAGAAATGACAACGACCAAGCAGATGCCATGGCACGAATCGGCTCTACCCGCCAAGCAATACCATCCGGCGTCGCCCTTCAACGCCTCCTCAAGCCGTCTGTCAAGCCTTCACCAGAATCAGACTCCATTTTTGTGCCGGCTCCTCCTGAAGACGTCGGATTTGACTCCAGAGCTCCGGCAGACGGTACGGGGATTTCGGCAGATGGCTCCAAAGCCGCCACAGTCGAACCCGGCCCGGGGACTGCGGCGGCGGACTCGAAGACTCCAGAACTCGACCCAAGGGCCGCGCCAGTCGGCCTGGGGACTTCATCAACCCAGCAAGCAGTTGTTGACTCCAACCCGCTGCCTCCCGGCCCAACCGTCCTCGTCCAAGTCACAGTTCTGGCAGTCAAAGAAATAGCAGCACCCTCATGGGCCCAGCCCATCCTCAAATTCCTGGTGAGCAAAGAGCTGCCGACTGATGAGACCTCAGCTCGACAAATACAACGCCGAGCGGCAGCCTACACCATAATCAACAGAGAGCTGGTCAGGCGCAGTGTCACTGGTGTCTACCAGCGCTGCGTAGAGCCAGAGCAAGGCCAAGCAATTCTCAAAGACATCCATCAAGGCGAGTGTGGCCACCATGCGGCTTCAAGTGCACTCGTCGCCAAAGTCTTTCGACACGGCTTCTTCTGGCTGACTGCCCTAGAAGAGGCCAAGGAATTAGTCCAAAAATGCAAAGGGTGCCAGAAGTTCAGCTCCAAGCCGCACCAGCCATCTTCTGCACTCAAGACCATCCCCATTGCCTGGCCTTTCGCAGTTTAGGGCCTAGACATGGTGGGACCATTCAAGACAGCACGAGGTGGCTTAACTCAATTACTTGTCATAGTGGACAAGTTCACCAAGTGGATACAAGTGAAGCCAATCAAGAAGCTGAACGGTCCGACTGCCGTGACTTTCATCTCCGATATCACAATTCGGTACGGCATACCACACAACATCATCACCGACAATGGCACAAATTTTGCCAAAGGCGCCTTGGCCCATTTTTGCGCAACGCAGGGCATCCTACTAGACCTAGCGTCCGTCGCCCATCCACAGTCAAACGGCCAGGTGGAGCGAGCAAACGGCCTCATCCTGTCCGGCATCAAACCCCGGCTGATCGAGCCTCTGGAGCGCTTGGCTGGCTGCTGGCTCGACGAGCTACTAGCCGTCCTCTAGAGTCTGTGCACGACTCCAAACAAGTCAACCGGCTTCACGCCTTTCTTCCTTGTCTATGGTGCCGAAGCCATCATCCCAATGGACATAGAGTTCGACTCCCCACGAGTCACCATGTACACCGAGGAGGAAGCAGAAGAAGCACGACAAGACGGCGTCGATCCACTGGAAGAGGGCCGGTTGTTGGTACTCAGCCGGTCCAGCATCTACCAGCAGAGCCTGCGCCGATACCACAATAGGAAGGTCAAGCCAAGATCTTTCCAAGAAGGCGACCTTGTGCTCCGGCTGATCCAGCGAACAGCCGGCCCGCACAAGCTGTCGGCGCCTTGGGAAGGCCCTGTCATCATCATCAGCAAAGTACTAGGCAATGACTCCTACTACTTGATTGACACTCAGAAGCCCCGAGCACGCAAGAGGGACGACTCCGGCAAGGAGACAGAGCGGCCATGGAATGCAAATCTCCTCCGAAGATTTTACAGTTGATGCAGTATGTACCATGCTACCTTTTGTATTAAAGTACCAAGACTTTGGGCCCCCGAGACGAGCTCGGGGACTGCCCTCTTTTGTCTATGTGATAAAAATTATGCCTACAAGTATGTCACTGTTTGTTATGCCGCTTGGCACTGGGCTCGACAAGTTGGCCCGGGGACTTGCCGCCTTGCACTGTGAAATGCTTCCTGCAGCCGGACAAGTAGTGTGTAAGACCTAAACCGTCTCCTGTCAGAAGCCGCAGCTCGCATAAGCGACTGTACGGTGGGTAGAAGTAAGGTAGAATGGGTGTTCACATGAAAAATGGCTAAGGACTCAAAGCATAAAACATAGCTCAAGACGGTATCCAGCCTTTTTTCAGAAACCGACTCTCGAATAGTCGGATTGCCGCCTTCTATTCAACTTGCTCAAAAACTATTAAAAACGGCTAAGTACTTGCCTTCCCAAAGTAGCCAAGCATTTGATCCAGCGGAAGTTCGCAGAGCGGCTGTCCGATTGGCAAAGCAGGCAACTAAGAGAAAGCGGCAAAGGAAAAAAGCCAAAAGAGCAATGAGCAAGAAAAGATAGAACTCGGATAAATATATTTACATAACGTAGGCCCTTGGCTGAATCTTCGAGCAGAAGTTCAAAATACACCCCGCGGGTGGAATTGTGCGAATTAACAAGTTCTGCAAAGACTACTGAAGCAGATAAAATAAAGGTAAAGCAACAGCTTAGGAAGCAGCAGACGGATTCGGAGGGTCGGAGGCGGCAGCAACGTCAGGCGTCGGGGCGGCCGGCTGGGTAGTCTCGGCTTGATCGCCTCCGTTGGCAGTCGGGTCGGTCACACGCGGCTCGTTGCTGGAGGCACGGTCGAGCTGAGGCTGGCCGTCTGCTCCGTCTTCTGGTGCCTCCGTCTCGCCTCCGTCCTCCGCCTCGCCTTCCTCCTCGACGCTGGAGCCAATCACCTCTGCCGAGTCCTCGCCGTAGTCTGGGTTCATCCCAAACCACTCTGGCGGTACCTCCTCGCCGTCTTCAAACCGCTCGGGGACGAAGATGCTGGTGTCGGTGTACTCGGCGATCGCCGCAGCACGCTTGATGAGGGCGTCTTCCGCAACTGCCAGCTCCGGCTAGGCCTCCGATCGAAGCGTGGCTAGCCAGTCTAGATCCAGCCCCGGATACCATGCCTTGACGAACTCCAAGGCCCGACGCGCTCCAGCTCGGGCCGAAGAACCCTTCCAGGCCTCAAGACGACCAGCCGCGACCTCTAGCCAGTCGGCCGTCAGGCTGGGGGTGCGTGGAGCCTGCATGGCCACCATCGCCTCCTTGTCAGACCAGGAGGAGCGCTTTCTCGCGAACTCGGCCAGGAGGGCGGTTTCCGTCTCTTCTGCCTTCCTCTGCGTCTTCGCAAGCAGCTCCTTCTGCTCTGCCAATTGAGTGGCCAGCAGGTCGAGCTCCATGGCGAGCTTGCTGCACTCCTCCCCTTTGGCGCGCAATGCGGAGTTGGCTTCGCTCAGCTGCTGTTGAAGAGCAGCGTTGGCTCCTGAAAAGAAGGAAGAAAGAAGGCGTTAAGTCATCAATAAAGAAGATCGCCGGGGAGATCCGGCCTGACTGCTCAGCAGTCGGCCCGAATCTCGGGGACTACAGCCCGCGGGTGCGCCAGCACGCCCCTGCAAAGAAGAAAAAGGACTTACTCTGGCTCTCCGACAAATCGGCGGTCCGCTTGCCCAGCTCTTCAACGTTACGGTTGACGGTAGTGACGCGGAGGTTGTGGTAATCCTGCGTCAAGCGTTTCAGACAAAAAGTTAATACCCAGAGTTCATCAATTGGAGTTCCGGGCCGCCTGCTCAGTAGCCAGCCCGAAACTCGGGGACTACACCCAGTGGGTGCGCTGGCGCGCCCCCACAGAGAGGAACAAGGAAACAAGGACCAAAGGAAAAAACATACCCGAACGGCTGCCCGCAACGCTAGGTACGCCTTGGTGCAATTCTGGAGAGCGTCGCCCTCAGCACGAAGCTTCGCCTCGACGTCCAGAAGCGCCTGGTTCAGTGGCCCTGTGCCGCCTCCTCGCACCCACCCAATGGGCGCGGCGCTCGTCGCTTCAGCGTCTGGGATCGCCGAGCTGGCGGTGCCGGCCTCTAGGAGGCGGGGTGCCGAAGTCACCTTCTCCAGACGGCGGCGCGTCGGCGAGCTGACTTGGAGGAGTAACCTCGCCACGGCCTCGTCTTCGGTCGGCGACACCGGAGGGTCCGCTGGCTGCTTGCCTTGTGCACTCTCAGACGGCGCCGGAGGTGGCGGCGGAACGATCACGTCCGGCGTAGAGGGGTCGCCTCCTTCCCTCTCCACGACGGGGTTCTCGCCGCCGGCTTCCCCAGTCTGCCCCATGAACTCCGGAGGCGGCGGCGCAGAGTTCAACAGGGTGACGAACACCGCCGATTGGCGGTGTGCGGCCTCCTCAGCCTGCCGCTTCGTCGCGGCGGCGGCTTCGGCTTCCGCCAGTTTTTTCTTGGCGGAGGCCTCCGCCCTATCGGCCTCCGCCTTCTCCAGGCGAACGGCCTCTTCTTCGTTGCGCTTCTCTTACGCATTCGGCTCTGTCGCCTCCCGGAGGTCTGCAGCGGGGTCAATCTGCCGAGTGGTGGCGGACGTCTCCGCTGACCCCATGACGGAGGCGGCGGTGATCCTCTCAAGAGTGAGGGGAGCCCTGAAGCAAGGGAAGCAAGCAAAAGACTCAGGCAAAGCCACAAAAAAGAATAAAGCATTAAGACAGAATACTCACGCAGAGACCAACGACGGCTTCTTCACTTTCTTACGGAAGCAGATGGCCTTCGTAGCCGCCTCGTCCCGCCGGGTCACCGCAGCCGAACCCTTGGGTTTCTTCGGCCGACTGCCGAACAAGGTCGGCACGGCCCTGCGCTTCTTCCCGCCGCCTGGAGCACCCGGCGCGGCAGAAGAGCCCGCGCCAGGCTAGCTGGCTCCTGGCCAATGGCGGGGGGTGACTTCTCCCTCGGCGTCGTCGTCAGGCCAGTCGGCGAAAGTGGCGAAGGCCTGAAGTCGCCTGCTGCTCCTCCTCCCCCTCGGCGTCGTCCTCCAAAGCCGCCGCCCCCAGATCGGGGTCGTCGACGTCGCTCTCCGCCCGGTCGGCGAGGAACTCGCGGGCCGGCCCCGAGGTGCCAGCTGGCGGGTGGAGGAGGGGATTCTGACCAAAGCCGACTGGTTAAAACAAACTCGGCAAGAAAGAAGACAATCCAAAGAAAGAAAGGAAAGGCAACTCACCACGGGTGGGGGGTTGGCGCGGGAGTATGGCTCCTTGCCAAACCGCCAATCCTCCAGGAGCTTGCTGTCCGAGAGGTAGTTCACTATGAAGGCCACCTCCTCGTGAGGCATGTCCTTGGTGCACATCCGACTCGGGTCGCGGTGCCCGCTCATTTGGCATATCATATGGGGGCGGCCTTGGAGCGGGAGAACTCGGCGCTCCACGAAGGCGGCCAGCAGGTCTGGACCAGTCAAGCCCTCCGACTGCGTTAGCACTCGGAGTCGCGCAATGGCGCCGGCTCCCGTAGGCGTCAGTGACTTGGCCCGGTACGACCAGTTGGGCAGTCTCCCAGCCGGCGGGCCGGCTTCGAAAGCCGGTAGGTTGACCTAGTCACCCCTCGCGGAGACGCTCCTGACGTAGAAGTATGATCTCTACCACATCTTCACCGACTTTATCAGCGAGATGGAGGGGAAGGGGTTGTCGGCCCCCGACCTTCGCACGGCGATGAAAGCGCCGCATTGAGCCGGCACGCCTGCAGCCTGGGTGCCGAGCTTGGAGAAGAAGAACTCCCCCAGAGCTCGAGGGTGGGGAGGACTCCGAGGAAGCCTTCGCACAAGGCCACGAAGGCGGACAATAGCACCACCGTGTTGGGCGTGAGGTGGTGCGGCTGGAGGCCGTAGAACTCCAGGAAGGAGCAGAAGAAGCTGCTCGCCGGCAGCCCCAACCCGTGTAGGCAGTGCGAGCGGAAGATGACCCGCTTGCCCTCCTGCAGCACGGGGGAAATCTCCCCCTCGGCGCAAGACACACCCGCACGTGATCCTCGCTGGGGTGCCGACGAGTCCTGCGGAGGAACTCGATGTGGTCGTCGTGAACTTCGGAGCCGTCCCAGGTGCCGGAGTGCACTGGGGGAGGCGCGGCAGCGGAGGAAGAGCTCATCGCGAGCTGATCGCCGCGGCGTTCGTCGACGCTTGGGCACGCGGCGGCGCGAAGAAGAAGAAGAAGGAGGAGAGCGAGGAGTGGTGGGAAGGAGGGGCGCGCCTGCCCCCCTCTTTCCCCTACTTATAGCCTCGTGGGCTGCGAAGCCGAGGGGGCGGTCGGGGGATTTACTATGCCCACGGCCCCATGACCCCCATGTTCCACGACAAAGTTACTGCGCGCAGTAACTCCACGGGAATCCCAACCGTCCGCCTGGGCCGCGGCGGATCCTCTCGGGCACCGAGGCGCGGTAGTGGCGGGCCCCGCCTATGGGCCTGTCCCATCGCACGCGTAGGCTGGCAGAATGGCCCAGCCACGTGTCATCGCATGACAGGCCTAGAATGGGCGGCGGCCCGGAGGCTTAGCAAGCACGCTACTTGGATCCCGCCGCGATGTTCGAAATATTGTGTGAGTCAGAGTTGGGCGAGTCCGACTCCTTCTAGCCGGCCTGGCGGAAGTCAACCAAGAGCCATGTGTTGAGCACCCGGAAAGAGAAACTGCTGAGGCTTCTCGGCCGATCGTCCGCGGCGCCTCACCAGCTTTGGGGACTACTGTCGGAGTAATGGGCCACGGGTAGGCCAACCCGAGGCCCAGAACCTTTCAAGACCCCAGGACGAAGAGCCGCCTTCGAGAAGGCGACGGCAAGATGGCCGACTGACCACTCACGGCCGAGTCCCAAGGACGACTTCAGGGAAAGCCGACTCCTGACTGGCGACTTCCAGAGAAGCCAGCTTTGGGGAGTCGGCCTGCGAGTCCAACAAACCCCATGACCTCATCAAGTGGGACGGGGTAGGGGAGTGGCTACAATGAAGCCCACTCCCGCCCCTTACCAAGGGCAGGCATGGCCATAGCGCGTCGTACCTCGGAAGATCTCCGTGCGGCGTGGCACTGTTGCCATGCCGGCCCTGACATCAGCACCGCAGGACTGAATCCTACACCCACGACGGTTTGTCTATGTGGCCCCAAGGCAGTGGGTCCCACCAGTCAGAGAGACCCCAGGAGACAGCAAGAGGACCGCCAGTCGGACCCATCGAGAGTCGGCCCCGGGGAGTCGGCCGAGCCCTCCCTCGGGGCCCACGCGCCATTAATCAAGATGTGATGGAGATTGGCAATAGTGATTGCCCGCCAGGCGGCGGGGCTGTTGCCACGACCCCATGATCAAGCACGTATCATCAGAAGCACGACTACAGTAATCAGCAGCCGGCAAGACCCGCCCACGGCGGACGCGGCCTGTCAGCTCCGTACCAGGCCAGTCGGCGGGGCCCACCAGTCGGCGGGCCCCAGCGGTCGGCAGGGAAGATGGAGGCCAGAGGCGCTGACAGCTGGGCCCGCGTCCGGCTGGATTACCATTGTACCCCTGGGGGGTAGGCCTATATAAACCCCACAGGGCACCCATGCAAAGGGTTGGAACCCATTAGCTCTAGACCAGATCATATAGGAGGGAGAGAGCTAGCCTTGCCCTCTCCTACCTCCAGGAAACAGCTCAAGGAGCAACCGTGTAGACACTTTGCCATAGTGATCATGCGGAGACCCCGCAGAGCAGCAGTAGGGGTATTATCTCCCCGGAGAGCCGTGAAGCTGGGTAAGATTCGCCGATGTGCATGTCTTCGCCTCATCCCGTTTCCAGGCACCGACGACTTTCTACTCGCCCCCACCATGATAAGCCATCCTTTGGCATATTTCGCACCTAACCCCTGACAATGGTACATGGTCATATGTTTCGAACATGGTTTTATTATGTACTTTGCAGTAAAATACAACTAATATTTTACATGGGTTCAGCAGAATAAGTTGTGTACATAGACCAAAGCTATTTTGTTTGGTTTTGCTGCCTCCTTAATATCTTCTGTTCTGGTACTACTAATGTAAAAACTCAAATTTCGAGGAAGCTATGGAAAAAATGGTGGAACCGCCACCTTATGAAAGTGGCGAGGCAACTATAACCGCAATGTCAGCTCTTGATGCAGTGGGTCAGTACCTGTCCACTAACAATGCCAAAAGCACGTTCCTGCATAATACTAGGTTGGTTGTTAAGGCAATATCGTCCAAACTGCCTCATGATCAGGATATGCAAGCTCAAAACAATGTTATATCTGCGCTCTGACACAAGTCTGTGCCTTAACAGAGACCCTTTGTGAAACAAGGACAGACATTGTTCGATATCGTCAAGATATGCATGGTTTTGAAACCAGACTATCAGACATTTGCTATGTTGTTCAGGAGCCCAGGAGAAATGAAGGCGAAGGTTATGGTGCTCCATCGGACAATACAACATGAAAACGTAACAGTAAGGTCAAATGAACTGAGCTTCTGAACTTCTGGTGGTGCATTTATCTGCCAGACTGTTAACTTTTATGCCAATCTTCCTTTTCTTTTATAGTTGTAATTTGTTATGTTGCGATATAAAATTTGTTCTTAACGTCCAGCCACTGGTTGAAGAAAATAGCAAGCCATTTTTGTATAGTGTAGGGTGTTCCCTATATTTGCACTGGTGGCGATCTTTGATGCCTAGTGGATGTAATATGTGCAATCGCCTTAATAGCCTAGTGTTAGTTTCGGGCTTATTTATTTCCTAGCCTTCTTTTTCCCTGGTTTGCTAGTGGCCGCAACAACCATGGGCCATATACGGACCATGGTAGCCTTGACCCTGCTACGGGCCGTAGGATCCATGGGCCTCCTACAGGCCGTATTTAAATGGGCCTCCAACACGGCCATAGAATTGGTGGGCCTCGGGCCGTCGGATAAATGGGTCTACATGGGCCGTAAACGGGCGTAATTGGTATTGGCCTAGCATGGTAACGGGCCGTTAACAAGCCTGGGGACAACAAAGGCTTAATTCTATCACAGGCATAACGGGTCGTTAATGGGCCAAAATATAGGACGGGCTCGAAACAGCGCAATGGGTTAACATGATAGAAATGGGCTGACTCTTGCCACTGGCTGAATTTGGCCCATTAGGGGAACAGGCCAGTAACGGGCCGGAAGTAATCGAGGGCCGGAAAGGATCCCAAGAACGTATGGGCCGTCAGTAGCTGAAAGCTAACACGGGCTGGAAACGGCCCATGTGAATCATGGGCCGTTAATGGGTGCAAAGAAATTTACTGTTCATTATGGGCTAGAGTCACCGTGGGCCTCTAAACGGCCTAAAGATACAAAGGCCTCATATGGGCCGAAAGATGTTGTGGGCCATACATGGGCCGAAAGTGAAATGGGCTGGTGTTATATTCGACGGCCCACATGACGTTGTTGGGCCGATTTCGTGTAGGCCCTGACGAGCCGTGAGTTACCGGGCCGTAAAATGGGCTATTTGCGAAGAGATCGTTAACAGGCTTTTCATGGGCCAGCCCGCCATCTTTTGACCAAGTCAAACGTGCCAACCTTTGTAAGCTAAATGGGCCAGTGGTGGGCCGTCGCACGTGTCGACATATCATAGGCGCCTATCTGACCCACTGACGAGCTGACACGTGTTTCCTCCGGCCAATCAGAATTTTACACGTGGAAATTTCCCATTAGTCTGGGCTATTAACGGGTTATGGGATCCAAAACTGGACTCGGTAGCTTAACGGCGTCCTGTTATGGTGGATGCCACGTGTCGGTCACCCTTGACGAAAGCACTTCTATGACGCGCGATTTATCGTCATGGAAGTGGACACTTCTGTGATGATAATTTTGGTAATGTCATGGAACACTTCTACGACAACACATGTATGACTATCCTGATTCTGTCATAAATTTTTCATGGATGTACATGCATGACAGAAAACGTGACCTACTGTGACAAACACGTATCATCATGAAAGTGTATTTTTCTTGTAGTACTATTATCCTCTCCAAGCTCTCCTGATTCTGAGTCAGGGTGGCCAAACCCTTCTCAATCCTCAAAGTAGATTGGATCAGATATGCTAGATGATCTTGCTTGCTCTTCAAGAATACTTGAGATGCCTCTTCAACACCTGGTATCTTTGCAGCTTTTTCTACCTTTGCTTTAGCTCTCTTCTCTTGTGCTTGTGCTTATGAAGGTTCATTTTCATTCATGACAACTTCATTATCTTCAAAATCTGGGAGCAAGGGTAAATGCTCTTTGTCCAACAAGTAAGTACCTGTGCCCATCTTTGAGTTGATGAGCACCTGAACGTGTGGAGCACACCCACAAGATCTCTTCTGGTCAGCAGCTGTCCTCTTGATTGTCTCAACAATCAAACTCATGACCTTGAATTTTTGAGGGACATCAAAGTTGATGGAATGTCTCCTTATCATCTTGTGATCTCTAGATTTGGGTAACAATGTATGCCTCAGGATGGTGTTGATAGTGGGCAGACCAGATAACAAGTATTGCACAGATCCAAGCTTGTGTGTCTCCAAGGCTTTATCAGGGATCTCTTTGTACATATTTGCCATAGAGTTGCGGTCTTTCTTCTTCTTGGCATACACATCCAAATCGTCCTCATGCTCTTCTGGGCATTGATCAGCTTGGCACATTCTTCTACGGTTGATTGGTACCTCATACCTTCAGACATCCACACTATCCTTCCATCTGGATATAAATGAGCAGTGGAGTAAAACTACATGATTAGCTCATCATTCCATTTGGTGAGCTTCTCTCCAACAAACTTGTGAACTCCACAAACTTTGAAGCTGTCTTGTACACCTGGGAAGTGATCTTCATTCTCTTTGATATATTCCCAATCAACTCATCTCATGTCATAGACAATTGGCTTCTTGTCAAGCAGAATAGTCTCATAGAAATCTTGTTGTTCTTTGGTGTGGAACCTGTAGTCCACAACACTTTTCCTCCTCACAGCATAGGGATCAGATTGTCTCCACAATCTCAATCCTACATCTTTCCTGATGTGCATGTCCTCAACCACTGGATGAGTGTCATCATGGTATGGAATTTTTGGCTTCAGTTTTCTCAGCACTAGGGCTTCACCATCCTCTTCTTCAACTTCAGGCACTAGGGCCTTGTTCTTTTCTTCAGCAGGAATGTTTCTGGTGCTTCTCTTTGGCTTAGTGGGCTTCTGAGCTTGAGCTGTTGCTTTGGGAGCATTCTTGGGCTTTGATGGAGAAGCCCCTGACTTGATCGCATCTCCCACAAGCTTCTAAGATTTGGGTGCTGGTGAAGAATCCTCTTCCTCTTCCTCTTCTTCTTCAGAAGAATGCCTCTCAAATTCTTCCATGGGATCCACCTTCTTGCACCATCTTCCTCTCTTTCTTTCTTTCTTCTTCTCCTCACCAACAACCTCTCCTCCAGTAGATTTGGAGGGTTCCTGAGTGGAGGCTCTGACCTTAGACATAGGAATCCTTCTGGCAGGTGCCTTCTTGTTCAACCCTGGCTTAGTTGCAGCAGCTGTACCATAATCTTTCTTCTGCACTTTCTTCCTTGAGGTGGCCTCATCCTCAACAGCCACATAGTCCTCATCCTCAGAGTCTGAGGTTCTCTTCTTCCTTGATCTGGTGGCTGCCTTGGGAAAGTTACTTGGAGTGCTCCTGCTGCCCTCATCATAACTGCTTGAGGGACTAGTGCCCTCACTCATATGCACTTGCTCTCAGATCTGTTCTGGCTGTCACTTTGGTCAGACATCTTGGCAAACACACTGAAAGCAAACCCTGTGAATAGATGTAGATGAGGTAGAGTAGATGAGCATCAGAAAGTGCAGAGTTTTTGCAAAATAGATGAGTCAAAAACTTAGTTTTAGTTCTCCACAGAAAGCATTTCGAAGCTACTGATTTCTTAAACTCGGTGATACCGAAGCAACTTTTGGAACCTAAACTAATGAACTCAGTCAGACCGAGTCACAGTTCGATGGCACCGATATTGCTAGGGTTTCACAGAGAGTCGAACTCGGTCGCACCGATTTGCAGTTTTCGGTCAGACCGAAAACGCATGGGCAATGGCCTAAGCCAAATCGGTGAGACCGATTTCTACAACTCGGTCGGTCCGAGATGAGTTCGGCGGAGACCTAACCCTAAATTTTCGAATCAAATCTAACCTAAAGGATGTTTTATCTGGATAGATTGTTTTCATACGTGGTAAAGATCATGGCAAAGCAATGTGCTACGAATCGGAGTAGGGAAATGGCAAAAAGAGTTGAACCCATACCCTAGTTCGGCGGGAGTTCGCTACGGCGACAACGGCGGAGCAGAATTCCGTTGATGGCGACGGAAACCAGCGGCGGGAGGTCGCTGGCGGCGAGGAGAAGATCCGGAGACCCGAGGAGGCAGAGCAGGACATGCGCGGGCTGAGGAGTTTGAAGAAATTTCCAAAATCTCACCCGTGGGTTTATATATCCCGACCCTATCGGTGTGACCGAGAGGAACAACTCGGTGGCACCGAGATGCAGAATCACAAGCGGTTACTGCAACTCGGTGTGACCGAAAAGTTCAAATCGGTTGCACCGAGATGGAAAACCTAGATCAAGTTAGTGAACTCGGTGTGACCGAAGTGGATGACTCGGTCATACCGAAATGACAAAGAGGTTTTGGAAGTTTAAGTCTATGACGAATCGGGGACTCCGAATGCTCCTCACACAAAGTGGTTCGAATCTGACTTGATCAAACTTTGTGATGTAGCATGAATAGAGTTTGAGATGAGAAAAGCATAGATAGCTAGAGGGAGTTCTTAGGCATTCTTGTCCATCCATTTGGCAAAAGAGAAAAATCCAAACAATCAAAGAAACAAATGGATGTCCTCGAATGAGTAAAATATGCAATCAACATGCTCACACAATAAAATGGCAAATGAAATATGTAACAAAGCATGCAAAAACACTCTAGCATCTATCAAGCAATTGGCGATGACTAGGTCATCTATATATGAGTATATTGACTTAGGAGTCAAATGAGAACATTTGATCATAGGTCATACTCATTGTTTAAGATCAAGTGGGGTTACCACTTTTACATAAAGCATTGTTGTGTTCACACCATTAGAGTTTCTTTAGCTCAATTTATTAGAGTAAAGCTCCCCCTAGATGTGATATCCCCCCAAAGAGGGATGAACTAACCTTGGTTTTGTCGATGATGACTTCATGTAGATGTTGAAGATGTGTATGCTCAATGTTGATGTAGATCATTCGGAGCTATCCATTGGAGTGAGTTGCACTTTCAATACCTACATGGGTTAGTCCCACAAGGAACAAACAAGGATATCCATAGACATAGAGTGATGTTCACACAAGATGATGTCCATGAAAACATTAGGTTACCTTGTCCCTTGTCTTACCAACAAGAGGGTTTGTGACTCCTTGAACTAGTACAAGATGTGGAAGTTGTTTGCACTTGTCCTTGCCAAAATGATATGAGTGAAATATGTTGGCGGAGTCACCCTCAAGAACTCTCTAGTTCTTCTTCTTCAGGATCCACATCATCTTGATGGGAATCCTTGGAGTCGTAGTCGTACTTGACGAAGTAGAACTTGATGTAGTCGTGGGAACCCACTTGACCAAGGCCTTGGGAACTTCTTCAAATGCATCAATCTCCTCTTGAAGCTTGTCCTTGCCTTTTTACTTGTGGTCTTGTGGTGGAAGATCATATTGAGCTTGTGTTCCTTGGAAAGAAGTAGGATCATACTTCTCTTGTTGAGGAACAAACTTCTTCTTGGGGTATTGATCTTCTTCCCACTCAACTCCATTGGCATTGAACTTTCGTTCAAGACCAACACCTTGATTCTTTCGGTGTCTTCCTTGCTTGCGTACAATTTCCTCAAATTTCTTACTTCCGGCAAGGCTCTTGTAAACACCTTTCTCTATAATTCCCTTTAATAAGCTATTTTCTTGCTCAAGTGTAACTTGGCTAAGAGAATCATTAGTGGAATCAAGAGTACTACTAGAAGGAAAAACATTGGATTTAGCATGATTATTGTTACTACTAGATGAAGAATCTTTCTTACTTTTGTTGCTAGATTTTACTTGTGGCATGTAAGTAGACAAGAGTAAGCGCTTGGCAATCTAAGAAGAACTTTTCTTGCGAAGATCATCATTGATTGCTTTTAAGAACCCATGCTCTTGCTCAAGGTTGAGCTTTTCAAAGCGTAGCTTCTCATGAGTCATTAAAAGTTCTCGATGATTTTCCAAGGTAGTTCATGAGCTAACTTAAGAGTGTTTAATTCTTTAGTTAGATGCTCAATCTCCTTCTTGTCATCGTCATTCATTTTATCTTGATTAGCACGATTAATAGCAAGTTCATCATAGTTTTCATAACTAGAGTTGTCAACAAGTAAATCATCATCTCCTAGCAAATCATCTTCATCACTATTGAAATCAGCATACTCGGGGTGTGATACCTTTGGGCCTTTAGCCATGAAGCATCTTCCAATTCTTTCATTTGGTGAGTCAAATATGTCGTAGGAGTTGGTTGACACAAGTGCTAGACCGGCAACACCTTCATCTTGAGTATATTTGGAGTCGGAGTGATAACTTCTTTCGGAGTGATGGTCAGAGTCAAAGCCGGATACCCATTCACCAACGTGAGCTTGATGTCTTCGTTTTGTGTTGCTCTTTCATTATTTGTCCTTCCTTTCCGAATCCTTGCTTCTCCAAGAGGTTCTTCGTTCATAACGATCATCTCTACTCCTTCTCTCTCTTTATGGTGATTCTTCTCTTCTACTTTTTCTTTTGCGAGAATCTTCTCTTCTTTTGTAGGGAGACATACACTCATTGAAGTAGTGTCCGGGTCTTCCACAATTGTAGCAATTTCGTTCACGACTAGAAGATCTTTTGTCATTGTAGGACCTTGACTTGGAACTTCTTTCCTTGCTTCTACTCTTGTAGAACTTATTGAAATTCTTCACCATTTGGCTCAATTCTTCACTAAATGTTTGTTTCTCACCTGATGATGAAGGAGCAACACATGAGGCTTTGTAAGCACCACTTGACTTGTTGTGGATCTCTTCCTTATCCTTAAGTGACATGTCATGAGCAACAATTCTTCCAATGACTTTCGTTGGCTTGAGATCTTTGTAATTGGGCATCATTTGGATCAATGTGCACACAGCATCATATTTTCCATCCAAGGCTCTTAGGATCTTCTTGATGATGAATCTATCGGTGATCTCATCACTTCCTAAGTCGACAATCTCATTTGTGATGAGAGCAAGCCTAGAGTACATTTCAGCGACACCTTCACCATCCTTCATTTTGAACTTGTCAAGTTGACTTGGAAGCACGTCCAATTTGGATTCCTTGTCAGAGTCGGTACCCTCATGCATATCAATCAAAGTATCCCAAATTTCCTTTGCATTCTCAAGACGGCTGGTTTTGTTGAATTCTTCGGGGCACAATCCGTTGAAGAGAATATCACAAGCTTGAGCATTGTATTGCAGCATCTTCAACTCTTCCGCGGTAGCTTCACGGTTCGGTTCTCTCCCATCAAAGATTTCACCTTGCAAGCCAATACACACAATAGCCCAAACGGCGGAGTTATGTCCAAGAATATGCATTTTTTCATCTTGTGCTTCCAACTAGCAAAATTAGTACCATCAACGTAATGACCTCTACGGTGGTAATTTCCCTCGCTAGACGCCATACTCTCCTAGGTTGTGAAACCAAGGCTATGATCACCAAAAGCTATGGAAATCAAGGCAAATGGAGACCATAGCTCTGATACCACTTGTAGGATCGAAAGTATGTCTAGAGGGGGGGGGGGATTAGACTACTTGACCAAATAAAAATCTAGCTTTTTCCCAATTTTATGTCTTGGCAGATTTTAGCAACTTAGCACTAGTCAAGCAATCAACCTACACATGCAAGTATAAGAGTATAGCAGCGGAATGTAAAACATTGCAGATGAAGGTAAAGGGAGGAGTTTGTAGGGAGCAAACGCAATGTAGACACGGAGATTTTCGGCGTGGTTCCAATAGGTGGTGCTATCGTACATCCACGTTGATGGAGACTTCAACCCACAAAGGGTAACAGTTGCGCGAGTCAACGGAGGGCTCCACCCACGAAGGGTCCATGAAGAAGCAACCTTGTCTATCCGACCATGGCCATCACCCATGAAGGACTTGCCTCACTAGGGTAGATATTCATGAAGTAGGCGATCTCCTTGACCGTACAAACTCATTGGTTCAACTCCACAATCTTGACGGAGGCTCCCAAGTGACACCTAACCAATCTAGGAGACACCACTCTCCAAAAGGTAATAGATGGTGTGTTGATGATGAAATCCTTGCTCTTGTGCTTCAAATGATATTCTCCCCAACACTCAACTCTCTCACACAGATTTGGATTTGGTGGAAAGATGATTTGAGTGGAAAGCAACTTGGAGAAGGCTAGATATAAGGATTCATATGGTTGGAATGGAATATCTTTGTCTCAACACATGAGTAGGTGGTTCTCTCTCAAAAAATGTATGCTAGAAGTGTAGGCTTGTTCTGATGGCTCTCTCCATGGATGAAGAGTGGGTGGAGGGGTATATATAGCCTCCACACAAAATCTAACCATTACACACAAATTTCCAAACTCGATGGGACCGAATCAGAAAACCCGGTCGGACCGATTTAGTTCAAAATGTGAACGTTAGGTTTTTTGGTGGGACCGATATGATCAACTCGGTGGGACCGATGAGCTAGGGTTAGGGTAAAACCTCATCTTGGTTTGACCGATTACACAAACTTGGTGGGACCGATTTTGGTAATAGGCTAACCAGAGAGTTGGTCAGGCAATCTCGGCGAGACCAATTACAAATCTCGGTAAGACCGAAATTATTGCAACAGGCAACAGAGAGTTTGCAAGCCCATCTCAGTGAGACCGAGATCCCATCAGTGAGACCGAATTGATTAGGGTTTGTGGCTGTGGCTATGTCAAGTTAACTCGGTGGCGCCGGATAGAATATTTCGGTGGGGCCGAGTTTGACTTTTGGTTTGGGACATATGTGGATATGAGAAAGTGGTTGAGGGTTTTTGGAGCATATCACTAAGCATTTTGAGCAAGCAACCCATTAAGAAACACCTCATCCCCTTTTAATAGTATTGGCCTTTCCTATAGACTCAATGTAATCTTGGATCACAAAAAGTAAAATGTAGAGTCTTGAGCTTTAGAGCTTGAGCCAATCTTTTGTCCTTACGATTTTGAGGGGTCCACATTCCTAATCCATGCCATGCCAATCATTGAGCTTTCTTGAAATATTTATCTTTGAAATAGCATTAGCTCAATCAGCTATATGTTGTTAGGAATTACCAAAACCACCCAGGGATATTTGCACTTTCATGGTGTGGTGGCAACGGCGCTGGCAACAGCTGCCGACGGGCAACAGCGGTGGAGCGTGTGGTGGGTGTTCCGCGCACACCCAACATGGACACCACGCGCACTACACTATGACAGGGACTGCACTGCCACTGCGGTGTAGCCTCCCAAATGGAGCTGTCCTCTGATGACAGTGGAGTGGCTGAGCGACGACGACGGACCGGTGCCATTGGCGATTGTGGGAGAAGCAGACAAGATAAGCTATAGGGAGGGAGGGGAAAACGCGACGCAGGACTCACCGGCCGTGAGGGTTTTTATAGCAGGCTGGTAAGCATTGGGATTTTGGGGGATTTCACCGAGTCGGGCGGGAAGCTTGCACGGGAACTTGCAAGGTTCTGCGGGAACGGGCTCACCGACGATTCATTGGCGCCACCATTTGGCCAAAAGAACGCCCCCGCGCGCTGCGCAAGCTTGCGCTGTAAGCCGTCTGCGGCAGCGGGGTGACAAGACATGCGAGAGGAGGGTATTACCTCCATAGAGAGGGCCCGAACCTGGGTAAACATCTTGATGGGCGCCCTGGTAAACTCATTAAAAAACCTATCCTTGGCAGATGACTCGTCGCCGAACTATGTTTGGTTCGAACTTACGGCGGATGTGGGAGAATTTTGCTTCCCACCCGCCACCCACTTCATAGCCACCGTTTAAGACCCAACCAACATGCCTGACCACCACTCCAAAGACATCGACGGTATGGATGACGATGAGGGGCAGGGCCAGAGCTTTCTACCTGCTAGACACGGGATGGCCACTTCCTGGTATGACGTGTGTATGATAGACACACCTGACGATGCTTTCGACGATGGCAAGGAGGATCCAGTCGAGAAAAAACCTCCCGGCACACAGTCCGAACACCGGCGCCCACGGGGCCGCTCCAAATCACATCGCCCAAGAGAAAACACTGCTAGCACCAGAAAAGACAACACTCCGGACAATGAAGACCCTGTTGAGGTAGAATCCGAACAGGAGGAACAGGAAAGCGGGCAAGACAGCCCTGATGAACAGGCCACATGTGGATACTCGGAGGACAGCAATTACCTCCCACTCTCCGAGGAGGAGGAGATCCTCGGAAACGAGGATTTTATCGTGCCTAAGGAACCTCTCGAGGAGGAGCGCTTTAAACGCCAACTTATAGCCACTGCAAGGAGCCTAAGGAAGAAGCAGCTACAGCTTCAAGCAAGCCAAGATTTGCTCTATGATAGATGGACCAAAGTCCTGGCCGCTAAAGAATACGGCCTTAGCGGCCCAAACAAAAGCCACCCCAAGAGCAGGTGGCTCCCTCAATACGATGGCAGGGCGTTGGAGCCCACACCACCATCGAGCAACATGGTGGGCCAACCACAGTTTGGTCCAGACAAAGCAGCAGCCCAAGCTGAGCACCATACCAATCCATCCGGCCGTCCAAGCAAGAATAAAGCAGCTCGGGGGAACACTCGCGACATCCAACAAGACTTGGAGGGTAAAACAGGACACACAAAATCGGCACCCAAATCGCAGGGACATGCCTCGACCAGTAACAACGATTACCTATTCGGACACAACAGACCCGACCACGCTCGGTCCGAAGAGTCCGCCGGAAGTGCTTCATAGTGTGGCCCAACATAGAGGAGCCTCACACCCTCTCTGCTTCACTGACAAGGTAATGGAGCATGAATTCCCAGACGGGTTTAAACCCTCAACATCGAATCATACGATGGAACAACAGATCCCACGGTATGGATATGAGGATTACCTCCTCTATATTCACATGACTCACGGAGACGACCTTCATGCCATTAAATACCTACCTCTCAAGCTTAAAGGGCCGGCTCGATACTGGCTAAACAGTTTGCTAGAAAATTCTATTGGCAACTGGGAAGATTTGGAAGACGCCTTTCGGGACAACTTCCAAGGAACATATGTCCGGCCACCAGATGCCGATGACTTGAGTCAAATTGTCCAGAAGCCCGGTGAGTCATCCAGACAGCTCTAGACTAGGTTCTTAGCCGAAAGGAACCAAATTGTTGATTGTCCGGACGCGGAGGCCCTTGCGGCCTTCAAACATAGCGTCCAGGATGAATGGCTAGCGCGTCACCTCGGCCAGGAAGGACCCAAATCCATGAAAACCCTTACCGCTCTAATGACCCGCTTTTGTGCGAGAGAAGACAATGGGCTCGCTCGTAAAAGCAACAACGCCAGTGACCCGGGTACTTCCGAAATACGAGACGGCAACGGCAAGCCATGATGAACCGAACATAACAGTGGCAACAGTAATGAAAGATTATGCGACACAACATTCAACGCCGGATTTCACAATCTGAAGCCCGGTCAACGGAAGAAGCCATTTAAGGAAAACCAGGATGGAACATCCAACCTCGACAGGATATTGGACCGACCTTGTCAGATTCACGGTCACCCCGATAAGCCGGCTAATCACACAAACAGAAACTGTTGGGTCTTTAAGCAGGCATGCAAGCTTAACACCGAACACAAGGGGAGGAGGACACCAGGCGATAAAAATGATGGAGCAGCTCGTCAGCCAAACACCAGGGGCCAGAAATAGTTTCCCTCCGAAGTTTGACCACTCCCGGAACGGAAATAGCAGTTCGGCTTCCGCCACCCACCCACTACATTGGCAAGATTTATACCACGTGTACATCACTACGCGCTGAAGATACCATGTTCATCGGCGGAAGCACAATACGGACAACCCTCCAAGCATTCCCGTAACGTTTTTTTATCCATTTTCCTTACTTTTCTTTATTATTTCTTAAAAACAAGTGACCATCAGGACAACACCTACATCAGACTCTATCGGAGTTCGGATCCGTACACTCACCTAAGGGGCCACTTCCATTAAGGATTCCCCTCCCCGAGGACGAGCGGCGCAGACCTGCGACAGGAGGTCCAAAAAAATCTTTTGTAGACCGCACTCTTTGTTTTGAGCCTGTACTATGCCCTTTTCCTCTGTTCCCAACCCTGAGCATGTCAAATAGCTGGGTTGTGGTTTTTACTCTTTATTATATATTTATCATTGGCATATTGCTCCGCTCCCAGTAAACTTTATCTGAACTAATCTTCCATGCTCTTTCTGCAATGAGTCCGGCCGTAATGGCTGCCTTACAAGACACGCCTCGGCATAACTTGCCAGGGGCCTAGTATGGGAACAAACGAGTCACCAGTAAAAGTCCGAACAGCTCTATAGTGTACTTCGGTGTCGCAAGTTTGGCCTTATATGCATCAGCTCCAAATCATCGTCTTTGGTCAATAGTTGGGTTGCCCGGCTCCTGTGCTTGCTACCCTACGTTCCGCTCTATCGGCTAGGGTAGTAAAGGGAGAACTACTGCGATTGTGCCCTAGCCTAGACCAGATGAGCACCTCAGTAGAGAAAGCCGAAAACTGACTATCATGATGCGGCGAGAGCTGGTCAACCACTTGACGACTTATTCAAATCTTTAGTGATTCTCCGTGTCACACGAGGGATCTTTTTTAGAACAAAATATGTAAGGCACTATGCGTCGTATACATACCAGGGGCTATGTCGTAGCCCCACCATAAAACTCCTATGGCTAAGTGAAAGTGTTAACGCCCTATAGTCCGATTGCCTGGTTCGCCGCATTATCACCTCATTTATGGACCAAGACATTGGATAAAGAGTGATTAAATGCTTTTCCGAACACCCCCGTACTTCCTACAAGGGGGCTGAAGCCGACGACGGGAAAACTTTCAGATTATACTAAAACGGCCGCACAGGAGGAAGTCAAGATCTTGAGCAAAACATAAATAGATTAACCATAGAGTTGTCTATTATAACCATTATACAAATCACTCGAACATTATGTCTTTTGAGAATTGACCCTCTATCAAGCAGGCGGCCTCTAAAACGTCTTCAAACTAGTGCTCCGGCTCATAACGGTCCTTGCCCTTGGGTGGACTCCTCGCCGCAACATCGATGGCCTTCATCTTTCCCCAAAATGTCTTGACTCGGGCAAAGGCCATTCGTGCACCCTCAATGCACGTCGACCACTTCACAGCGTTGATATGTGGCACCGCGTCGACAAGCCGCCGCACCAGGGCAAAATAACTACTCGGAATAGGCTTACTTGGCCACAACCGCATTATGACGTTCTTCATGGCGTCGCCGGATATCCTATGAAGCTCGGCCCACTGGGACATCTGTTCATTATGCAATAGAGGGCGCTTTGACGCGCCAAATTGTGACCAGAAAAGCTTCTCCGTTGCACACCCTTCTTGTGCGTGGTAAAACTGCGCCGCATCGGAAGAACTCTTCGCTAAGTCCAAAAATTTGTCCGGAGAACTCCATACTTGGTTAAGATGAACATAGTTCGGATCACCGAACTTAGTCTGTAGAAAAAAGGGCTTGCCAGCTGCAATCTCCCCAGCTTGCCGGATCTCCTCACGGACCGCTCTGGATTCAGACCGCACTTCTCTCGCCTCTCGTAAGGCCTTGTCAAGTTCAGCCATTTTGGCTTCATTTTCCTCCTCCAGAAGTTTACAGTGGCTAGCCACATTCTCTAACTCGTGCGCCATGGAGGACAACTTCTCCTGTCTTGGCGCCGTGTAGCTTGTTCGGCTCTCAATTCAGTCGATGCCTTTTCGGCAGCCGCATTACTAAGCCAGGCCTGCTCCTTGGCCCAGGCTAGCTCAGCCCGAAGGGCCTCCACAGCGGCAGCACCATCTACATTCATGCACATGTCATATAAAACTCTTTTTAGAGTTAGGCTTAAAATACAAGTACATTGGTGTAAGGAATGCTCAAAATATATACCTTGCCAGTCGCCAAGACGCCTGTTGATCAATGCAATGTCATCCTCCACAATATCCAGCTTCTGGTGCAGTTCGGCCACTTCCGTATTTCGGGTAGCTATAGGAGGGGAGGCAGCCTGTATTCATTGTTAAATCAAGGTTAGTACGTGAGCATATCTTTTCGATCCTCTGATCGCTTCCTTTGGAAGGCAATCCGAGTCTCAGGGGCTACTGCATATACAACAGGTGCATTCTGTCAATAAAACTCCTTCACAAACCTCAAAACCCCTCAGAAGGCTCGTACAGGCCTCGTTCAACCCGCTCTTCGCGGATAAAACCTTTTCGACCACCGTGGCCATCAAGGCACGATGCTCCTCCGAAACGGATGCTTGTCGTAGCATGTCCGTCAGCGTTTTCGGCGCTCCTGGGTCTCCGGAAACCGCCGCCGGTGTACGGCATTCCTTTGAGGGGATCCGCCCACTCGCCTCCCGAATCATCTCCGGCTGTAAATCGGATAGTTCAGGGCCGTCGTACTTGATTCTCGAACCCCGAGTGACAGAGGCACCATCTTCCGGTAACGCCTTCTTTGTTTCCTGCACTACCTGTCGATTGGGAGGAGCCCCTCGGGACGATGCCTCAAAATCATTCGCCCTTTTGGGCAAGGAGGCTGGAGAAGGCGTGTCACTCTCCATCATCTCTAGAAGAAGGTCTCCCAAGGAGGAAGACGACTGAGAAACACCAGGCGCTAACCCGCGAGGACGTACATATGTCGGAGGATTACTTCAGTAATAAGAAAGGAATGAGGTATGATTAAAATACCCCGCTGCACATACAGTTTGGCCAGAGGTTTGTCCTCATCATAAAGCTCTACATCGACATCACTTGCCCAGCTCAAGCCGCCTGACGTTGGCGTTTTAACTTTCTTGGAAGGTTTCCCCTCCTGATCTCTAGAAGCGGCCCTCTTCTTGCCATGGGGGGGCCCCTCTCACTAAAAAAAGACACATCCGTGACATTTTGGGCCGAATGAAAATCTTTTCTGTCATACTTATGACACTTCTATGACAATAATTGTGACAAAACACAGTATCATCATAGATGTGGTGGGGTCCTACTTCTATGACAAAAAATCATGACAGAAAATGGGCTTTTCGACCTGGGCGGGCTGGAGACGCAGCTGCATGACATTCTTTGGGCCGTCCATGATGGAAAAACCATGGTAGAAGCGAGGGCGAGGAAAATATCGGGGTGTTCCCGGTTACGGTGGGTGGTCGGGGCTGAGCGATGCGCGTTTCTCTCGTACACGCACGCGCGTGGGTGCGAGGCGTTGGGCTCTAACTGAAGCCGAGCGAGGCGTTGGGCTCTAACTGAAGCCGAGTGAGGCGTTGGGATCTAACTGAACCCGAGCGATTGCACTGCAGGCTACGCGTTACTGAACCCGAGCGATCGATCGATGGCTGATAACTGAACCCGATCGAGCGATTCCTTTGCTACTGCTGCTAACTGAAGCCGATCGATGCTGCCTCTAGATGAATAGTGAGCATTGCTGGGGGGGTTTGGATGAATAGTTCCCGGTGGGGGTGGATGAACAGGACCCCGACTGTTCGAGCCGGTTGGGGCTGGATGAACAGGACCCCGTGGAGGGCAGGATGAACAGGACCACCTCGTGGAGGGTAGGATGAACAAAAGACGGTGGAGGGCTGGATGAATAGTAGCCCGTGGAGGGGTGGTTGAACAGGAGCCCGTGGAGAGGGCTGGTTGAACAGTAGCTGGTGGAGTAGCGCGCGATGGAGGCTGGATGAACAGGAGCCTGTGGATGAACAGTCGCAGGTAGAGGCTGGAGGAGGTCGACGGAGGATGAACAGTAGCCCGTGGAGGCTGGAGGGGGTCGACGGTGGAGATGAACAATATCCCGTGGAGTCCCATTTTGCGGTACGCCACACCCCTCCCGATGAACAGGACCCCCGTTTCGACCGTAGCGCTCCAACACAAGTCCGTTTCCTCCGTTTTGCGGTACACCACACCCCTCCCGATCAACAGGACCCCCGTTTCGACCGTAGGAGGTCCGTTTCCTCCGTTTTGCAGTACGCCAGACCCCTCCCGATGAACATGATCCTGTTTCGAACATGGCCGGTTGAACACAAGGCCGTTTCCTCCGTTCTGCGGTACGCCAGGCCTTGTTTCCATCGGCTGTTCCATCCAAGCCCTCCCGATGAACATGACGACACATTCCGTTCCGACCCAGCCGGTTGGCTCCCCATGAACACGACGACGACGCTGTTTCTCCGTTCCGACCCAGCCATGTACACGAGCCCTGGCCGTACGTATGCGTGAGTAGGAGTTCGAGACCCTGCTGATATGTATGTACGTGGCCGTATTTTCTTTCTTGCACACTGGCCGCTGTACGTACGTGTACATGCTACGTGCGCGCCTCTATTGCGACACATGCGCACCTCTACATCGACCAGTATGTACATACACGTTCGCGACCAGAATGACAACGCTACATACGCTTCGACCAGGTGGGTCCCGACTATCAGGCACTTCCTTGCCTGCAAAGATGTAGCTGGTGGGTCCCAGCAGTCAGGGGGGCGAATCGTTTTTTTTGCCTGGACGCACTTCCTTGCGTGTGAAGATGTAGTTGGTGGGTCCCAGCAGTCAGGGGGAAATGTTTTTTTCGTGAAATACGGTGGCCCGTCCGGTGGGTCCCCGCTGTCAGGTGGAGGAATAATTATTTTGCGTGTAATAAGGAGGCACTTCCTTGCTGCGGCGTGGACCCAGCTGTCAGCCTCTCCACGTATAGTCCACGCCCAATGGAAGCCGTTCCTTGACCACGTTGACCATTCCGCGCCGAGAGCACCAGGGCGGTGGACGACGGCGAGGCCTAGGAAGGGGATGACGCGGAGCCGGGGAAGACACGACAGTAGAAGCCCGCGCGTAGAGGAGTACGAGAGTTCACTGGTTCGGCTGCGGTGTGAGGCTGCCGTCGCTGCAGGGCCTCACCAGCGGTGGGAATAGTAGGGGGCGGTGAGGCTTCCACGGCAGCACAGCCGGCCACAGGAGACAGGAGCATGCGGCACGACCGGCGCTGCTTTGGGCGGCTGGAGCAACAAGACCAGAGGTTGAAGAAGCACTACGGCCGTTGGATGGACATCGTACGGTCAGTGGAGCTAGAATCGTTCATATTGACTAAGTTGACAAAGCACTCCATCCCCGTCAACTTAGTAGGCCCACAAGTCAGCCTCCCACCAAGTTGGGTCCCAACTAGCAGGGGGTATTCATTTTTTTGTGCATAATAAGGAGGCACCTCCGGTGTGTTTGGGCTGACAGCGGGGGGAATGTTTTTTTCATGAAATACGTTGGCCCGTCCGGTGGGTCCCAGCAGTCAGGGGGGAAACGTTTTTTTCGCCAAATACGGTGGTCCGTCCGGTGGGTCCCTGCTCTCAGGTGGAGGAATAATTATTTTCCACGTAATAAGGAGGCACTTCCTTGCGGCTGCCGTGGACCTAGCTGTCAGCCTCTCCATGTACAGTACTCTTCCGATGGAAGTCGTTCCTTGACCACGTTGACCACTGATACGTCCATTTTGCATCATGCTTTTATATAGATATTTATTGCAATATGGGCTGTTATTACACATTATGTCACAATACTTATGCATATTCTCTCTTATTTTACAAGGTTTACATAAGGAGGGAGAATGCCGGCAGCTGGAATTCTGGGCTGGAAAAGGAGCAAATATTAGAGACCTATTCTACACACCTCCAAAAGTTCTGAAACTCCACGAAAGTTATTTTTGGAAATAATAAAAAATACTGAGCAGAAGAAATACCAAAGGGGGCCCACACCCTGGCCACGAGGGTGGGGGCGCGCCCTACCCCCTAGGTGCGCCCCCTGCCTCGTGGGCCCCCTATTGGCCCTCCGGTGCCCATCTTCTGCTATATGAAGTCTTTCGTTCGAAGAAAAATTATAAGCAAGCTTTCGGGACAAGACCCCGCCGCCATGAGGCATAACCTTGGCCGAACTAATCTAGGGCTCCGGCAAAGCTGTTCTGCCGGGGACACTTCCCTCCGGGAGGTGGAAATCATCGCCATCGTCATCACCAACGCTCCTCTCATCAGGAGGGGGCCAAGCTCCATCAACATATTCACCAGCACCATCTCCTCTCAAGCCCTAGTTCATCTCTTGTATCCAATTCTTGTCTCTAAGTCTGGGATTGGTACCTGTAGGTTGCTAGTAGTGTTGATTACTCCTTGTAGTTGATGCTAGTTGATTTATTTGGCGGAAGATCATATGTTCAGATCCTATATGCATATTAATACCCCTCTGATTATGAACATGAATATGCTTTGTGAGTAGTTATGTTTGTTCCTGAGGACATGGGAGAGTCTTGCCATTAGTAGTCATGTGAATTTGGTATCCATTCGATATTTTGATGAGATGTATGTTGTCTCTCCTCTAGTGGTGTTATGTGAACGTTGACTACATGACACTTCACCATTATTTGGGCCTAGAGGAAGACATTGGGAAGTAATAAGTAGATGATGGGTTGCTAGAGTGACAGAAGCTTAAACCCTAGTTTATGCGTTGCTTCGTACGGGGCTGATTTGGATCCACTTGTTTCATGCTATGTTTAGGTTTACCTTAATACTTCTTTTGTAATTGCGGATGCTTGCAATAGGGTTAATCATAAGTGGGATGCTTGTTCAAGTAAGAATAGCACCCAAGTACCAGTCTACCCACATATCAAATTATCAAAGTACCGAACGCGAATCATATGAACGTGATGAAAACTATCTTGACGATAATTCCCATGTGTCCTCGGGAGCGCTTTTCTCTATATAAGAGTTTGTCTAGGCTTGTCCTTTGCTAAAAAAGGATTGGGCCATCTTGCTGCACTTTATTTACTTTTTTTACTTGTTGCTCGTTACAAATTATCTTATCACAAAACTATCTGTTACCTATTATTTCAGTGCTTGCAGAGAATACCTTGCTGGAAACCACTTATCATTTCCTTCTGCTCCTCGTTGGGTTCGACACTCTTACTTATCAAAAGGATTACGACAGATCCCTTATACTTGTCGGTCATCAAGACTCTTTTCTGGCGCTGTTCCCGGGGAGTGAAGCGCCTTTGGTAGGTGGAATTTGGTAAGAAAAAATTTATATAGTGTGCTGAAATTTACTGTCACTTGGTACTATGGAAAGTAATCCTCTAAGGAGCTTGTTCGGGGTATCTTCACCCCGACCAACAGAGCAAAGAGTTGCTTCTCAACCTATTGAACCTACTGAAAATGAAAATGTCTACTTTGAAATTCCTTCGGGTATGTTGGAAAAACGGCTAGCTAATCCTTTTACAGGAGATGGAACATTACATCCTGATGAGCACCTAATATATGTGGATGAAGTTTGTGGATTATTTAAGCTTGCAGGTATGCCCGATGATGTTGTCAAGAAGAAGGTCTTCCCTTTATCTTTAAAGGGAGATGCACTGACATGGTATAGGCTATGTGATGATATGGGATCATGGAACTACAAACGATTGAAATTGGAATTTCATCAGAAGTTTTATCCTATGCATCTTGTTCATCGTGATCACAATTATATATATAATTTTTGGCCTCGCAAAGGAGAAAGCATCGCTCAAGATTGGGGGAGGTTTAAATCAATGTTATATTCATGCCCAATCATGAGCTCCCAAGAGAAATAATTATTCAAAAAATTTATGCTCGGCTTTCTGATAACAATCGCACCATGCTAGACACTTCTTGTGCTGGCTCTTTTATGATGAAGACTATTGAATTAAAATGGGATTTATTGGAAAGAATTAAACGCAACTCTGAAGATTGGGATCTCGATGAAGGTAAGGAGTCAGGTATGATACCTAAGTTTGATTGTGTTAAATCTTTTATGGATACCGATGTTTTCTGTAAATTTAGCACTAAATATGGACTTGACTCTGAGATAGTAGCTTCTTTCTGTGAATCTTTTGCTACTCATGTTGATCTCCCTAAGGAGAAGTGGTTTAAATATCATCCTCCCATAGAAGTAAAAGTAGCTGCACCTATCAAAGTTGAAGAAAAAAGCTGTCACTTATAATGATCCTATTGTTCCTACTGCTTATGTTGAGAAACCACCTTGTCCTATTTGGATAAAAGATCATGCTAAAGCTTCAACTGTGGTTCATAAAAGCAATATTAGAACATATACACCTCCCGAGCAAGTTAAAGTTGAACCTAATATTGCTATTGTTAAAGATCTCTTGTCTGATAATATTGATGGGCATGTTATTCATTTCTGTAATGAAACTGCTAGAATTGCCAAACCTTGTGCTAAAGATAAACATGGACCTGTGGTAGGCATGCCTGTTATTTCTGTTAAAATAGGAGATCATTGTTATCATGGATTGTGTGATATGGGTGCTAGTGCTAGTGCAATACCTATTGACTTATACAAATAAATTATGCATGATATTGCACCTGTTGAGTTAGAAGATATTGATGTCACAATTAAACTTGCCAATGGAGATACTATATCACCAATGGGAATTGTTAGAGATGTTGAAGTCTTGTGTGGGAAAGCTAAATATCCTGCTGATTTTCTCGTTCTTGGTTCCCCGCAAGATAGCTTTTGTCCCATTATATTTGGTAGACCCTTCTTGAACACTGTTAATGCTAAGATAGACTGCGAAAAGGATGTTTTCACTATTTGTTTGGGTGATATGTCTCATGATTTTAATTTCTCTAAATTTCGTAGACAACACCGTGAAGATGAATTGCCTAGTAAAGATGAAATTATTGGTCTTGCTTCTATTGCCGTACCTCCTAGTGATCCTTTAGAACAATACTTGCTAGACCATGAAAATGACATGTTTATGAATGAAAGAAGGGAAATAGATGAAGTATTCTTTAAACAGGAACCCATCTTGAAACACAATTTGCCTGTTGAAATCCTAGGGGATCCTCCTCGACCCAAGGGTGATCCCGGGTTTGAGCTTAAACCATTGCCTGATACCCTTAAATATGCTTATCTTGATGAAAAGAAGATATATCCTGTTATTATTAGTGCTAACCTTTCAGAGCATGAGGAAGAGAGATTATTGAAAACTCTGAAGAAGCAACACGCTGCTATTGGATATACTCTTGATGATCTTAAGGGCATTAGTCCCACTCTATGTCAACATAAAATAAATTTGGAGAAAGATGCCAAACCAGTTCGTGATCACCAACGACGGCTGAATCCTAAGATGAACGAAGTGGTAAGAAAGGAAATACTAAAGCTTCTTGATGCAGGTATTATTTATCCCGTTGCTGATAGTCAGTGGGTAAGTCCCGTTCATTGTGTCCCTAAGAAGGGAGGTATTACTCTCGTTCCTACTGATAAAGATGAATTGATTCCGCAAAGAATTATTACAGGTTATAGGATGGTAATTGATTTTGCAAATTAAATAAAGCTACTAAAAAGGATCGTTATCCCTTACCTTTTATTGATCAAATTCTAGAATGATTATCCAAACATACACATTTTTGCTTTCTAGATGGTTATTCTGGTTTCTCTCAAATACCTGTTTCAGCCGATGATCAATCAAAGACCACTTTTACTTGCCTTACGGTACTTTTGCTTATAGACGTATGCCTTTTGGTTTATGTAATGCACCTGCTACCTTCCAAAGATGCATGATGGCTATATTCTCTGACTTTTGTGAAAAGATATGTGAGGTTTTCATGGATGATTTCTCCGTTTATGGATGCTCTTTTGATGATTGCTTGAGGAACCTTGATCGAGTTTTCCAGAGATATGAAGAAACTAACCTTGTCTTGAATTGGGAGTAGTGCCACTTTATAATTAATGAAGGTATTTTCTTGGGGCATAAAGTTTCTGAAAGAGGTATTGAAGTTGATAAAGCCAAGGTTGATGCTATTGAAAAGATGCCATGTCCCAAGGACATCAAAGGTATAAGAAGTTTCCTTGGTCACGCTGGATTTTATAGGAGGTTCATTAAGGACTTCTCAAAAATCTCTCGGCCTATGACTAATTTATTACAAAAAGATATACCATTTGTCTTTGATGATGATTGTGTAGAAGCATTTGAAATACTTAAGAAAGCATTAATCTCTGCACCTATTGTTCAGCCACCTGATTGGAATTTACCCTTTGAAATTATGTGTGAAGCTAGTGATTATGCTGTAGGTGCTGTTCTAGGGCAAAGAGTTGATAAGAAATTAAATTTTATTCAATATGCTAGTAAAACTCTAGACAATGCTCAGAGAAATTATGCTACTACTGAAAAAGAATTCTTAGCAGTTGTATTTGCCAGTGATAAGTTTAGACCTTATATTGTTGATTCTAAAGTAACTATTCACACGGATCATGCTGCTATTAAATATCTTATGGAAAAGAAAGATGCTAAACCTAGACTTATTAGATGGGTTCTCTTGCTACAAGAATTTGATTTACATATTATTGATAGAAAGGGAGCTGAGAACCCCATTGTAGACAACTTGTCTAGGTTAGAGAATGTTCCTGATGACCCACTACCTATTGATGATAGCTTTCCTGATGAACAATTAAATTTCATAAATGCTTCTTGTACTGCTCCATAGTATGATGATTATGCTAATTACGTTGTTGCTAAATTTATACCACCTAGTTTCACATACCAGCAAAAGAAAAGGTTTTTCTATGATTTGAGACATTACTTTCGGGATGACCCACATCTTTATAAAGAGGGAGTAGAGGGTGTTATTAGACGTTGTGTACCCAAGCATGAACATGAATAGATCCTACGCAAGTGTCACTCCAAAGCTTATGGAGGACACCACGCTGGAGATAGAACTGCACATAAGGTATTGCAATCCGGTTTTTATTGGCCTACTCTCTTCAAGGATGCCCGTAAGTTTGTCCTATCTTGTGATGAATGTCAAAGAATTGGTAATATTAGTAGACGTCAAGAAATGACTATGAATTACTCACTTGTTATTGAACCATCTGATGTTTGGGGCTTTCATTATATGGGACCGTTTCCTGCCTCTAATGGGTATACACATATTTTAGTTGTTGTTGATTACGTTACTAAGTGGGTAGAAGCTATTCCAACTAGTAGTGCTGATCATAACACCTCTATTAAGATGCTTAAAGAAGTTATTTTTCCGAGGTTTGGAGTCCCTAAATATTTAATGACTGATTGTGGTTCACATTTTATTCATGGTGCTTTCTGTAAAATGCTTGATAAGTATGATGTTAATCATAGAATTGCATCTCCTTATCACCCACAGTCTAGTGGTCAAGTAGAATTGAGTAATAGAGAACTCAAATTAATTTTGCAAAAGACTGCTAATAGATCTAGAAAGAATTGGTCCAAGAAACTTGATGATGCATTATGGGCCTACAGAACTGCATATAAAAATCCTATGGGTATGTCTCCGTATAATATGGTTTATGGAAAAGCATGTCACTTACCTCTCGCACTAGAACATAATGCATATTGGGCTATTAAAGAGCTCAATTATGATTTCAAACTTGCCGGTGAGAAGAGGTTATTTGACATTAGCTGACTTGATAAATGGAGAACCCAAACCTATGAGAATGCCAAATTGTTTAAAGAAAAAGTTAAAAGATGGCATGACAAAAGGATACAAAAGCGTGAGTTTAATGTAGGTGATTATGTATTTCTATACAACTCTCATTTAAGATTTTTTGCAGGAAAACTTCTCTCTAAATGGGAAGGTCCTTACATTATCGAGGAAGTCAATCGTTCCAGTGCCATAAAAATCAACAACTTCGAAGACACAAATACGAAGGTGGTAAACGGTCAAAGAATCAAACATTATATCTCAGGTAATCCCATAAATATTGAAACCAATGTTATTGAAACCGTAACCCCGGAGGAGTACATAAGGGACACTTTCCAGAATGTTTCAGACTCCGAAAAGGAATAGCTATGTGGTACGGTGAGTAAACCGATTCCAAAACAGCTCTAAAGGCAATTTTCCTCCGTTTTGGAATATTTAGAAAAATAGAAAAATAAGAAGCAGTCCGGGAAGGACACAAGGGCTCCACGAGGGTGGAGGGCGTGCCCCCTGCCTCATGGGCACCTCGTGCGCTCTCCGGACTCCATTTTCTTGCACGATACGTATTTTGGTCCGTAAAAATTCATTATATAATCTCCCGAAGGTTTTGACTCTCGTATCATGCAAATATACTCTGCTTTTGTTTTGAGCTGTTTCTATAGCAGGTTTGGAGCAAGATGTCATCCTAGGATTCCGACGGAGAGAGCTATGTCTCACACCTCATTGCTGACCCAAAGACCTATGGGGATCTATCTCCTTGTGATCGAACTACAAATGAGGAGGAGGATGCTCATTTGATGAGGATCAATGATTCAAGTTCGGAGGAGGAGGATATCCCTCTACCTCAACCTGGGGATATGCACGTGAAGTTCAAGAAATCTAGTCTCCCTAAGAGGGCTGAACTATCTAACAACCGATCTATTCCTTCTCGTTTTCGGCAGAAAAGCAAAGGAGATTTATGTGACAAGATCTTGAGCCTGGATTCGGAGGTGGATGATTTAAAATAGGAAATTGCTCTCCTCAATTACAATATGAAGAAGCTGAAAGCACAGTTTACATCATCAACAACTCCATCATCATCACCTCCGAAGAAGGAAACATAATCACACGGGTATGGGCACTCCCCTTGACAACTACCAAGCTTGGGGGAGGTGCCCCGGTATCGTATCACCATCACACTCCTATCTTTACCATTTTTCTTAGTTCGATCCTTTTTAGTATTATCTTGATCTAGTAGAATAAAGTTTTGGTATGATCTAGTTTTGAGTTGTGCTTTATGATCCCTCTATGTAATCGAGTCCGTGAGCTATATATAATAAAGATTAGTGTTGAGTCAAGGGCTTGATTATTTTGCCATGATATTGAGGGAATAAAAGAAAAGAAAAAGGATAAAAAGAAACAAAGAGATCATATTGATCTTATTGAGAGTAATGACTTCACATAGAAAGAGTATGATGATTAAAAGTTGTTGAGAGTTGACAGACATAGCTTGGGTCATCGTTGCAATTAATAGGAAGTAATAAAGAAAGAGAGGTTTCACATATAAATATAATATCTTGGACATCTTTTATGATTGGGAGCACTCATTAAAATATGACATGCTAAAGATTTGATGTTGGACAAGGAAGACAACCTAATGGGTTATGTTTTCTTATATCTGAGATAAAGTATATTGTCATGGATCATCCAACATGTTGAGCTTGCCTTTCCCCCTCATGCTAGCCAAATTCTTCGCACTAAGTAGAGATACTACTTGTGCTTCCCAATACCCTTAAACCAGTTTTGCCATGAGAGTCCACCATATCTACCTATGGATTGAGTAAGATCCTTCAAGTAAGTTGTCATCGGTGCAAGCAATAAAAATTGCCCTCTAAATATGTATGATTGATTGGTGTGGAGGAAATAAGCTTTATATGATCTTGTGATGTGTAAGAAATAAAAGTGACGTACTGCATAATAAAGGTCTATATCACAAGTGGCAATATAAAGTGATGTTCTTTCGCATTAAGATTTTGTGCATCCAACCCTAAAAGCGCATGGCAACCTCTGCTTCCCTCTGCGAAGGGCCTATCTTTTATTATTATCTTCTACCTTATGCAAGAGTCATGGTGATCTTCACCTTTCCTTTTTTACATTTTATCCTTTAGCATAAGCCCCTATCTTTCTCTGTGTCTGGCTAAAACTCCGTAACCACAAGTATTGCGTGAGTGTTAGCAATTGTGAAAGATTAAATGATAGTTGAGTATGTGGACTTGCTAAAAAGCTCTGACATAGACCCTTTCTGATGTTATGATAAATTGCAATTGCTTCAATGACTGAGATTATAGTTTGTTAGTTCTCAATAATGTTTCTGATTCGTACTTTGCATTGTGAATAGATTATTACTTGAGCATAAGAAATCATATGACAATATCCATATATGTTGCTGTCATAAGAATGATCATGATGCCCTCATGTCCGTATTTTGTTTTATCGACACCTCTACCTTTAAACATGTGGACATATTTATCGTTATTGGCTTTCGCTTGAGGACAATCGAGGTCTAAGCTTGGGGGAGTTGATACGTCCATTTTGCATCATGCTTTCATATCGATATTTATTGCAATATGGGCTGTTATTACACATTATGTCACAATACTTATGCCTATTCTCTCTTATTTTACAAGGTTTACATAAGGAGGGAGAATGCCGGCATCTGGAATTCTGGGCTGGAAAAGGAGCAAATATTAGAGACCTATTCTGCACAACTCCAAAAGTCCTGAAACTCCACGAAAGTTATTTTTGGAAATAATAAAAAATACTGAGCGGAAGAAATACCAGAGGGGGCCCACACCCTGGCCACGAGGGTGGGGGTACGCCCTACCATCCGGGCGTGCCCCCTGCCTCGTCGGCCCCCTGTTGGCCCTCCGGTGCCCATCTTCTGCTATATGAAGTCTTTCGTCCGAAGAAAAATCATAATCAAGCTTTTGGGACGAGACTCCGCCGCCACGAGCCGGAACCTTGGCGAAACCAATCTAGGGCTCCGGCAGAGCTGTTCTGCCGGGGACACTTCCCTCCGGGAGGTGGAAATCATCGCCATCGTCATCACCAATGCTCCTCTCATCGGGAGGGGGCCAATCTCCATCAACATCTTCACCAGCACCATCTCCTCTCAAACCCTAGTTCATCTCTTGTATCCAATTCTTGTCTCTAACTCTGGGATTGGTACCTGTAGGTTGCTAGTAGTGTTGATTACTCCTTGTAGTTGATGCTAGTTGGTTTATTTGGTGGAAGATCATATGTTTAGATCCTATATGCATATTAATACCCCTCTGATTATGAACATGAATATGCTTTGTGAGTAGTTACGTTTGTTCCTGAGGACATGGGAGAAATCTTGCTATTAGTAGTCATGTGAATTTGGTATTCGTTCGATATTTTGATGAGATGTATGTTGTCTATCCTCTAGTGGTGTTATGTGAACGTCGACTACATGACACTTCACCATTATTTGGGCCTAGAGCAAGGCATTGATAAGTAATAAGTAGATGATGGGTTGCTAGAGTGACAGAAGCTTAAACCCTAGTTTATGCGCTGCTTCGTAAGGGGCTGATTTGGATCCACTTGTTTCATGCTATGGTTAGGTTTACCTTAATACTTGTTTCGTAGTTGCGGATGCTTGCAATAGGGGTTAATCTTAAGTGGGATGCTTGTTCAAGTAAGAACAGCACCCAAGCATCGGTCTTTCCACATATCAAATTATCAAAGTATCGAACGTGAATCATATGAACGTAATGAAAACTAGCTTGACGATAATTCCCATGTGTCCTCGGGAGCGCTTTTCTCTATGTAAGAGTTTGTCTAGGCTTGTCCTTTTCTACAAAAAGGATTGGGCCATCTTGCTGCATTTCATTTACTTTTGTTACTTGTTGCTCGTTACAAATTATCTTATCACAAAACTATATGTTACCTATTATTTTAGTGCTTGCAGAGAATACCTTGCTGGAAACCGCTTATCATTTCCGTTTGCTCGTCGTTGGGTTAGACACTCTTACTTATCGAAAGGACTACGACAGATCTACTTGTGGGTCATCAACCACGCCGCGCCGAGAGCACCAGGGCGGTGGACGACGGCAAGGCCTTGGAAGGGAACGACACGGAGGCAGGGAAGACTCGGCAGTTGTTTCCCACGTGAAGGTGAGTACGATTGTATGAGGGTTTACTGGTTCATCTGTCGTTGCCGGAGAATAACAGCAGGTGTGGGTGAGTAGAGGGATGGCGAGGCCAGCGATGGGAGTACGATGGGGCGATGAGGCCTGCGCGGCAGCACAGCCGGCCGCGGGGAGGAGGGAGCAGGCAGTCCCGCCGGCGCTTGTTTGAGCGGCTGGAGCAAGAAGAGAAGAGATTGAAGAAGCACGATGGCCGTTGGATGGACATCCAACAGTCATTGCTTGTGCGTCAACCTTTTTTTAGGAAAGCCTCAAATCTGTGGAAAACAGCATACAACCCATCTGCCATTATTTCTAATAATTTATAGTCCATTTGCTAATTCTTAAGGTTTTTTGGAGCCCATATTCTTTTTGTTAGCATTACAGCCCATATTGTGGCCACGGTTAAAAAATTATATGAAATTTTTCATATTTCGGTGCGGTCCAAACTGTTTTTAATCCCGAAATTTCGAGTCACATTCAAACTGATTTTAAAAATAAATGTATATCAATATAAAATCCTACAAATTGTCCATGCATAAAAATTAATGCAATTTAAAATCTCGAAATGAAAAAAAAGAAATTTGAAACTAATTGCCGGTTTGATGTGTTTTAAAAGTGTACAACCCATTTCTCATTACTGATAGGCCATTTTCTCGGCCAACCGAATGAAGCTCTCCTCGTCTTGAAAGATTTGTAGCCCAACAGGCCTGACAAAGCGACTTACTTGGCAAATCACAAAAAGACTGGGCTGTGGCCGTGGACCCAGCTGCGGCCATGGACCCAGCTGTCAGCCTCTCCACGTATAGAACTTATCCGATAGAAGTCGGTCGTTGACCACATTGACCAGGCCACGCCGAGAGCACCAAGGCGGTGGATGACGGCAAGGCCTAGGAAGGGGACGACACGGAGCCGGGGAAGACGCGGCAGTGGATGCCCAGGTGGAGAGGAGTATGAGAGTTCACTGGTTCGGCTGCGGTGTGAGGCTACCGTCGCCGCAGAATAACAGGGGGTGTGGGTGAGTAGAGGGATGGTCTAGCGAGCGGTGGGAGTAGTAGGTGGCGGTGAGGCCTCCGCGGCATCACAGCCGGCCACGGGAGGGAGGAGCACGCGGCACGACCGGCGCTGGTTTGGGCGGCTGGAGCAAGAAGACCAAAGGTTGAAGAAGCACTACTGTCGTCGGATGAACATCGTACGGTAACTGGAGCTAGAATCGTTCTGAAAGTGCGTTATATCGACTAGAGGGGGGTGAATAGGCGATTTTTATGAAATTCTTCGCTGAGGAATTTGCTGGTGAGGAAATTCCTTAGCGAAGAACTACTAGCAGCGGAATAAGTACTCAAAAGTAAACACAACAGAATACAAGCATAGTCATCATGATGAAATGAAGACAGACACAGAGTACAGGAAGCGTAATCACAGGATAACACGGGATGAAGACAAACAGACTGAAGAAATTGAACTGAGGAAATTGAGAAAGTCTTCAGTCAAAGTCTTCAAACACAGATATGAGCAAACATACATCACAGTTATGAGGAAATGAAAGAGTTGAGGATATAGAACCAGTAAGCTCGGTGAAGACAATGATTTGGTAGACCAGTTCCAACTGCTGTCTTAGTTGTACGTCTGGTTGGAGCGGCTGAGTATTTAAACTCAAGGACACACAGCCCGGAAACCCAGTCAAGGACACTTAGTCCAAGACACCCAGTCCTCACCGTATTCTCCTTGAACTAAGGTCACACAGACCTCGTGCAATCACTCGTGGTAAGTCTTCAGGCGACTTCCAAACCTTCACAAACTTGGTCACTCGGCGATCCACAATTCCTCTTGGATGCTCTAGACCATGACGCCTAACCGTCTGGAAGAAGCACAGTCTTCAAAGGTAACAAGCGTTGGATCCACTCAGGATCAATCTCTTCAGTGATGCTCAATCACTTGGGTTTTGGTTTTTCCTCACTTGATGATTTTCGCTCAAAGTCCTCGGAGGATGGGTTGCTCTCAAATGACAAGTGTCAGTTTCTCTCGGAGCAACCAACCAGCTAGTGGTTGTAGGGGGCGGCTATTTATAGCCTAGGGAGCAGCCCGACATGATAAGACATAAATGCCCTTCAATGATATGACCGTTAGGTGGATAGATATTTTGGGACAGCTAGCACATAGCACAACAACGGTCGGAATTTTCAGTAGCAAAATCCTCAGGGCTATCATGTTCCTCACTGTGTAGGCAATCCGCACTGGTGAATTCCTAACTCCTCAGTCAGGACAAATTCCTCAGAGACCAGAAGAACTTCGTCTCTGTCACTGACGAAATTGACTGAACTGTATGAGATTTTCCAATGGCTTCACTCGAAGGGATTGGTAGGTGTAGGATTTTGAGTTGAGCATCACATGGAAATTTTTCCTTAGAATTTCCTCGACCCCCTTTAACAGTATGGTGTTTCCTATGACTCAAGAAAGAGAAAAATAAAACTATGAAAATGAAAGTCTTCAAGCTTCATATTTCTCGCATGAATATCAAGTCTTCACGGACACACCTATTTCTTCACTTTCAAAGTCTTCATGAAAGTCTTCAGAAACACCAAAATCTCCAGTCGAAGATATTCATTTTTATGGGTCGACTTTTCCTGTAAATATCAAACTCCTCATAGACTTATAGACCTGTGTACACTCACACACGCATTAGTCCCTTAACCTATAAGTCTTCAATACACCAAAATCACTAAGGGGCACTAGATGCACTTACAATCTCCCCCTTTTTGGTGATTGATGACAATATAGGTTAAGTTTTCAACGGGGATAAACATATGAAGTGTAAATACTGATATTGAGGAATTTGATTGCAAGATATAGAAGAACTCCCCCTGAAGATGTGCATAGTGAGGAATTTGCTTTTAAAGCAATGCACACTTGAAGAGTTGAATCATGAAGATCTCCCCCTATATCTTGTATTTCATACACGCATTTAACATATAATATGAAGAATTTGAAATGCATGATGAAATATGGTGCCTGATGAAATTCAGCATGCGTGCAATAATATTAAACGAGGAATAAGCATGCAGAATAGTGCATCAAGAGTATCAAAGCACAGTGCATCAAAAGTATCAGAGCACCATCGGGTTTAAGATTACAACTCGATCCAATAAAGTTTCAGAAGAACGAGAGTTGTAACTTAGCAAAAAAGCGCCCATATAGTAAACCCGCTTGAAGACTAACTCATATTTCTCCCCCTTTGTCATCGAATGACCAAAAGGATCAAAAATGAGGACTAAGGCCCCTGAAGATAATCATGTTGATGAAGGAGCACCAGCGTTGTTGGGGTCGTTGGTTGATGTAGGGCCTGCCGCAGTGTCGTCCAAATCTTCATGTTCATCAGTGTCGCGCGATGAAGGATGTGAGTTGGCCACCAGAGAAGGAACCTTGACCTTCTTGAATTTCTTTGGTGGAGGTGCAGACCAGTCAAAATCTTCATTAAGACCCATGTTCTTCAGATCTTATTCACCATATAGATGTGACAGGATTGCCCAGGTGTGACCGAAGACTTGATGGAGGTAGTAGTGGTTTTTCTTCACTACATTGTGTGTGGCACTCATGTTGTGAAGAAGTGAACCAAACTGATGCTTAACCCATTTGTGATTTTGATCCACCTTCTGGTGAAGACTAAGCAGAAGTTCACGGTCTGTCATCACGCGCGGAGCAGTGGCTTGAGGAGTGGACTTGGGAGCATTGGCAGAGTCATGTGTGGCGGAGTCATCATTGGTGGAATAAGATGCAGCTTTCCGAAACTGACCATCCAATGGACGAATGCCTTCATCAATTACAGCTGGTGCCTTGCCCTTTCCATCAACCGAGGAATATGTCTGCTTGAGGACTTCAATTGGGGGCAAGTAGCTGAGATGATTCTGGAAATCAGCTTTGTAGTTGAGTGAAGACCTTGTCCTGAGGAATCTCATGATCCAAGGTGCATAAGGCTTCAGCTCAAACGGAGACAGTGCAACATTGGCCATAGTCCTCATGAAGAAATCGTGATAATTGACAGGAATGCCATGAATGATGTTGAATACCAGATTCTTCATGATGCCAACAATTTCCTCATCAGATGAGTCGTGACCTTTGATAGGACTGATTGTCCTCGTAAGAATACGATAGACAGTTCTGGGCACGTACAACAATTCCTTCACGAGGAATTTGGTTCTTGGTGCTTGACCTGGCTTCAAAGGTTACATCAGCACCTGCATGTAATGATGTGTGAGCTCAGGTTCACTGTAGATGCAACAAGCTTCTTCAAGGGGAGGACTGAGTGGTAGAGCATGAAGCAATTCAGAGGCTGGTGCAGTGTAGTGAGTGTTTTCAGACATCCAGTCCAGCACCCATGAATTCACATCTTCAGCACACCGGTGGTGTGCAGCAGTGCATAAAATTGAAGAATCAGTTCTTCATTCCAATCGCAGATGTCAGAGCAGAAGTTGAGCAGTCCAGCGTCGTGAAGAACACCGAGGACTGGTGCGAAGCACGACAGAGATTCCATATCCATGTGAGGAATATGCTCATGGTAGAAAATCTTCTCCTTGTTGAACAACACTGAGGAATAGAAATTGGCTTGACTAGCAGTCCAGAAACGCCTCTTCCTAATGCGAGCAGAGTCATATGGGTTGTAATCTTCGAAGAATACGTGCTTGCGTGAGAATGGATCCTTTGGCTTCGGCAGAAGAGTGTCAGTGAGTTGCATCACGACCTCAGCAATCTCAATCGCAGGTTCTTCAGGCTGAGGAATTTCTGGTTCCTCCTCAGTGGCAGTCTGCATCATTGGTTGTTCAGCAGCAGCAGTTTCTTCAGTGCTAGTGGCTTGAATTTCCTCATGGACAGATGCAGTGGGATGAGCTTCTTCAGAGCCCATGTGAACAGTTTGTGTGGGGGACTGAGGAATTTGTTGTAGAGGAGTGAACATTGGAGAGTTTGGATGCTGACTTTCCCAGAATTCATCACTGATTACGGGTGTGGAGCAGCCAATGTCCACATCATCATCTTCCATTTCTTCAATGCCAGCCTCTTCAGCTGTGAACTGAGGCACATGCGAGGAGATGATAGGTGTTGAAGGGATCGCATCCACTTCAATTTCTTCATCCAATGGTTCAGATGAAGTAGCAGAATGAGTTTCTTCATCAGATTCGCTGGGGATCACATATTCTTCATCAAAAGGAACAAGGTCCTTTGATGGCCTGGTTGAGATGGGAACAACATCAATCGGATGTGCAAATGAACTTGTCATAGGCTTCATTTTCTTCGGAGCTGAAGAATCTGAAGCAGCTGATGCTTTCCTTTTCTTCACTGCAGCACGCTCTGCAGCCTTGGTCTTCTTCACATCTGATGCAGATGGAAGGATTGGAGTTGAAGTTGGTGCAGGAGCAGCTAAGGAATCTGGTTGATTTTCTTCAGGCACAACTGATGCAGTTGCCCTGAGTTCTTCAATTTCTTCAGGCGGACCACTAGTGGGTGTCCTGGCAATTTCTTCAGTGGCTGGAATGCAGTCATCAGCCCTGGAACTCACATTTTCTTCAGCAGCCTGATTGTCATCAGCGGTGCTGGCATCTTCTTCAGTCGGTTGAGCAGATGCTTCAGCCTGAGGAATTTCATGTTGTGTTGGGGCAACAACATTTGAAGTGAACTGTTCAGTTATCTTTACAAATCTAATTTTGGCTCCTTGCCAATCAGCATAGTAGGCTTTGAAGTCATCGCTGAGGGTTTTGATTTTAGATTGGATTTTTACAAGTTCATCAGTTGTCATAGTGACAACGTTGTTCTTCAGAAATTTCTCCTTCTTGTACTGCGCTTTCTTGATATGCCTGGCCTTCTCAAATTTCCACTTTTCTTCTTGAATGAAGTGGGTCAGCATGTGACTCTAGCCAGGAGTTAGCTTGAAGTCAGGCAAGGGAGTGTTGGGGTCCTTGTGCCAATCATCAATGTAGTCGAGGATCAGCTTGGGATCCAAAAGTAGTGGCACCTCTGATCCTTTGGCTCTAGCGGCCCTGACTTGCCTATCTCTGATGATTTCTGCAAGTTCATCATCATCAGCTTCGTCTTCATCAGACGGCACTTGGAAAGTGACTTGCTTCTTTTGAGGACTTGGGCGTGGACCTCGTCCAGCAGTGGCCTTTGTCTTCAGCAGTGAGGGGCCAGCTGAGGAACTTGGTGCAGCTGAGGAACTAGCTGAGACACCAGAGGCAATGGAGATGTCGGCAGTCCTTTGGCATGAAGCGAGATGCACAGGTGCTGAGGATCTGGTCGGAACAGCTAAAGGCTTTGGCGGAGGAGCTGAGGACTTTGGAGGAATAGGAGCAGCATGAGGAATTGGCCATCAGGGCTTTGATGATTCTGGCCGTGAGGGCATTGCTGAGGAAGCACTTAGCTTGTGTGCAGGCTTCTTTGACATAGCCTTCTTTGGCTTGACAGCAAGGACCTCAGCAGAGGCAGCAGCAGCAGCAGAGTCTTCATTAAATGTCATCACTGCTTCTCTGGCTTGCTTAGCCAACTTGCCTTGGTGCTTGGCCCATTCATCAGGATAGTCCTCACCTTGCTTGAGGCTGGTGGGATCAGCAATTTGGCCAGGTGCCAGTGGTGCTCTTGGGCATGGAGGATTGAGTGTGAATTTCTTCATATACTTAGGAGTGACATATCTGTACTCCCTCCATTCTCTTACCCATCTCCTCTCTATCTTATGAATGCACACTTTGCGCTCATTCTTGGTTTCCTTAGTAGGTGTACAATACCCAGCATATATGTCATCAGGGATCTCAAACGCTGTATTTACCTCAGGCCTCTTTCCTCCCTTCTGTGGCCTTTTACCATCAGCCATTTTCTTTAGTTGAGGAATTTGAACAATCAAATTCTCTGGAGAAGTATGCAACTTTTCTTCGAGGAACGCTGCAAATGAGTTAAGTTGATGAGAACCTAGTGATTCAGCAGCTGACATGTGTACATGTGAACAGAGTATAGTTGCGAGGAATTTGGAGAGGTCATATGCGTTCTCAGAAGGTTTTTCAAAATTACCAAGTTTGAGGAATTTGACCAGATGAGTCTTGAAGATTTTCACTAAGCGTTCTTTGTCTTAGGTTCCAGAGTTGTATAGATCGAAGATCCACACAATTGAGGATTCTTGAAGAAAAATGATGCTTAGAGAAACGAATCAAGAACAGATGACTTTGTGAGGTGTTCAGTGTGTGAAGATATGAAGAAAAACACTTTTGAAAATTTTGTAGATAATCATTCGAATCAACGAGGGCAGTAAAAGTAACTTTTATTTACCCTGGACGAAGAACACGATGAACTGGAGTGAGGAGATGTGGGGTTCGTCTGTGCAGATCTTCCATGCCCTAACTTGGCGGAGGAAGACAGCTACGGCGGCGGCGGAGTGAAGATGTCCGCGGTCGGCGCGAGTACGTCAGCGACGAGGTCGAGGCAATGAAGCTCTTCCTCATCGGCGGCGATGAAGTAGCGGCGGCGCTAGGGTTTGAGAAGCTCGAGCTGGAGAGAGAGGTCGAGCAGAGTAAAAGAAGTGAGGAAGGGAATGAGGGGTATTTATAGCCACAGTGAAAAACTGCTCGCCCGAAGAAATTGGACGAACGTGCCCCTGACCCTTCTCATTTGCATGACATGTGTCACCCACGTAGTGAGAGGTGGAGATCGTGTTAGATCATGGGTGAGTGGATAAGTGTATCGAGGGATGTGGAACGATTTGAGCGGCAAGACCGAAAATTTCGATAAGATAGGTTTTAAAGTTCCGTTCGCAATTTCTTCAGCTGACAAGGACACGGTGAAGATTTTGAACGAGTTTCAAATAGAACGCACATGAAGAATTTGTGAACAGATTGGGTTGAGTATAGCATAGAGGGGAAGGGTTTGATCACATTCACTTAGCAGAAACCCAACTTGAAGAAATAGAAATAAGTGAATGCTGTAGAGGACATAAACTCATATATAT